>NW_019154135.1:5274615-5375145 GCF_002288905.1 Enhydra lutris kenyoni | reverse complement strand
TCAAAACCCTCAGATTGTTTTTCAGAGTCCATAGTCTTTCATGGTTCATCTCCCCTTCCAATTTCCCTCAACTCCCTTCTCCTCTCCATCTCCCCATGTCCTCCATGTTATTTGTTATGCTCCACAAATAAGTGAAACCATATGATAATTGACTCTCTGCTTGACATATTTCACTCAGCATCATCTCTTCCAGTCCCATCCATGTTGCTACAAAAGTTGGGTATTCATCCTTTCTGATGGAGGCATAATACTCCATAGTGTATATGGACCACATCTTCCTTATCCATTCGTCCGTTGAAGGGCATCTTGGTTCTTTCCACAGTTTGGCGACCATGGCCATTGCTGCTGTGAACATTGGGGTGCAGCTGGCCCTTCTTTTCATTACATCTGTATCTTTGAGGTAAACACCCAGTAGTGCAATTGCAGGGCCATAGGGAAACTCTATTTTTAATTTCTTAAGGAATCTCCACACTCTTTAAATGTTTTTGATTTAAATTCTATTTTGTCTGATATCAGCAGAGCTACCCCTGCCCTCCTCTGGTTACTATTTATGTGGAATACGTCTACTCATTCTTTCATTTTCAACCTCTTTGTGCCTTTGGATATAAAGTGAATCTCTTGTAGACAACTTGTAGTTGAATCACGTTTTTACCTATTCTGCTAATTTCAGTCTTTTAGTTAGAAAGTGTAGTCCATTTACATGTAAAGAATTACTTATAGAGAGGTACTTATTTCTGTCATTTTGCTACTTGTTTTCCTTGTGCCTTATAGCTTTTTGTCCCTCACTTCCTACACTACTATCGCCTTTTGTGTTCAGTTGACTTTTTTGTTGTGAAATACTTAAATTTCTTTTTCATTTTCTCATATGAATATTCTACAGCTATTTTCTTTGTGGTTACCATGGGGACTACATTTAATAGCCTAACATTATAACACTCTAATTGAAATTACACCATCTGAACTCCAAAACATGCAAAAATTCACTCCTTTACAGCCCTGTTCCCACTTACTTTGGTTGTTGATGTCACAAAATTACATCTGTGTACGTGGTGAGCCCCGAAACATAAACGAGTAATACTTTTAAGTGCATTAGTCACTTAAAGTATGTAGAAAACAAGATGGGTTGTTGCAAACTGATGTTACAGTAATACCAGCTTTTGTTCAAACTGCTTTTTAAATGTATTAGTCTCTTAAATCAGGCAGAAACCAAAAAGTAAAGTTATAAACCGTTGTTACAACAATGCTAGCGTTACAGTTGCTGAGGCATCTCCCTTTACTGAGACGTTATTTCTCCACATGGCTTCAAGTTCTGTCTAGTGTCCCCTCATCTCATCCTGCAGGACTCCCCTGAGCACTTCCTTCAGGGCAGATCTACTGGTCATGAGCTCCTTCCACTCTTGTTTATCTGGAAATATCTTAGTTTCTCCCTTACCTTTAAAGGACAGTTTTGTCACATACGGACTCTTGGTATGTGAGGTATATATTGGTATATATTCAGTATATATTCAGCAGTTTGAATATATTGGCCCACTGAGCTCTGGCCTCCGAAGCTTCTGATGAGAAATCTGCTTTTGATCTTACTGAGAATCCTTCACAAGTGATGATTCTTTTCTCTCATCTGTTTTTAAGACTCATCCCCCAAAACTTTTAGGCCTGGTTCACTTTTTTTTTTTTTAATCTTTTTTCTTTCTGTTCTTAAGACTAAAGAGTTCCATTGTTTTACCTTCAAGTTTGCTGATCCTTTTCTCAGAATGTTCAAACCCACCTCTGAATCCATGTGGTGGGTTTTCATTTCAGTTATTGAAGATTTCAGCTCCAGAATTCTTTTGTTTCTTTTATTTCTATTTCTATTCTTTTATTTCTTCTATTCTATTTCTTTATTGATATTTCTGTTTTATTCACACACTGTTTCTTAACTGGATTTTTTTTTAGGGTGCATGCTGGAGTTTCATAAGATTTGGATATTAACCCTTTATCAGGTATGTCATTTGTAAATCTCTTCTCCCATTCTGTAGGTTGCTTTTTAGATTTTTCAATTTTTTTTTATCTTGATGAAGTCCCAATAGTTCATTTTTGCTTTTGTTTCCCTTCCCTCCAGAGACGTGTCTAGTGAGAAGTTGCCACAGCTGAGGTCAGGTTCCTGCCTGTTCTCCTTTAGGATTTTGATGGTTTCCTGTCTCATATTTATGTCTTACATCCATTTTGAATTTATTTTTGTGTATGGTGTAAGACAGTGATCTACTTTCATTCTTCTGAAGCATGGGGCTGTCCATTTTTCCCAACACTATTTGTTGAAGAGACTTTTTTCCCCCTTTGGATCTTCTTTCCTGCTTTGTCGAAGACTGGTTAACCATATCATTGTGGGTCCACTAATGGGGTTTCTATTCTGTTCCATTGATCTATGTGTCTGTTTTTGTGCCAGTACTATACTGTTTCAATTATCCCAGCTCTGTGATATATCTTGAAGTCCAGAATTGTGATACCTCCAGCTTTGCTTTTCTCTTTCAAGATTGCTTTGGCTATTTGGGGTCTTTTGAGGTTTTATACAAAGTTTAAGATTGTTTGTTCTAGCTCTGTGAAAAAATGGTGGTGGTATTTTGATAGGGATTTCTTTAAATCTGTAGATTGCTTTGGGAAAAAAAAAGTTATTGGATTTTATATATTGTAGGCATTTAGACATACTGATGCTGAACCTGAAGAGGACGTGTAGGATGCAACTATATCAGGAGCCCCCAGCTCCATCTGGATACATCTCAGTGTCACATATTAAAAGACGCTGAAAGATAACAAAAATATCATAAGTGTGGGATGCCTGAGTGGCTCAGTTGGTTAAGCATCTGCCTTCAGCTCAGGTCATGATCCTGGGGTCCTGGGATCAAGTACTGCATCAGGATCCTTGTTCAGGGGGAAGCCCGCTTCTCCCTCTGCCTGCTGCTCCCCCTGTTTGTTCTCCCTCTCTCTCTGACAAATAAATAAATTTTTAAAAATATCATAAGTGTATGGGCTGAAGATTCTAAAGATAAGTATCACAGAAATCAAGTAAAAAATCATACTAGTTGGGTCAATCTTCCTATCTTCCTAATCATGTTTCCACGAAGTTAATTGTGAGTTGTTAAATTTATGGGAAAAGATTTTCTTAGACTTAAGGGAAAACGTTTTTTAGATTTAAATAACCCTTCTCAGAATGTACAACTTTCTCCTAACCATGGGTTTTTCACTGCCTGCTTTGATTATATCAATGGATTATCATGTCATTATCCACCAATAAAATATCTGAAGAATCTATGAACCCAAGAAAACCAAAGTACCCATGTACTGATAGTGATAAATGATAAATTTTACATTAATTAGATCCATGATACCCAATCTATAATTTTTCTTTATTGGGTTACCTTTTAGTCAGTTGAGTTATAGCAGGCTCTCTATCTTTGTTAACCAAGTACTAGGAGGAGGATGAATCCCACACTTGACAGGACACAGTACAGATGGAACCAATCTTAGTTAATCTTCATTTTCTTTTAAGAACTGAAACCTCCAGTGGTTATATGAATTCTGGGTATATAGAGTTTACTAAAAATAATAACAAAAAGCATAGAGAGACCTTCTGCTCAAGCACATAGAATGCCCATGGTATTCATATGGCCAGGGAAATAATACAAGTCTAGAAGAAGTTACCGTCATGTGAGTCAGCCCTACCCTTGCCAATTCTTTCCCTGACAGATGGAGAGACGAATGATCCTAAACTGTGTCTATAGCAGGATTAACATTCTAAAAGTTAGTTACTTGTAGGAATACAACATTAACACTCATTTGAAAAGATTTGGTTTATGGGACCCCAACTGACTTCACCCAGAAGGAGCTTAGTCACTTAAGACACCCACACAAGGTACTTTCTTCTCCTTTCATTCCTTCCCTCCATCCTTCTTTTTTTCTTCTTCTTCAAGTTTTTATTTAAATTTCAGTTAATTAATATACAGTGTAATACCAGTTTCAGGTGTAGAATTCAGTGATTCATCACCTACACATAATACCCAGTGTTCATCATTTCCCTCCATCCTTCTTTTGTCTTTTTCCTTTCTTCTTTCCCCTTGCTCCCTCATTCATCCTCCCCTTCTTTCTTTCTTTCCTTCCTTCCTTCCTTCTCTCCTTCCTTCCTTCTTTTCTTCCTTTGCAATACATAATATTTTATTGTCTTAGTTGTGTAGCCTTATATATAAATTGTCAGTCAAGATGTTATATTCCTAGAACGGAATATAAAGGAAAGTAAATGCAATGTTTAAAGTCTTATTATATCCAAAGTCCTCTCAATCAAAATAAGAATCTTTAAAATATCCAGGTCAGGAAAAAAACTATAGTTATGTCTTTTTGTATATGTGTGTGTGTGTGTGTGTGTGTGTGTGTGTGTGTGTGTGTGTGAAGATGCTTTCTCTTCTAAGCCAAGTGCTACCCAGCAAGAAAGTTCCTAAATGTAAATCAGCAATAAAGAATGTTCTCTTCTTCCCTAGGCAAGTCTTCAAAAATGCCCTGTTATCAAGGTGCCACTCTCTACACTTACACAGACAGAGCCACGCTAATTCCTGGAGCTGAGTATGGGAACAATGGAGAAGGAATGGGCTCAAGGGTCAGACAAGGTGAAAGATTCAGAAAGACCAAAGGTAGGTGTAAAAGAAGAAAGGACCCAGTGAGTTTGAGACCATATGTAATCCATACTTTCCACAGCAGCACGAGATGTAGACAGCCCCATAAAGGGCATGACTTGTAATTTTAGGATTAACAACAAAGCTATTATTCAGTTCCAAGTCATAATTTCACTGGGATCCCCAGACCTTCATATCCCCCTTTCCCCAGACAGGGCCCCAGGGATTCCTAGATATGACCACAGCACAGCACGCCTCCACAGTGTGCTAACCACATCCTAAGTTGTGCTCCAGGGATGCTTCAGGTATAACACGGTATGAGTGGCCTCACCCAAAGCTGGACAACACAGTGGTACTGCCATGTGATCACTTTGGTGGCCATCTGATGGCCACTAATATCTTCTTATTATTACTTATTAAGCAAACAGACACAACTAAATGTCTAATAATAGTGGACTGGTAAGATAAGATCTGGCAGGTCATACAGTGGCATCTTATGCAGACAATAAAATCATGCTATCGAAGAATATTTAACAGAAAGGAGTTCTGGAGGCTATAATGGAATGATTTTGCCAAACTGTAACTCTTTACTTATTATAAAATCTGAATTAAAAAATCTTAAAATGTATTTTTAAATGTGTCCAGGTACTGGAGTATGACCCAAAGCAGGAAGAAACAGGAGTGCAGTCATCCTTTGAAAATCAGGAAGCCCAGTAGGCAAGAGATAGATATGCAGCTTCTGCCCAGAAGGTTCTCCTCAGTCCACAGGCAGCTCAAGGCAGCCTCAGCCTCAGACTGACAGGCTTGAGATGTCCCATAACAGAATTGTGGGGCTGGCAAAGCAGATGGAAAGTTAGGGAATAAATCCTGGATGACAGGAAGACAAAAGGGATAAATGCTAAAATCTGATTGTAAAATCTGCCCAAATTCTTGGCTGATTTGATAAACGACACATGCCTGGGAGACTCCAGTGAGCCCAGCTACATATTAACAGCTGAAAATTGAAATAATAGAGATTTCAGCTGCTGCTCACTGCAGAGGATACAGAATTTGAATTTTTAAGATTCTATTAATTTATTTTAAATATTAATTCATTCATTCATATTAATTTACATTTCAAGTTTAACAGTGTATTGTGATGTTTGTAACATATGTAGATGATGTAAACATGCCAACAGCACAAATTATAGGGGAGATGTAGCTGAACATACCTCTTGTTTGTTGTTATTTTATTTTGGAAAAAAACACTTAGCAAGATCTACCCTCTTGACAGATATTTAAGTGTACAATATATCACTGTTGACTGTATGTGCAAAGTGGTATAGCAGATCTCCAGGGCTTTCTCATTTCATTTGCCTAAAATTTTATGCCTGTTCTTTAGTAACTCCCCATTTCCCTCTTCCCTCGGTACCTGGCAACCACCATTCCATTTATTTATTCTACGAATTTGACTATTTTATTCAAGTTCTTAGTCCATTTTTTATTTTTTATTTTATTTTTTAAAATATTTTTTACTTATTTATTTGACAGATAGAGATCACAAGTAGGCAGAGAGGCAGGAGGAGAGAGAGCGGGGGAAGCAGGCTCCCCATTGAGCAGAGAGCCTGACAAGGGGCTTGATTCCAGGACCCTGGGATCATGACCTGAGCTGAAGACAGAGGCTTTAACCCACTGAGCCACCCAGGTGCCCCATTAGTCCATTTTTTAAATCCAGTTATTAGTTTTTTACTGTTGAGTCGTAGGAGTTTCTTGTATATTTTGGAGATTAACCCCTTCTCAGATATATGGTTTGCAAATATTTTCTCCCTTTCCACAGATTGCCTTTTACCCTGGTGACTGTTTCTTTTGCTGTATGGAAGTTTTTAAGTTTGATACAGCCCTAGTTGCTTATTTTTGGTTTCGTTACTTGTGTTTTTGGTGTCACATTGGTGAAATCATTGCCATGATCAGTGCCATAAAGCTTTTCCTCTCTTTTAGGAATTTTATAGTTTGGGGCCTTATGTTTAAGTCCTTAATCATTTTGAGCTGATTTTTGTGTATGGCATAAGATAAAGATCTATCTTTTGCATGTGGATATCATTCTCCAATACCATTTCTGGAAGAGATATTGTGTATTCTTGTGTATCCCTTGTTGACCACGTATATTGTCTGTGACAGAGTCAAATGACATTCCTTCTTCTCCACTAACCTTATTTCTGAGGTTGGGGAAGGCATACCTTAGGGTGTGTAGGGCCCATGGTAGATGTTTTATAGGACCACTATTTACATAAACAATTTGAATCAGTGTATCAGCCTCATTCTTATGGCCTAATCACTCTCTAGGCCACTCTCTTAGAATCTGGATCAGGCATGGGGACCCCAGGAAAACCTCAGAGCTACTACTCCTGGAGCTCCTGGTTTGTACCCTGTAGGGGTGAGTGCTCTGAAGAAAAGAAATGGGAGTGGGCCCTTGTATCTTTTGTCAGGGCTTGGGGCTCCCCACCCAGACTGCACTGCCAGACTTCGCCAACCCTAGGTTGTAAGAGGAACTTAGAGAATTCTGAGGAAAGGCCTAGGGAGGCATTTTGTTATCTCTGTCCCCCTGCTAAGTCTCATGGGGGCCACATCAGAGCACATTCAAACAATATCATGCAATGTCCACTCCCACAACCTTCTTTTTCTACAATAATCAATAATGAATTTGTGTTCCAACATGGAACCCGGGTGTCTTGAGTCTTTCTACCTCACACAGTGCAAGTTAGAACAGTCCTTTCTTTCACCTATATTTTTGGAGAGTAGGATCATAGCACTCTGCTATCTAGGAATTGGCTACCAGTCCCTCCATTGCTTTTTTTGTATAATGCTTTATTAAGATGTAATTCATACATAATTCACTCATTGAAAGTGTACAATTCATTGGGTTTTAGTACACAACAAAATTTTGCAACTATCACCACCACCAATTTTAGAACATTCTCATCACCACAAAAAGACACCTTGTACCTCCTAACCATCACTCCAATCCAACCTCTACTCCCCTAAGTCCCACACAACCACTAATCTATTTTCTGTTTTCATAGATTATTCTGAGTAGTTCTTATAAATGGAATGCAATGTGTAGGGTAGGAGGTGGACCTTTCCATGTCATTATCTGCTTAGGGAGTCAGGGAGTTAACTAGGTAGTCAACTCTTTCTTCATAAACGAAGGGGTGGGGAGGGCTGTCCCAAATGAGGTTCAGCTTGCATGAGGAGAGGCCTATTTCTTGCATGGAGAAGAGCAAAGGAGATAATTAGCTAGATGGAGGCAGAGTAGTCAACCAAGTAGAGAAGTTATCTTACAATACTCATTACCAGGGGCGCCTGGGTGGCTCAGTGGGTTAAAGCCTCTGCCTTCGGCTCAGGTCATGATCCCAGAGTCCTGGGATCGAGCCCCGCATCGGGCTCTCTGCTCAGCAGGGAGCCTGCTTTCTCCTCTCTCTCCCTCTGCCTGCCTCTCTGCCTACTTGTAATCTCTGTCTGTCAAATAAATAAATTAAAAAAAAATCTTAAAAAAAAAAAACAATACTCATTACCAAAAAATACTGTATTTTTTCACAGAAAGACTTTACCTCTGCAATTGCTCTGTGTGCCAGGTAGGGCAGAGCCCCCTAGCTTATGAGTAGGGTCACATGAACAGTAATTACATTTCACTGGCTCATTACCTACAAACCGACCCCCTCCCAAATACATGGGAGTCTTCATAGTATGTCTCCTATGTTCATGAATAAGTCTGCTCCCTGGATGCTGGTTCTCCTTTGCAGGGCACCACACTGTGTCTGGCACCTGACTGGCTGTGCCTGGTCTGTAGTAAGAAGGAAGAAATGCACAGCCGGAAATACACAAGACCACTAAAGCCCATCTTTCCTTCAATGTGACTTTCTCTTTTCCTACCACCCGTGGCAGGTTGAGCTGAGGACAAGCCCCAATCCCACCCACATTGTTCTCCGAATCACACCATGCCTGCAAACAACTGAGGCTTTGTTGCTGCGCCAGATGGTTATATCTGACTCTCAGAGGGTGACGAGAAGACTAACTCTTGCAAAATGCCTGGTGTTGGGCCTGCCTGCGAGTCCCCAGACCTTCTCAGAGATATCTGAACCCCAGCAGTGAGATCCCTGCTGTACCTTTAATTTCCTATCTGAGTAAATCCTTATGTCTCTTATATTCTGGGACACTCTAGATGAGCTTCTCTCGAGGGCTTGCTGTTCTCAGTGTGGCCTTTCTACTCAGGTTCCAGAAGGACAGCTGAGGAACAGTGCCCCATGGACACATGCCTTGACAAGAGAGTGGGGTGGAGATGGTTATGTTAGCACAACCCTTGGCCTAAGTCTCCCACAAGAAGTCCAGTTACCAGCATCGCATAAGCACAGTGTTTTAAGTTCAGCTCCTCATTCCGCCTCAGGTCCTGACCTCGTGTTCCAGAGAAGCCTTCATGAGGTGGGGTGCCCAGACTGAGTCGTGCAGAAATTGTGCTTGTACCTCGGTGACACCTCTTGCTTCTCCATCACCTTTCCTGGGATCTCACCAGCTTCTGGCTTCCTTTCTGCCTCATTGTCTGTCCCTCAGTCTGAAGCAAGTTAGATCCTCATGAATTCCTACCAAAAGCTAGAAATCGAACTCGATATTTTGGATGATCACGACAGATTTTGATCCTAGGTAGAAGGAGAGCATGGAAGAGGATGAAATTGTCTGTTTTGACTCAGAGACTTTAAGGATGACCACGCCCTCCTCTGTTAAGAACTCCTTCAGCAGTCCCCACCAAGCCCTATGAGAGCAGAGGCCCTGTGGTCAGCAGCCAGGTCCAGTGCCACAGAGAGCCCACGTGACAGCTGCCACATGGACAAAAGCAGAAAAAGATGTTCTCCAATGTGCCATCACATCTTCCTGGGAAAGCTTACAGAACCCTAACTTGGTTAAAAGCTAAAATGATTTTGGATTCTACAAGTATAGTACAAGCACTAGCGTCCAACTTACCTTCTGAATTTCAGCACAGGCTTCAAATCTGTTGAAACTTCCATCACTAGACACAAAATTTGGATCAGTAACTTCCTACTCTCCTTTGACATGTTTGAAGAGACACTTAGCCTTTCTTTGATCATCACCTTTCAGTCATAAATTGAGTCCCACAAAATAAGAAATTATATAAATGACATCAAAATACATGAGTTGTCACAGGGAGACATAGTAAAAAAAGAAAACAGGAGGCAGGAAACAGCAGAAGATAAGTGCTCTTTGCCACGTAAACTTTGCAATATTCGTCCACACATTGGACTGCTTTGTATTTTCCAGATCTCTGAAATAAAATATGCCCAATGGAACAGCTTGCTGAAGGCAGCAATTCCCTTTTTGTGTTTTTTTTGTTTTGTTTTGTTTTTAGTGTTTTATTAGTTTCAGGGGTAGAATTTAGTGATTCCTCAGTTGCATTTAATACCCAGTGCTCATTCCCTCAAGGGCCCTCCTTAATGCCCCTCACCTAGTTACCCCGTCCCCCCACCCGCCTCTCCTCCAGCATTCCTCAGTTTGTTTCCCACAGTTAAGAGTCTCTGGTGGTTTGCCTCCTTTTCTCCTCCCCTTTTTATCTTATTTTATTTTTCCTTTTCTTCCCCTCTTCTGTTCATCTCTTTTATCTCTTAAATTCCATATAGGAGTGAAATCATATGGTATTTGTCTTTCTCTGACTGATTTATTTTGCTCAGCATAATACCCTCTAGTTCCATTCATGTCGTTGCAAATGACAAGATTTCACTCTTTTTGATGGCTGCATAATATTCCCATATATATATATATACCTACCACACCTTCTTTATCCATTCATCTGTTGATGGACCTCTAGGCTTTTTCCACAGTTGGGCTATTGTGGACACTGTTGTTATGAACATTGTGGTGCACGTGCCTTTGCATAACCATTTTATATGCACTCTTTGGATAAGTACCCAGTAATGCAATTGCTGCGTCGTAGGGTAGCTCTATTTTTCACTTTTTGAACAACATCCATACTGTTTTCCAGAGTGGCTGCACCAATTTACATCCCCACCAACAGTGCAAGAGGGTTCCCCTTTCTCCTCATCCTCGCCAATCTCTGTTGTCTCCTGTGTTATTAATCTTAGCCATTCTGACAGGTTTGAGGTGGTATCTCATTGTGGTTTTGATTTGTATTTCCTTGATGCTGACTGATGTTGAACATTTTTTCAAATGTCTTGTTGCCATTTGTATGTCTTCTCTGGAGAATGACTGTTTATGACTTTTGCCCGTTTCTTGACTGGATTATTTGTTTTGGGGTGTTGTGTTTGAGAAGTTCTTGATAGATCTTGGATGCCAGCCCTTTATCTTTATGTCATTTGCAAATATCTTCCATTCCATAGGTTTGAAGGCAGCAATTCTTAAATTTTTTATCTTAGAATCCCTTTACACTTAAAATTTACTGAGAATCCCAAAGAAATTTTGTGTGGACAGTATCTATTAATAGATACCAATTTAGAAATTAATACTGAAAATTTTTAACTATTAATTTGGCAACATAATGTAAATTACATGCTATAGGTTAACATAAACAACATATTTTTATGAAAGGTAACTATTTTCAAAACCGAAATAATACACATGAGGAAAGTGGCACTGTTTTACATTTTTACAAATTCCTTTACACCTGGCTAAGAGAGAAGATAGCTAAACTCTCATATTTGCTTCTCCAATAAATCTGCGATGACATCTTATACCATGTTGCCTCTAGAAAACCCCACTGTATGCTCATGAGAGAATGGTAGTGAGAAAAACAAATAATGTGTTGAGAACGCCTCTCGCACCTTGACGGCACTGTCTACACAAGCCCATTTGTGCTCAGCATCCCAGGCACGTGCCTTGTAAGCAATGAGTCTTACTTCCCGAGCTCCAGCCGAGCGGATTCCAGCAGTCACCAGTGGTGCTAGAACAGCTGCAATTGCTTATCTAGACTTTATGTTGAAGATCATTGCCGTAAATCTACAGTAAACATCCACATCCAGAAACGTGAACCCCAGCGTGTGCTGCCGTTGGTGGTGGTCCAAAAATTCCCACTCTATGATGGATTTCACACAAAACACAATGAAGAAACTAGAGATGATAGGAGACCTCTGATCGTTAAGAGAAAAGAAATTTAAATGGACAGTTTTGATACTGCAAACCAGTTTTTCATGATGTTACCTAATTGATGTGTTGTTATTGTTGTTTTAGTTTTTATTATTTAAGGATAGTTGACACACAATGTTATATTTGAGTTTCAGGTGCACAAAATACTGATTTGACAATTGTATATATTACATAATACTTAGCATGGTAAGTATAGTCACCATCTGTCACCATACAGTTATTACAATATTATCGACTCTATTCTTTATGCTATCCTGATGACTACCACTTCTGTCTACTGCACCTGTCCTGGGTTCTAGATGGGTATAGTGCAAACTGCTGCTTTCCTATTCATGGTGTTTACCTTATTTGTTACATCATGGTACAAATTTGTTTAAATTTAAAGAAAAGGACAAGGAAAAAAAACAACCTCATGGCCTATGAGTTATTTTAGTTCTGTGAGAATCAGTTTCTTTATATTTCAAATAATGACATTAGAATATAGTTGTATGTTTAAGTTAACATACTAAATTAGTCTCAAAATTAAAAAAAGAAGAAGAAAAGAAAGAAAGAGGAAGGAAGGAAAAGAAAAAAAGAAAAACATTTTTAGCCTTACAGCTGCCCCCCAAAAGTCCCTGATGATACTTTGAGAACCAGTCATGAGCTTAAGGGATCAAATTTGTCAGTCCGAGCTGTATGGCATATATGGCTTGACGCTGGAAGGAACCATCCTCCAAATCAACAGAGAATGGGGGTAAAGCAAATCTCCCCTCCGTACCCTTGCACCAGCCTGTTTTCCCCCAGCAAGCCAACAACCTGGACCCTGTTGGAGGGACAGAGTGTAGGGCAATCTCAAAAGCGAATTGCTGTGTAAGAAGAAGGGAATTTATTGGTCTACCTGTTGGGGCTTCCCCTTGCACTATGCAAAGGAAAAGTCTTCATTGTGGAGTCTTGGGCAGCTCTAGAAAACACAGAAAGGACCGGAGGACTCACTCAGTGGCTTAGAAACGCAGAAAAATCTAAAAGTTTGTCATATGACATACATGTGGAGAATAAATAAAAAGATATTTACTAATCAAAATACAAGCAAACAAACAAAACCTCAGGCTTTCACATGGACTCAAGAGATGCTCCTTCACCCCTCTGCCAACATTCATGCTACCTAGAAGATTCTGCCATGCAGCCCCGCTCACCTTCTCAGGAAAACCTGTCTCCTACAGGAGGAAGACTCACTCCCCATGATGTGATTTTGGAATACAGGTGAGGTTTGCTCTGGTGAGGTCTGGAGCCAACAACCAAGAATTCCCGAGGCATCTTTGGTGCAAAATAGTGGTTTATTAAAGCATGGGGACAGGACTCGTGGGCAGAAAGAGCTGCCGTCCCAGGGTTGTGAGGGGTGGTTGATTATATATTATGGGATTGGGGGAGTTAAGGGAAAAGGGAGGTTTCAAAAGAATTTTCCTCAAAACGCTACTAAGGGTTTTGTAAATTGAGGTAGACTCAAGTCTTCTAGGATTTTGGTCTCTATAGGTTAACTATTTGTTTTTCATTTAGGGCAGCCGGGAGTGCATGAGGAGTGTCACATATCCCATGGTGTGTGGGAGGGGGGGAGGGAGGAAGGTTGTGCTTCTGCTTTGTCCTCAGCTTGTCCTCTGTCCCCTCATCACCTGGACCCTCTGAGTTCCCAGCCTTGAGTGGTGCCCTAGTTCCAGCCAGGTGAACACAGGTGTTCCCCTCTCCCAGTTAGATTCCTTTGTTAGGAATCGCCAGTTGTCCTCACCACGCCCAGGTATTGTTTTTTTACACCAATCCTTGTAACTGCCCCCCACTTACTTGCACAGACGAGTAGGGAAGGACACCCTAAAAATCTGGTCTGGCCTTAAGTGAATAGAAAGTTGTAACTTCAAGGCACTGACCTAAGTCTTTGTTACTAAAGAGTGGCCACTGGAGGAAGATGGTCCTTCAGCTTGAAAGGGCAGCAGAAGGAATCCCCACATCTTCTGTATTAAAAAGCCTCCAGGGAACAGGAGTGTGAAGAAAGAACTGTTCACTCCCCTGCAAACTAGTGTAAGTAAAATTTCCACTAACAGCAGACCTGACAGTATTTAGCAAAATATGCCAATTCCTTAAATTGATTTTAAATTTTCCAGCCTTCAAAATATTGGTTGTCCTTCTTTCGTGTACTTGCCATCAGTTGTCCGCAGGTACCCACCAAATTTTAAGAATGAGAAGAAACGATCTTCCCTTCACAGCATGTGGGCAAGAGAGCAAAGGTCAATGGGGGAGAGAGGGCAAAAGGTCACCAGACTTCCATAGCAAAGCCAGCTGTGGCTGTCTCTGCCACACCTGCCTGTGGTGTCCTACATAACACAGGCTTGGCTGAACATCTGCTGCGGGTAATTTTGTCTAGTGAAGTCCCTCAAGGGGGGTGAGGGCTGGTTTCTGAGGCAGCTGAACATCAGTAGTCAGGGAATTCAATTTCCTTCAGGTGAAAGCATGAAAACTGGGAGCAATAAGAAAATTCTAGAAAATTTCCTTTATTGAGGGTTGGACCCCAGGACAAGGAAATGAAGCAGAAAGTGGAGCTGGCCCTCAAGGGACACAGCTATATAGGCACACTGTTGTATAGTTGTTCCCTTGAACTCAGGATACTTGTGCTGAGTAATCCCTTTAAAATTATTTCCTCCTACACTGTAATCGCGGGTGGCCATCCCATCAGCAGGGGCTGTTTCACATGCACAGCCCTGTGCACCTGGGGGAGACAACAGTACAGGCAGTCGTGGGAGGCAGACCACAGGCAAGATTGATCCCTTCCTGATATCCTGTTTTCCTCTGTCATGTCACTTGTTATACTAATGCATCCTGCTTGGTTCCAGGGGGGTAAAAATCTTTCTCTCCCTATGCCATAATCCTTACCTTTTTCATCCACTATCTTTAGGAACCTGAAGGGCAAAAACTATCTTTTTAATGTCAATTTTTCATCACTTAGCATCACCTGGCATTCAATCAATACTTAAATGGGGGAGGGGGAGATAAGATATTTTCCTTAAGGAGAAATCATTATATGTGTTCGGTGGCAAATGATTAAGGTAACAAGAACAAAGAGAACCAATAAAGACTGTTGTTAACCATATTGTGATTACATAAATGGCAAGATTTATTTGCTTGTCCTTTTACTATGCATGTTACTTTCCCTGGCAATTAAGTTAATCCTGGAGAAATCTTTCAGGTCAATTAAATAGTTGGATTATTAAGTATGCTTAACATTACCTCTTGTTACCAAAGATATGTTTATTCAAACAAAGGGTCTGAAATAAAACGTGAAGAGGAAAAAAAAAAAAAAAAAGGGCCTGTGGCTCCTCCTCCAGACACCCCCCTCCCAACTGTGATGAATAGGAGGGACTGTTTCCCCCCGCCCCTGGGAGACACTATCCTTGCAGTGTTGTAGGCTGTTTTGAAATTCTTTTCTTTAGAAATTTTTTTCTTTAATATCAAGGAGCCGCTGCTGCTTGCGTGGCTGGCGCACCGGGGGCCGAGGACAGCGGCGGAACCTCCCGGCTGGTGAAAATGCAGATTGATGATGGCGCGTCTAGGGACGCGCTTTCCCTGGTCTGCAAATCGCACACACCTTGAATGACAGCGAATTATTCTCTACAGGCTTCTCCTGCGGGAAGAGCCACGCGCGGTCCTCCGGCTTTCTCTAGAAAATCCCGCGAGGGTCTCGGACGCAGAAGAGGAGCCGGGCGCGGCGACCCCGGGAGCGATTCCAGAGCCCGGGGACTCCGGCCCCTGCCGTGCACGTCGCCGCGGACGAGCTGTGCCAGCCGCGGGGTCCGTGTCCCCGCGAGGCCGCTGCCCGAGAGCCGGCGGTGGCAGCGAAGGGGCGGTGCGGAAAGGCGTGAGCGGACTCTGAGCTGCCCGGCGCAGCGGAGGGTCCGGCCTGAACGCTCCTCGCGGAGCTTGCTCGCTCCCGGCTGGGCAGCTTGGCCCGAGCCGGCGCCACCGGGGATCGGCGGCCCAGTCGGCGTCCGGGCGGGGCCGGGGCACCACGTGGAGCACAGCAGCTGCCGCCAGATGTGCCAGCCACCCGCGGCGAGGCAGGCCCCCCGGAGAGGCTCCCGCCAGCTCCGAAGCCCCGCTCGTCCTCGCAGCTGGCGACCTTCATAAAGGGAGCCCTCGGCCCCCGCCGGGCAGGGTCCCGGAGAGAGGCGGCGGCGCGAGCACCCTCCGGCTAGCAGAGCGTTGCTCGAATCGAGGCGCCTCGGCAGGAGGTTTGTCCCCGCCCGCCCGCCGTGCTGCGCGGCCCCCGTGAAAGGGAAAGAGCGCGCGGCTGAGATGGGCGAGACCATGTCAAAGAGACTGAAGTTCCATCTGGGCGGGGAAGCAGAGATGGAGGAGCGGGCGTTCGCCAATCCCTTCCCGGACTACGAGGCCGCTGCCTCCGCGGTGTTCGCCGCCGGAGCGGCCGAGGAGACGGGCTGTACTCGCCCCCCGCCCACTACCGACGAGCTTGGCCTCCCTTTCCACAACGACGGAAAGGTGAGTCGGCCGTCGGCGCTGGCCGGGCCTTGGGCCGCGCCAGGTGAGGGGGGTTGGTGGCGATGGTAGCGTCCACCCGTCCCGCCCCGCCCCTAAGGCGCGCTGACGTCACCTCTCCGCGCCGGGTGTCGTGCGTGGGTCCCACCCTGGGAGTTGGAGGGAATCGGAGAGGAATGGCTTCTGGGCGCGCTTTCTCCGTTAGCAAGCTGCCCCGCTTCCGGGAGGAAGGGTTATAGATTTCTGTTTTGTTAACAACGTGCGTTTTGATACGCGCCTCCTGGCCTCTTCTGCCTTTGAAATACATTGATGAAGCTTCTGTTTCTTGGCACGTGGAAGTGAATATCAGGGCTGTAGTGGCGGTCGACGTGCAGGTGTCTTTTCTGTCGGGCCCTCGCACGCCCTCCAACCTCTGGAGCTGCAGACGTGCCCCCTGACGATCTGTTCCTAGTCTCCCTGAGGCCGATTTTAATCGGGTTTGGCCCCTGGTCCCTGCCCTTGGTATTTACGGCAGAGGAACAGCAACCAAAATATTGTTCATAAACAGTAGCGTCATTTGAATGGGTCTTGTCTGAGTGCCCAGGACTTGCTTATTTGAACAAATGTTCACTTCGCAGGGGGAAGTAGAAATAAAGGAAGATGTGAATATCAGCATAGCTGCTCATGTTTGGTAAAACCTGACGTTTACCAGTTAGCCCCCCCCCCCCCCAACTGATCTAAGTGTTCCAAGTCCCACTTCACCTCCCTGGTTCCCCATGTATTTTGTATTCTTACTGCATGTCACAAATAGCTTAAGAGTAGAGAGAAGAGGTTTTCTTATATCTGGAGGAAAAAAATATTAAGGATCCACTGATGTTTCAAAGAAAAAGTTGTAATTCTCATCAGCTCAATCAGTCCCATGTTGTTAATTCTTGTTCTGCTCCAATCCAGTTTTTTTTTATTAGTTCTGGAAATTATTACGTAGTTCAGTTTTATGATCCTAAAGTTAGGTGAAATCTGTGTTCTAGACTATTTGTCAGAATTTTTAGCGTTGTGTATCTCTCTGAAGATGAAGCACATTTGCGAAAGCATCAGAGTAAGACAATGACTATAAATGAGCAAAGACTTAAAACAATGGCCATGGTTAAAGATGCGATGAAAGTTCATTTGATAAGGAAATGTAGTAATTTCTGTGGTGTGAAACAATTTAAGATAATTGGACGTATTGGAACATACATCTGTACACATACATCTGTTGGGGTGGAAGATCTTGCTTTGCCCTATGGTCCTTCTAGCTGGACTTAGATCGACATAAGAGAGCTTAAGAAGAGTAAATCAAATTTAATAGGTGTACTTACAGGGAATCCATATGGACTGGAGATTTCTAAGACAGTGAGGCAACAGGAAGCCTGTATAAGCTAAGTAGAGGTGGAGGGGGGCCTTTGAGGACAGAAAGGGGGAGAAAGACCTTTAGCAAGGAGGTGAAAGGGGATGTTTGGAAAAAACAAGGTTACCATATTATACAGATGAGTTCCTTAAGTAAAGGGGAGTCTCTTTTACTAGCTCTCCTATTGCAGTCTGTCCTTTCCGATGTAAGTTTAGGCAGTTGTGGGGGAGACCGAGAGCTTTTCCTGCATCTGCTGGGTTTTACTTTTTTTTTTTTTTAAGATTTATTTTAGAGCAGGGGAGAGGGGAGGCAGAGGGAGAAGGAGAAGCAGATTCTTTGCTGAGCGGGAAGCCCAATGTGGGGTTCCATCCCAGGGCCCTGAGATGGTGATCTGAGCCACCCAGCCACCCCTGGATTTTGGTTACTTTTAACTCAAAATAGTGTTCATGCAAAAGTGGCCCATCTTGGGGCTGCCTCCTCTTGGCCCCTACATACCCTGGGAAGGTTTATCATCACTTATTTGTCAATGATGCCCATGTAATTTAACATACCAAATAAATGTATTTCATTTTTTATCTCTGCTTTACAAGGTAAGAGACAAATCCTTTGAGATTTTCCAGGAACCCTCAGAGAAATCTAGGTTGTTTTAATGTCAAACATACCATTTAGAATTTGATTTTTGGCAAGTTGCCAAAATGTCAAAACTTTGGAGCATTTGACTAAATAGCATCATAGATCATGATGAAATAATACTTAGCGATTCACATAACCACGGTGGCAACAAAGGTTTTTTTTTTTGTTTTTGTTTTTTAAGATTTTATTTATTTATTTGACAGACACAAGTAGGCAGAGAGAGAGGAAGAAGCAGGCTCCCCGCTGAGCAGAGAGCCCGATGCGGGGCTCGATCCCAGGACTCTGGGATCATGACCTGAGCTGAAGGCAGAGGCTTTAACCCACTGATCCACCCAGGCACCCCGCAACAAAGGTTTTAAAGGCAAATTCACAAGGTTGCGGAGTTGAGAACAAAACTCAACTCTTATAATATTGAAGACTCAGTGCTCCGAAGTAATCAAAATCTTGATAGAGACAACATTAAGCACAGAAAATTACTTTGATAAGATATACAATCTTTGCTTTCTGGGCGATTACTTAAAAAGTAAAGACAAACCTTTCACAGCCTCTTCATAGACCAATAGTCCAAGAAAAATTCCTTTAGGCAGGGAGAAAACCAAATTCTAATCTTGAGTATGTCCATTTGATATTCAGACTCATTCTTTAAAAACTTAAATTCATTCCAATCTTAGCTTGCTTGCTCACACAGAAAATTCCTTTCCTAAGACTCCTTTTCCACAACCTTCCCATCCATTCAGGTTTTATCTCTTTCTTATTCTGGAACAACCAGTCATTTTACTAGGACATAGTTACACTTTTTTTCTTTAATAAAAAACATATCTTTCCTTATCCAAAAAATTGTACTTTTTCTTAGCCTACTTTTAATACAGTTGTTTCCTTTTAGTCTTGTTATTTTAGTTTTAATGATGTGTATTGATTAGGATTCTTAACCCTTAGGGACCTTAATTTCTAGTGAAGACTAAGAAGTAAACAATTATGGATTGTCTGTTCCACAAGCATTCTGTGAATTGGCTAGTTAATGAATACATTTTACAATTTCTAGAAGTATATTCTTCCACATGGTAGCTTTTTCAATGGGACAGACCTGTTTACCAGTGGCTTTTGTTCCTTTGTAATAAGCCAAAAGTAGATGAACCTGTGTTCATTAATCATGTCTCAGAATTCCAGCACTTTGAATAAACCATCCTAGTCTCTCTTAGCCTGTAAGATTTCTGCTGAGAAATCCCATTGGAGGTTCCTTTGTAGGTTATAATCTTTTCTCTTGCTATCTTTAGGTTTCTCTGTTTGTGTTGTGTTAGAAGGTAGGAGAGGGATAGTAACGTATCCCCTGATGTGGGAAACAGAGACAGAAGAAAAGAAAAGAAAAAAGAAATTATTAAATATCATTATTACTCACAGCCCACTAACAAGTCCTTGAAACAGGCAGAGTGACATTCCTCTAGGGACTCAACTGCCCCAATGCCAACACCTTGCTAAGGGCAAAAGGTCCATTTAGCCCAACCCCCCTCCCCATCCTGTAAGTCTGCTTTAACATATAAAAATTTCTTCAGAAATTTTCCTTTATCTCTAAACCCCATAAGATATGTGTTGGCAATCATCCCCCAAATGTATGGCCCCCTGATATGCATTTGAAGGGTCTCATGACTAAGGTTTTATTAAGCGGTAATAAATGACCTTTTCCCAACAATGACTAAGTGACTTTAAGGTCCTGAAAACCTTGTTTTCAAAATTCCTTAGAGACTAACGCTATCCCTAAGCCCCCTCCCAGCTTGTAGGTATATCATCATCACCCCTCATGACCTCATTGCAACTTTTTCCGCCCACGGGTCCTGTCCCCACAAAACTACCTCTCTGCACCTGTGATGTTTCAAGAATCCTTTTTTGGCCCTTGGCTTCGAACCCTACCATCTTTCATACATCATCCCCCAAATGGAGAAGGACTTTGAGACTGGGAAACAAAACAGGCAACTTCATACAGTTTACAAGAGTTTTATTCAGGGGAACTTACTGATGGGGGATCAGGTGGAGGATGATCCAGTCACTTGTAGTCATTCTCTGCAAAGTCCAGACATTAGTTCACAGAGATTTTATAGAGGGTGGAGACACAGAAGGGCCCTGTAGAGAGACCAAAGGGTTTGCATGCATTTCAGAGGGCTTGCATGTATCTGATCGGCAGTTAATTTTTAATTACCTCTTATGCATCACCTGGGCCTCAGGAAGGGGTGAGACTCTGTTATCTCTAACAGATTCATGGGAGGCCAGAGCAAACCTCCCCCCATCCTGGCCCTGATGGGCATTTCTAAGGTGTGTGAATTGATCGCCAAGGGACCCAGAGCATGTAGCCTCAAGAGAGGTCATCAGGTGAACAGGAAGAACAAGATGGAGGGCCAACGATGGAATCAGTGTTGTCAGCACTCCTCTAGTCTGCTCTTTAATAGCTTTATTATAATGTGTCTTAGACAAGGACATTTCAGATTAAAATAATGTGGTGATCTCTTTATTATGTCCCAATGTTTTCCCAGGTTTGGGAAGTTCTCTGCTATCATTTCTTTAAATAAGGTTTCTGCCCCCTTCTATTTGTGGAACTGATTCAGATATTGTTGTTTTGTTTTGAAGATGTCCTAGAGATCACATAGGCTTTCTTCACTCTTTTTGATTTTTTTTTCTCTTTTGTCTTCAGATTGTGTTGTTTCAAATTTCCTATCCTCTCACTGATTTTATCTTATATTTGGTCTACTATGTTTTGATTCTCTGTGCTGTGTCTTCTATTTCATTAAATTCTTCAGCTCTAGAATTTATCTTTGATTCTTTTCTATGATTTCCATCTCCTTGTTAAATTTCTCATTTTGGTCATTTATTTCATTTTCTGATTTCATTGAGTTTTCTTTCTGCATTTTCTTGTAGTTCATTGAGTTTCCTTAAAACAGCTATTTTGAATTCTTTATTGGGTAAATCATACATTTTCATGTCTTTGGATTTGGTTAGTGGAAGATTATTGTGATCTTTGGGTATGTCATGTTTCCTTGACTTTTCATTAACCTGTGTCTGAGTCAGAACACATCTGCAGGAACTGTGTCCCTTTCATGCGCTCTGCTCTGGGAATCCTACATGCTACTCCCGATTTTCTTCTTCTCCCCACTTGTAGAGCTCTGTCAGCAATGCTCTGGATGCCGTGAGAGGAAGAGTTTCTTCAGCAGAGTCCTGCACAGATTTGAAAACTAGGCACTCGAGGGCTCTCCCTTTCCCTTTGGGAGAAAACATGGGCGTCTGTTTCGCCCTATGCTGTTCCACCTTCGGGAAGGAGTGATGCCGATAAAGACAAGCTCTTACCCAATTTAATGCACACAAACTCATTTTTTTTCCTCTAATGGACTGTTGGAACTTTTGCTCTGAAACCCTGGACTTCTGCAGAGGTTTTCAGATCTGATCTGATTGCTCAGTTCGGGGTTCTGCATGCACTCTTGATCACAGCTTGGGGGCAGGGGCGACGACTAGTTCCCAGTCTCCTGTAGGTTCCACAGCCAGTACCAAAACCTCTGCTTATTTATTACCTGATAGACTGGTGGGCTGGACTGCCCATGGGTCCTTGGTGTAAGGTGCTGGGTTCCACAACTCACACAAAAGCACTTCTGTTTATGGATGGATGCCTAATTTTTATTGTTCAAGGGAGGACAAAACAAGGGATGCCTAATCTTAATGCTGCGGTGATGCTGATGTCACCCTAATTGAGGCCTTTAATGTTTATCTATTAATTTTTTCCTGAATGTACACAAGGGGTTTCTGGATCAGAGATTTATTATTTATCAGACAGACTGTAACCAGTGAGTGGTTCCACCTGTCTCAAGTCTTCCCTGTGGGGCAACACAGTGAAACCTAGGTCAGATGTCTTCCATGTGCAAAGTCTATGTATTGTAGGCAAATAAGGAAGAAGCTGAACCTTTCTCTGCTTTTTACAAATGGAAAAGAGGCAACTGTCTTCCCTTCTCCTTCTGGGAGAGTTTCATTGGAAATACCATACTCTAAGTCTTTGGAATGTAAATAGATTTCTCTATGAAAATGAGAAGCCCGGTTCTCTACAGTTGTACAACTCAGAAGTATATCCCTGTGTCACCGCCTCATCCCCCTGAAATATAAACACATACCTCCAGGGTCAAGTAAACCTCTCTGGACGCCTTACAATGTATGCAGTTGTAACTTGATTCCTAAGGTTTACTTTTAGTCTAGAATCCCAAATTTCAGGAAATTTGCCTCGAAAGCCTGAACTGTGTAGTAACACAAAAACATTTTTTCCTGAGTCTCACAGAGGAACATTTCATTATAACAAGTCAATCTGTCAGTGGATGCACAGTCATACATTTGTGTCTAATAACAGAACTACAAAATACATGAAAGCAGAAAATAATCATTAAAGGGTTAAATAGGAAATTCCACGATCATAGTCATGGATTTTAATATACCTCAGCAGTTTCTCAAGCAGCTAGATTGTACAAATCATAAAAGACATAAAAATCTGAACACTATCAACTACTTATCTGAGAATACTCAGTTTCTCTTGAGAAAGGCTCTCAGTGACTAAGAACACTTGTTTCCTTAGCTCTTAGCAGCCTTGGGACTTAATATTTTTAATTTTTTTTATTGTTCTGATAAGGCAAAGTCTGATACTCATATGTATTTGAACTTCATTAATTGCTAAGGGAATATTTTGTATGTTTGTCATTTGATATTTTTCTTTTTATAAGGTACATCAATAATTTTAGGTCTATTTCTGTGTTGTTGTGGTCTTTTTTTACTAATAATGTTTTATATTGCAGCTGTTTCCCCCTTGTCAGTAATTTTTAAGCCATCATTCTTACTTTCTTTAACTTCTAGAAGTTAACACGTTTGTGTACTCAGTCCATCTTTTTTGAAAATTTTTTTTTCTTTGGTTCCTACAACTTATTTTTTGTAATGCTACCAATGTCTTGTAGTCCACACAGGGCATTACCTCATTTAAGAACTTAACCTACAAAATTAAGGGAGACACCCTCTCACCAGTGAAGCATTGACATGAGCCAAGTAATCTGTTCTGTAAACTTAGATTATTAGAGTATTTATTGTAATATTGGTCTATTCTTGTGCAATTTAAATTTCTGTATTCTTTTGGTTCTCAGATCATACATAATTTCACGAGGCGAATCCAGACCAAAATCAAAGATCTTCTGCAGCAAATGGAAGAAGGGCTGAAGACAGCCGATCCCCATGACTGCTCGGCCTATACTGGTTGGACAGGTACAAATGTAGGATTCAAGTAATTGGGGTGTTCTATTTTGGGTTTATAAGACTTCAATTAAAATTTTTCTTCTTTGAAAATGGTGACGTTTTTACCCTTTATTTTTTTTAAGATTTTATTTATTTATTTGACAGACAGAGATCACAAGTAAGCAGAGAGAGAGGAAGGGTAGCAAGCTCCCTGCTGAGCAGAGAGCATGATGCGGGGCTCGATCCCAGGACCCTGAGACCATGACCTGAGCCGAAGGCAGAGGCTTAACCCACTGAGCCACCTAGGCGCCCTAGGTTTTACCCTTTAAATGAAAACTTGAACTTCATCAGTGATGAGATATTTTGGAGTTTTATTTCTAAAGAAATCTTCTCCACTTAAAGTTTGGTATGTAGTATGTCCTAATTTTATAGCATTATTTATTTTACCGAATATATGGGTATCTGTGAAAATGCATAAGAGAAAGCTTGCCCTCGGGTCAGTTTTTTGTTTGCCTTTATTCCTTTGATCTTTGGGACAAGTTGTAGTATGTGATTTCTCCGTTATGCATAAACTGTTTAACCTCTTGCTTGTAGTCATTAGACTCATTTGTACACCTAAAGATTTTGATTTTGAATTTGGTGATAATAATTGAATAAGCAACTTGTAATATACACACCTACCTCAAATAACTCAATTTCAAAATTAGCTTGCTTTATCTAAACTTTACATTCTTATTACTTTATTATATAGCCAGAACATTGTAATAACTCTTTAGGGAGTGTAAAAGAAACAAAAGATCATCTCCTGAGAGATGAGACTGCAGTATGATTACTGCTAATAACAATTTACGTATCAATTTGTAGCCCTTGTTAAGTTATTATAGTTGAGCCAATGAACAGCACAGACGTAAGTATTCATGTTAGAATCAGAGAACTGATACCTGCTTTTGCAGTGTGCAACCAAACATGATGGCCCTGATCTTTTTTGTGTGTTCATTTTTATAATTTTTTCTGTGCTGCTTTATTTGCATTTGCCTGTTCATGTTAATATAACATTTATGTAATGACATGAAAATTAAATTTTTCAAACTATTATACTCAGGAAGACATGGAGCTAGTTAAGCTTACAGAACCAAAGAAATTCACCTTTAAATGTAAATTTAGATCATTTTAGCTAACTTAAACTAAAATGCAAAGAAGGATTTTTTAAAAAATATTTATTTACTTTTGAGAGAGAGCCTGTCAGTGGGGGGAGGGGCAGAGGAGGGGAGAGAGAGAGAGAGAATCTCAAGCAGGCTCCCTGCTGAGTGCAGAGCCCCACACAAGGTTCGATCTCACGACCCTGAGATCACGACCTGAGCTGAAATCAAGAGTCAGATGCTCAGCTGACTGAGCCACTCAGGAGCATCAAGATAATTTTAGCTAACTTGAAGTTAAAAAGCAAAGAAGGATATTTTTATCTATTTGTTTGTTTGTTTTAAGATTTTATTTATTTGAGAGAGAAAGAGCATGAACTGGGATGGAGGGGCAGAAGGAGAAGGAAAAACAGACTTACCACTGAGCAGGGAGCCCAATACAGGACCGGAACCCAATGCAGGACTTGATCCCAGGACCCAGAGATCATGACCTGAGCTGAAAGCAGATGCTCAACCCGACTGAACCACCCGGGCGCCCCAAGAAGAATATTTTTAAAGGAAAAATAACATGGTGATTATTAGCACAGAGTTCCCCTAAGAAGTTTTTTACTTAAAACATTTCTTGTTGAAATAGGGGTTTTAAGTCCATGATTATTAGGTTCTAAATTAGCTATGTATCAGAAACCCTCAGAGAGCTTTATAATAACATATTATAAGCCTCCATCTCAGAATGATTAAATAGTAGAGGAGTCCAAGAATCAGTATTTCTTAAAAATCCCCATTTGTTGTTACCTTTTGGAATCAATGTTACAGCCATCATGGAGGTATTTGGTGTGAATGGTTAAAAGTAATATTTAGGGCTTTGGGATTCGGGTAGCACCATGGAGTCTACTTACACCCATACCTCCTCTCTCTTTTCTCCTAAAACTGTACAATACAAGAAGAATGAATGAAGCACCCGCACCTTTTTTTTTTTTTTTTTAGCAAAGTTGTGAGATCTAGAATACACCGAATAATAATGTATGAAAAACAAATAGAATCCAAAACAACTGAGAAAGCCACAGTGGTGTCCACAGGAGGAAGCCAGATGACCCACGGGTGGCAAAATGTATTCTGCAATTCCCCTTCTCCCAAATCAATAAATAGTTATTCTCAGAAGAATGAGACACACCCTCGGGGGGAATTTTTGAGGTCCTATCTGAACACGAAATGGGTGAGGAAGAGAGGCAGGGAAAAATGGTGTGGAGAGCATACAGGGAACAGAGGTTATAGGATTCTTTTAAACCACATTATTCTAAAAAAGGATTGTTGTGAATTATGTAAGATAAATAAAGGGGTTTGTTTTATGAGGCAGGAACTTCATCCCTGGTGGCGCTGGCTAATAGTGTAGTCAGAAAGGAAACGTCAGTGGGGGAACCCTTGTGCAACAAAGAAGGATATGAGAATCAAAGGAAATCCAGTCACCACAAGTCATCATATATAAATAAACTGTCACTTAGTAAGAAGAGGATGCCCTTGAGATTAAAAAAAAACTGGGAAAGCTGTCCTAACACTTTCCCTCTTTTAGAGGGTCTTGATTCAGAAAAATTCACCTGATTCAAACTTAAGAAAAAATTCAGTTGTGTACATAATATTAGGAAAAAAGGAATATAAAATTTCGTCAATGGAAGAAGAAGAAACCAGGAAAATGCCATTACAACGTGGAAAAGAATTGCCCCATTTTCAACATGAATTTTGGAACTTAATTAAGCAAATGGATCGCAAAGCAGAAATGAACCCAGGGAAGAGATGGCCAGACAATAAGATGATGTGAAATAAGAATTGAAAGAACTAAGAAAAGAAATTGAAGGACAAGGGAAAGTCCCTTCAGAAACAAAGTCCAAATGACAAGGGGCTGAAGGAGGAACTGACGCTCCAGAAAGCACAGCGATACCATAAAAATGAAAAAACACAAAATCTGATCTGGGATGTAATGAGTTTAGAAGTTGTCACTGCATCCTAACAAGTAAAAAGCTGAACAAACAAAGATTAACAATTCTTAGATCCGTTAGCAAAGTGAGGTCATAGGGCAAATGTCTACACCAAAAATGAGAGAGAGAGAGAGACACAGAAAATCACAATTTACTGGAGCAGAGATCCACAAGAAGGAACATCCATGGGAACCAGTGGGGGGATAATAACTTTAAACTTCATTTGATGAGAAGAAAATGCCTCTAGCTGGACCCAGTTACAAGGACCCTTCTTCACTTTTTCAAGTTTAACTCCAGGAGTCCTCCCAGGTTCTCACCGTAGATATTAGAGAAAAATCCCTTTGTGCTTCCGGAAAGGGGAAGAAAGCGGAACCATTTTGAAATATGCCAGAGCATTCTGGTTTCTTCACAAGACCCGCCCTCCGGAGAAACTATTTTACTAGAACCTAACCTACTGGAATTTTACTGAAGCTAGACTTCCCTTAGAGAAGGGAAATCCCTAACTCCACCTTCTCTGTCTGGGCCTTTCACATGGGAGAAGGGAAGTACCCAGCTCCAGCCCCCTGTACCTATCCTGTCCAACCTACAGGAAAGAAACACTGAGAAGCACTAGTAAAGGTCCTAGTCCAAGGGCACAGCTTCACCAAAAGACCAATTCCTAATCATAGGACCATAGAATACTGCTACTCCCCTATTCCTTACCACCGCATTACTGAAGGACTGGTTACTGCAGTTTCTTTTACCCAATACATTAAGTCCACCTTGCAATAAAAATTTACAAGGCATACTAAAAAGTAAAATAGAATTAAAACAGTTTGAGGTGACTAAGTAGACGTCAGACCCAGAATCAGATACAGCAGGAATGTTGATATTATCAAACCAGGAGTTTTCAAATACTATGATTAATAATGCTAAGGATTTTAGTGAAAAAAGTAAATATGTAAGATGATCCAACATTTCCATACAACATGCAGTGCTCATCACAACCAGTGCACCCCTTAATCCCCATCACCTATTTAACCAGCATCCCCCACTGACATCCCTACTGGTAACCGTCACTTTGTTCTCTATAGTTAAAAGTCTGTTTCTTTGTTAGCTTTGCTCCTTTGTTTTTGCTAAATTGCACATATGAGTGAAATAATGTGGTATTTGTCTTTCTCGGACTTGCTTTGCTTAACGTAATACTCTTTAGCTCTATCCATGTCAATGCAAGTGATAAGATTTCATAAGATAAGATAAGATAAGATTTCATTCCTTTTTATGGCTGAGTAATATTCCACTGTTTATATGTATACCACATCTTCTTTAGCTATTCCCAGTTGATGGACACTTGGGCTGTGTCCATATTTTGGCTATTACAGATTATACTGCTATAAATATTGGGGTGTGTGTATCCCTTCGAATTAGTATTTCTGTCTTTTAGGTAAGTACCTAATAGAGCAATTGCTGGGTCATAGGGTAGCTCTATTTTTAACTTCTTGAGGAACCTACATATTGTTCTCCAGATTGGGTGTTCCCACCAACAGTGTAAGAAGTTTCCCCTTTCTCCGCATCCTGACCAACATCTGTTGTCTCTTGTGTTGTTGATTTTATCCATTCTGACAAGTGTGAGGTGATACCTCATTTTAGTTTTGATTTACATTTGCCTGATGCTGAGTGATGTTGAACATCTTCTCATGTGTCCATTGGCTATCTGGATGTCTTCTTTGGAGAAATATCTGTCCATGTTTCTGCTGGATCTCTGCCCCCTCCCCTCCACTGTTATCAAAATCTGCTCATATTTTGATTGGATTGCTTGTATTTTGGTGTTGAGTTTTATAAATTCTTTATATATTTTGGATAACTAGTCCTTTATCAGATATATCATCTGGACCAGTTTAGTTTTATTGATTGTTTCCTTTGCTATGCAGAAGCTTTTTATTTTGATGTAGTCCCAGTAGTTAATTTTTGCTTTTGTCCTTGCTTCAGGAGTCATAACTAGAAAGAAGTTGCTATGATTGATGTCACACTGCCTACTGCGTATGTTCTGTTATGGGATTCTTATGGTTTCAGTTCTCACATTTAGGTCTTTAATACATTTTTAGTTTATTTTTCTAGAGATTTTTTTTTCTGATCTTTTCTTGTCTTTGTCAATTTTGGTCTCTCCTTTCCACTCAAAGAGTCCCCTCTAATGTTTCTTGCAGGGCTGGTTTAGTGGTCATGAACTCCTTTAGTTTTTGTTTGTCTGGAAAACTCTCTCCTTCTAGTCTGAATTATAGCCTTGCTTGGTAAAGTATTCCTGGCTACATATTTTTCCCATTCAGCATGTTGAATATATCATTCCACTCCCATCTGGCTTGCCATGTTTCTGTTGAAAAAAATCTCTTGCTAGACTTATGGGTTTTCCCTTGTAAGTTAAAGACTTTTTTTTGGTCTTGCTGCTTTTAAGATTTTTTTTTATCACTATATTTTGCAAATTTAATTGCAGTATGTCTTGGTATTAGCCTTCTTTTGTTGATTTTGTTGAGAGTTCTCTGCATCCTGTATCTGGCTTTCTGTTTTCTATCCCAACTTAGGGACATTTTCAGCTATTATTTCTCCAGATAAATTTTCTTTCCCCTTTTCTCTCTCTTCTTCTTTTGGGACTCCTATAAGAAAGATATTACTACATTTGATGGAGTTCCCTAAATCTATTCTCTTGATGCATAGTTCTCTTTTTCTCTTTCATTCTACCTCATTTCTTTCCATTATTTTGTCTTCCAGGTCATTAATTTGTTCCTCTACTTCTTCCAGCCTGCTGTTTATTTCATTAATTGTGTTTCTCATCTCTTTTTATTGAACTCTTCATCTCTGATTCTTTTTTAACTTTTATCTCTATGATAAGGATCTCACTGATCTTAGCACTGATCAAAGCGCTGATCTTCTGTGCTTTGCCCCAAGCCCAGTGAGTATCCTTATGATCATTGCTTTAAATTCTCCATCAGGCATGTTACTTATATCTGTTTCACTTAGATCTCTTGCCGTGGCCTTATCTTGTTCATTTGTGACAAATTCTTCTGTTTTCACATTTTTCTAAATTTCTGCCGCTTTCTCTGTGTTAGAAAAACCAGTTATGTCTCATGCTTCTGAATGTAATGGCTTTATGAAATGTGTTCGTATAGTGCCCAAGACCTGGCACTTCAGGGAGTGTTTCTGGTGTGTGCTGCATGGACTTTACTGTTGTTTTTGGCTTCTCCATCCTTTAAACCCGTCGTTTGCTGTGGGCATGTTTGTTGCCTGGCCTTAATGTGGCAAGTTTTAATTAGGTGTGCTTTTTTGCTTTTGAAATGAGACCTGTCACCACCTCCACTGGAACTGAGGCCCTGTAGAACTCATTGTTTGGGAGATGTGTGGGCATGAGTTTGTGCTGGTCTTTGGAGTGAGGGCCCTCTACACTGGGACTGAAGGAAGTGTGACTGGAAGGGCAGTCTCCCCAGAGCACAGGGGTGTGGGGCTTCTTGGTGCAAAAAGTTAGGCAGACAGTGTTTACATCTCACCGCTTCCTGCAAGTGACTCTCTTTATGCTTTGGGTCAGGAGAGGGAAATGGCACCAGCTAGCTCCTTTGAGAGGCATCTCCTTGAATACAGCTTTTCAGGGACATGTTCCAAGAAGAGCAAATAATCTCTACTGTGTGCCTCAGACATTCTTCTGATTGCTGTTTCCACAGTATCTGCCCCTCAGGTTGTTTGCTTGCCTTCCTTCCATGATTTGCACAGCGCCCTCTAGGCTCTGTTGCATCTGTGTCCGCTGATCTTTAAAACAACAGGTTTTAAGCTCCTCTGGCTGCAAGAACTCACGAAATTAAGCCCCTCTCATTTTCCAAGTCAGAGGCTTTGGAGAAATGTTCTCGTGCATCCCCCTGTGTGCTTCTCTCTCTTGCTCTTCTCCACCACCTGTGCTCCCTCCTTCCCACAGAACTCGTGATCCATTTCTTGCATGGTTCAGAAACCATGTCTCTGCACTTCCTACCTCTTTCCTTCCTTTAGTTTTGGAGTTTGTTCTTTCAGTATTCGGATTGATTCCTGAGGTATTTAGGATGATTCAATAGTTACCTAGTTGTATTTTTCAGATGAGGAAAGTCTAGGGTCTTCCTATTCCACCACCATCTTTGGAACCCTAGGAGAGATGGAAATTCTAAGAAAAAAGGAAATAGAAATGCTTAGAAATCATATGTACTATAAGAGAAATGAAGAATTCCTTTGATAGGTTTATTATTAGATGAGGTACAGTTAAGGAAAGAAATAGTGACCTTGAAAATGACATAGAAACTTAGAAAACTGAAAAGGAAATTGAAAAAAAGTATAAAAAAGGGGCGCCTGGGTGGCTCAGTGGGTTAAAGCCTCTGCTTTCGGCTCAGGTCATGATCCCAGGGTCCTGGGATCAAGGCCCGCATTGGGCTCTCTGCTCAGCAGGGAACCTGCTTCCCTTCCTCTCTCTGTGCCTGCCTCTCTGCCTACTTGTGATCTCTGTCAGTCAAATAAATAAATAAAATCTTTTAAAAAAAAAAAAAGTATAAAAAAAAATACCCAGTAGAGAATATTCAAGTACAGTGGGACAATGACAAAAAGCACAACATATATGAAATGGGAATATCAGAAGGAGAAGGAACAGAAGGAAAAACAGAGGCAATATTTAAAGCAATAGTGACTGAGAATTTCTACAAATTAACATCATACAAGAAACTATAAATCCAGGAAGCTCAGAGAACACCAAATAGCAAAGATCCCCCCCACCAAAAAAAACCTCCACAGATAGACCAAAATCAAAAACTTCACATAGGCATATTATATTCAAACTTCATAAAACCATAAAAAAATAATCTTGAAAGACAGAAGGGGGAAAAAAATCCTACTTGTAGCAGAGCAAAAAAAGAATTATACCAGACTTCTTTTCATCAACCATATGAGCAAGATGAGAGTGGAGTGAAGTATTTAAAGTACTGAGAGGAAAGAATCAGGGTCCTAGTAATCTGTAACCTGCTCAATTAGCCTTGAAAAGGTAGTGAGAAATAAAAACCTCAAATAAAAATTAAGGGAATTTGTTGCCAGTAGACCTACCAGCAAGAAATGTTGAAACAAGTTATTTTGAGAAGGAAAATGATGTAAGTGAGAATCTTGGATCTACATAAAAAAAAATCAGAGAATGAATAAGTAAAAGTGAAATAATTATTTTTTTATTCTTAATTGCTCTAACAAGTCAAAATATACAAAATAGCATTTGTGTAAAATATTGTTCAAAACAATAACACTGTTCAATCATGTATATTTATATATATATATATTTATATTGATACTTCTAAATGCTTAAATGCATGTAATATATATAAGTAAATTGAATTGACCTCAAGATATGAGGGATGAGAGGGAGGAATTAGGAATATTTTGTTATTATAAAGTGCTGGCTCTATCCTTGAAATGATACAGTGTGATTTGAGAGTAGAGTAGGATTAAATAAGAAAAACCACATCATCGCATCAATAAATGCAGAGAAACATTTGACAAAAATCTAGCACCTATTCTTGATCTCTGGAAACTTAGGTATAGTTCTTCTATTTAGTGAAGAACATCCACAAAGAGCCTAAAACTAACATCATATTTAATGATGAGACACTTGAAACTTTGCTGCTGAGGTCAGCAACTGGACAAGAATGTTCTCTCTCACAATAGCTTTCAGCATTATACCAGAAGTCCTAACTAATGCAATAAGATTATAAAAGGAAATAAAAAGGTATACAAATTGGGAAGGAAGGAATAAAACTTTCTTTGTAGATGACATGATAATTCTATGTAGAAAATCAGAAATAATGAAAAAATCCATGGGTAGTAATTGCACGATTACAGGTTATGAGGTTAATATACAAAAGTGAATCACTTTCCTATGTAACAACGAGGAAGTGGAACTTGAAATGAAAAAACAATACCATATGTGCTCATTTTGACACAACATACACTGAAGTTGGAACGATACAGAGAAGGTTGGCATGACCCCTGGGCAAGGATGCCACAAACTCATGAAGAAGTCCATTAAAAAAATAATAATAATACCATTCATATTAGCACTCCCCCAAATGAAATAGGTGTAAATTACAAAAAGTCTACAAAGTCTGTGTGAGGTAAACTACAAAAGTCTTCTGAAAGATGTCAAAGGAGAACTAAATAGATATTCCATGTGCAGGGATGAGAAGGCTTGCATCTTCCCAGTTCTTTCCATCTTGATCTATAGATCAGTGCAATGCCGACTAAAATTGCAGCAAGTTATTTTGTGGATATTGACAAACTGATTCTAAAGGTTATATGGAAAGGGAGAAGATCCAGAATAGCCAACTCAATATTGAAGGAAAAGAACAAAGTTAGAGGACTGATTTTACCTGACTTCCAAGGTTTATTATGAAGCTATGACAATCAAAGCAGTGTGAGTGTGATGCAAGAAGTGGCAAAAAAATGGATGGCTGGAATAGAACAGAGAGCTCAGAAGTAGACTCACTTAAATGCAGTCTACTATATACAGTTCACTGGTCTTTGACAATGGAGCAAAAGCAAAATGGGGGAAGACAGTCATTTTAACAAATGACGCTGGAGCAACTGGGCATATACGTGCAATAAAGTTAATTTAGACATCTTTCAAAAGTATTAGCTCAAAGTGGATCATAGGCCTAGATGTAAAATAGAAAACTGGAAAACTAGGAAACAGCATAAAAGAAAACCTAGATGGCCTTGGGTATGGCAATGACTTTCTATATATGATACCAAAGACATTATTAGTTAAAGAAATAAGTGAGAATCTAGCCTTTGCTAAAATTAAACACTGCTCTGTGAAAGATAATGTCAAGAAAATGGGAAGATAATTCACAGACTAGATGAAAATTTTTGTGGGGCACCTTGGTGCCTCAGTCGGTTTAAGCATCTGCCTTTGCCTCAGGTCCTGATCCCGGGGTCCTGGGATTGAGTCCCAAGTTGGGCTTCCTGCTCAGTGGGGAGTCTGCTTCTCCCTCTCTTTCTGCCCCTCCCCCAACTCATGCTCTCTCTCTCTCTCTCTCTCTCTCTCACTCTCTCACTTTGTCTCTCTCAAATAAACACAATCTTTTTTGAAACCATTGAAGTTTTTTTGTTGTTGTTGTTGGGTTTTTTTAGATTTTTATTTATTTATTTGACAGATAGAGATCGCAAGTAGACAGAGAGGCAGGCAGAGAGAGAGGGAGAAGCAGGCTCCCCGCTGAGCGGAGAGCCCGATGTGGGGCTCGATCCCAGAACCCTGGGATCATGACCTCAGCCAAAGGCAGAGGCTTTAACCCACTGAGCCACCCAGGCACCCCAAACACAATCTTTAAAAAAAGAGAGAAAATATTTGCAGAAAACTTTTCTGATAAAGGGGGTTTTTTGGAATATATACAAAGGACTCTTAAAACTCAATAAGGGGGAAACCTGGGTGACTCAATTGGTTAAGTATCTGCCTTAGGCTCAGGTCATGATCCCGGAGACCTGGGATCGAGTCCTGCATCAGGCTCCCTGCTCAGTGGGGAGCCTGTTTCTTCCTCTCCAGCTCCCCATGCTTGTGCGCGCTCTCTCTCTGTCAAATAAATAAATAAAATCTTAAAAAAAACTCAGGAAAAAAAAAAAAAGACTCTTTTACAAATGTACAACATAACTAAAAGGCCCTCACCAAAAAAGACAATACACGTGTGAAGTAAGTATATGAAAAGATGTTTAACATCGTATGTTATTAGGGAAATGACAAAATCCAAAACATTGACAATACCAATTCCTGATGAATGTGGAACAACCAGAGCTTTCACCTATTGCTAGTATATATTTGTATTCTTTTTTTTTCTTTTTAATTCTTAAGAATTTTGAAATAGAAGAGTAAGCAATGAGACTGAATGGGGACTTTAAAGGGTAACATAAAAGTTGCTGTCTGGCCCTTTACAAAAAAGGAGGAGGGGCAGGAGAAAGTAGCCATCCTATGGTAGAGGACCATAATGAAGATATGATTAAGGGAACACAGGCAGGAGCTTATAGTGACATTCATTACTTTTAATTATATAATTAAGATCCAAACAGAAGTTTGCAGATAGGGGAAGAAGGCACAGAAACATTATAAATGAGGTGGGGAAACCACTGTAACAGGAAATTTTAGAAGCCACACTCCTTTTCACTGTGTATAAATTTATTTCACAATGTAAATGAAATGGATAATTCTGACTACGTAGTCTACCAAACCTCTCCCCAGAAGAGATGTAACATCTAAGTAGACAAACTTCCAAATAAAAACTTGAGAATGGTATTTAAGATCTACCCCCAAAATTTCACTGGGAAATTTTACCAAACCTTGAAAGAACAGGAAATCCCAAGGAAAATGGCATCAGCAAGATGGTGGAACAGGAGTTTTCTACCAACTTCGTCCCAAAGAACACTGCTTTGGGCAATCACACACAGATGAGAGAACCTTTGTGGGACCTAGGAGTCCAGTAGATAAGTTCGGCACACTCATTGGGAGAAGAAAAAAATCTGAGACTGGGAACACTGAAGAGAATAAGCAGAACAGTTTCCCGTTTCCATGTCACCCATCTCCAAGGTGGCACAGCTCAGTGCTAAAAAACGAACTCGGTCTGCAGTTTCCCCCACAGGGGAAAGTGAGAACATGTGAGTTTGCAGCTTCTCCAGCTATCAAAGACATCTTCTTTCTCACTCTTTCAGAATACAGAGGTGATCTACATGACTGAGTGGCCGGGAGACACTGGGAGCATAGCAACCAGTGTTCAGAACTCAACAAGGAACGCAGGTCTTACTAACCACGCACTCCGTTAGGAAGCCTGGCCACAGGCTACTGGGGACAGTTGGTCTGTGAATCCTCCCATCTGACCCACAGGCATCTCTGACATTTCATTCTCCTTACCCACATGGTGCTCCACCCTGTAACTGAGTGTGCCCCTGAAGGCAGTGAGTACAAGTCTTTGTGGACAGTTAGAATAAATAGAAAGCCAGCTCAACCCTGTAGAAGTGAAAGAGAGCTTACAAACTTGAGCATTTAACACTACTGTAGGGAAAACAAACAGGAGAGTCCTGTATCCTGACTTTGTGGAATTAGGAGCAGTCATACAATCATTAGAATTCACTCCTAAGACGGAACAAGAAGTTTGGAGTAGGCGTATATGTAGAGAAGGTATGATAAAGCCTCAGAATCCCTAGCAGGGCTGACAGAGGCATCCCACCCCCACCTCCAGAGGCAGTTAGTAAAGACTGGAAGAGGTGGTTAGTTCTTCAAATGCTAAGACAACAATGTAAGACCTAAAGGAACATGAAAAATCAAAGAATACCAGCAAAAGGACAAAATAATTTTCAAGTACCTACAAAAGAAATGGAGAGCTACAGTTTGCTTGAGAAAAAACTTAATGGTTTTGAAGAAGTTCATTGAGCTTCCAGAAAACACAGGAAGTCACCTCAACGAAATCAGGAAAACTATATATAAAAGAAGAAGTTTAACAAGAGATAGAAATCATGAAAACAAAAATAGAACCGAAGAGGAATTGGAGAGCCGAAGAATACAGTGAATGGAATGAAAAAATGCAATAGAAAGCGTCACCAGGAGACTGAAACAGAACAAAAGACTCTGTGAATTTGAAGACATGTAATTAATAATTGTAAAGTCAGAGGAGAAAAAAGGTAAGAAGAATGAAAGAAGAGTGAAGAAAGCCTGTGTGAATTATGGGATATCATCAAGTGAAACAATGCGTGTGCATTAGAGGAGTCACAGAAGGACAAAGAGGGAGAAAAGGACAGAAAGCTTATTTAAAGAAATAATGGCTGGCAGTTTTCCAAATCTCAGGAGAGAAATGAACATCAAAGTTCATGAAGCCTGTAATTCCCCGTATATATTCAACCCAAAGAGTACTTCAGTGAGACACATTGTAATAAAATGTCTAAAACCAAAGACACAGATAATTTTATAATTTTGAAAGCAGTAAGAGACAAAAAAAACTCCTTATGTCACAGGAGCACCCATCAACCTATCAGTGGATTTCTCAGCAAAAACCTCGTAGGCTGGGGGGAGAGTCCTTAAAGGAGAAAAATGCCAAGCAAAAATAGTATACCCAGCAAAGCCATCCTTTCAAAATGAAGGAGAGACAAAGACTTTCACAGACAAAAGCTGAGGGAGTCCATTACCATAAGACATGCTGAAATAGTTCTTTTTTTTTTAAAGATTTTATTTATTTATTTGACAGATCACAAGTAGGCAGAGGCGGGGGGGCGGTGGGGGGTGAGCAGGCTCCCTGCTAAACAGAGAGCCAGATGTGGGGCTTGATCCCAGGACCCTGAGATCATGACCTGAGCTAAAGGCAGAGGCTTAATCCACTGAGCCACCCAGGTTCCCCCTGAAATAGTTCTTTACATTGCAATGAAAGGATGCAAATATGAACATGTAAAACACTGATAAAGGGAAGTGTATAGTCAAATTCAGGCCCTGTAGTGTAGATCACTTTACCACAAAAGTCGAAGGACAAAAATATTAAAAAGAACTATAGCTATGACATTTTTAAATGGATATATGATATAGAATATGTAAATGTGACATTAGAAACAAAATGTTGGAGGGAGTAGAGTTTTTGTCAGAGTTAACTTATCAGCTTAAAATAGAATGTTATATGTTATATAAACCACAAAGGAAAAATGTATAGTATTAGTCAAGCAATTTTTAAAAAGGAACCAAAGTGTACCAATGCAGGAAATCATCAGACTAGGAGAAAGAAAGAGGAAGAAAGAAAATATAAAACAGCCAGAATATGAATAATAATAATATGAATAAGATGGCATATGTAAGTCCTTACATATCACAAGTACCTTAAATTCAAATGGATTATCAAACCAAAAGAAACAGAGTGATTGAATGGATAAAAAACAAGATGTAACAATATGCTGCTTACAAGAGACTCGTGTCAGCTCTAGTGGACTGCGGAAAGTGGAAGAGCTGGAAGTGAAGAGACGGAAAAAATAACATTTGATGCAAATGAAAACCAAAATAGAGCCGGGTTGGATATACTTATGACAGAGAAAATATACTTCAACTTCAAAAACTTCTAACAAGAGACAAAGACGGTTGCTATGTAATGATAAAGGAGTTAGTTCATCAAGAGGAAATGAATATATACATGTACCCAGAGCGGTTAGGCAAGAAAAAGGAATAAAAGCTGTCCAAGTCAGAGAGAAAAAGTGAAATTGTTTCTGTTTGCAGATAGCATGATCTTGCATGGAGAAAACCCTAAGGGTCCTGCCAAAAAATTGTTAAAACTGATGAACAAATTCAGTACAAAATTAATATACAAAAATCAGTTGTGTTTCTATAGACTAGCAGGAAACTTGGAGAATGAAACTAAAAAAACAATTCCATTTTTCATAGCATCAAAGAAAAATCCTTAGGAATAAATTTAATCAAGGAGGTGAAAGACCTCTGTGCTGTAAACTGTAAGACATTGATAAAAGAATTGAAGAAGATGTAGATAAAATATCCCATTGTCATGGATCAGAAGTATTAATATTGTTAAAATATATCACCCAAAGAAATCTATAGATATTATAATTTCTATTAAATTTTATGGTATTTTCACAGAAATCGGAAAACAAAAATCCTAAAATTTGCATGGAACTACAAAACAACCAAAATAGCAGTAACAGTCTTGAGAAAGAACAGAGCTGGAGGCATCACACTTCTGAATTTGGAATATATTGCAGAGGTATAGTAATCAGAACAATGTGGTACTGGCATGAAAACAGACACATAGCTGAGAGGGACAGAATAGAGAGCCCAGAAATAAACCCAAAATAAATGGTTAATATCCTTGACAAAGGCAACAAGGACACACAGTGGAGAAAAAAAGCATCTCTTCAATAAATCATATTGGGGAAACTGGAGAGTCATGTGCAAAACAATGAAACCGGACCGCTATCTCATACCACTCTCAAAAATTAACTCAGAATGGATTAGGGACTTTAAATGTAATGCCTGAAACCATGAAACTCTTACGAGAATACATAGGGGCTCCTTGACTCAAATCTTGGCAATGATTATTTTTATATGATACCCAAAGCTTAGGCCACAAAAGAAAAAATAAACAAGGGGAACCATGTCAAACTAAAAAGTTCTACACAGCAAGGGAAGCAATTAACAGAAAAGGTAATTTTCTTTTGGGAGAATGGGAGAAAATATTTGCAAACCATATTTATGCTAAAGGGTCAGTATCCAAAATGTATAAGAAACTTACACAGCTCAATAGTAAAAATGATAATAATAATAATAATCCAGTTTAAAAAATGGGCCAAGGACCTAAGTGGATATTTTCCAAAGAACCGCATGCAAATGGCTGACACATTCCTGAAAAAGTGTTCACTAATTATCAAGAAATGCAAATCAAGACCATGATGAGATATCACCTCATACCTGTTAAGATGGCTTTTGTTAAAAATAGAAGAGATGAAAAATGATGACAAGGATGTGGAGAAAGGGGAGCCATAGTATACTTTTGGTGGGAAAGTAAATGTAAAGAATTTAAAATAGTACTACCAGGTGATCCAGCAATTCTACTTCTGGGTATTTTTCCAAAGGGAGAAAACTTAATTCGAAAAGATACATGCACCCCTATGTTTATTGCATTATTCATAACAACCAAAATATGGGAACAACCTTAGTATCTGCCGATGATTGAATGGATAAAGAAGTTGTGGTATTTTTATCTATTTCTGTCTGTATTTACATGTACACGTACATCTGTACCTATACCTACATCTGTGTGGATGTAATGAGACATTATTCAACCACGAGAAAGAACAAAATCCTGTCATTGGTGACAACATGGATGGTCCTAGAGGACATTATGCTAAGTGAAATAAACCAGATAGAACCATGATCTCACATATACCTGAATTCTTAAAAACAAACAAACAAACATCGAAGTCATAGAAACAGAGTTGAACAGTGATTACCAGGGGTTGTGGGATGGGAAAAAGAAGCGATGGTGGTCAAAGAGTACAAAACCTTCAGTTACAAGATACACTAGTTCTTTAGCTCCAATGTACAACGTTGTGACTGTAGTTCATAACACTGTACTGTATACTTGTAATTTGCTAAGAGAGAAGATGTGTTTTCATCACACACATTAAATAAATGGCATGTGAGGTAATGGGTTTGTTAACCTGATTGCGGTTATATTTTCACAATGCCTAAGTATATCAGAGCACTCTGTTGTACACTTACATGTACGATTTTGTCACTTGTGCCTTAGTAAAACTAGGAGAAAACGAATAATGAGCTAATTAAAAGAGACAGTTTCTTTCAAAGAACAGGATATCCCAGTGCTACTCTTTCTGTGGGACTACATGAAAATAAAAAGCTTCTACACAACAAAGGAAACAGTCAACAAAACCAAAACACAATGTACTGAATGGGAGAAGTTTGCAAATGACTTACCTGATAAAAGGATTGTATCCAATATATGTCAAGAATTTACACAACTCGGGGTGCCTGGTGACTCATTTCATTAAGCATCTGCCTTCGCTCAGGTCATGGTAACAGGGTCCTGGGTTTGAACCCCGCATCGGGCTTCCTGCTTGGTGGGGAGCCTGCTTCTCCCTCTCCCTCTCTGCTCAGGTCATGAACTCAGGGTTGCGAGACTGAGCCCCACATTGGACCCTGTCTGGATGTGGAGCCTGCTTGAGATTCTCTGTCTCCCTCGGCCCCTCCCCCTCTCTAAAATTAATTATTTAATTAATTACAACATTTAAGTTTTGAATACATCTATAACTATAGGTTTTAATGTTCGCAGGCTGACCACATTATCATTCTCTTTTCTAAGGATTTCTGAGTCAATCGTGAAGTACTTATTTGTAAACCTTTTATAATAAATATGTTTGAAATTTGTAGGTACTTCACTTTTAGCTTGCTTTCTTTATGTTTATAATTTCAATTTCTTGAATACAGAAACAGCTTAAATACAGGACACTTTTTTTAAAAAGATTTTATTTATTTATTTGACAGACAGAGATCACAAGTAGGCAGAGAGGCAGGCAGAGAGAGGGGGAAGCAGGTTCCCTGCTGAGCAGAGAGCCCAATGCGGGGCTCAATCCCAGGACCCCGGGGCCATGACCCAAGCAGAAGACAGAGGCTTTAACCCACCAAGCCACCCAGGCGCCCCTATACGACACTTTTTAAGGCTTACAAATACGGTACTTTTATATCTAACTTAACAACTTTCAAGAAATAGATAATGAGAAAAGGACTTTTCAAATACATGTAGAGAGAGCTGTTAAGCATCTGAAAGTGAAGTAGGATACTCCGAAATGGAGAATTAAAGAAAAAAGAAACTACCTATTTAGAGAAATTTAAAAAGCAAAACACACAGCAGAACACAACTGGTAAACCACGCCATGTGATGCACCGGAGACTGCTGGAATGTCGCGTGCCAGTTACACTCAAGCGAAACGATCACAACAAAGTAAAATAAAAAGCAAAATGAAAACTAACAGAAGTGAGAGTAGGATGTTAGACAAAGAACATAATATGAGAGAATCCCAACCTAACATGAATAAATGTTCTCTTTGTCCTTTTCACCATCCTATCATTTCCTTCAGTACTTTCTCCAGAACATATTTTATTAAGCATATATTTATATGGATCCTTTTTTTTTTTTTTTACTTAGCTGTCATAGTGACTGGAGGCCAGGAATAATAGCAGGCTTCTTCCAGAAGCTATAGAGGTCATCCTCTGGAGATTTCCAGAAGACGACCCCTCTCTGGTTTACTTAAGTGTCTGGATTTATCCTTTAAAATAGGAAGGTGACGGACCTGGGGGCTCAGTCGGTTAAGCATCCGACTCTTGGTTTCAGCTCAGGTTGTGATCTCAGGGTTGTGAGATGGAGCCCCCACGCGTGGCTCATGCTCAGCTCATAGTCTGCTCTCTCCCTAAATAATAAATACATAAAATTTTTAAGATAGGAAGGTTGCGTATTCCTTTAGTTACCTTACTCTGCATCATATGGCTTATTCCGTAAATGGTGAGTTAACTCACTGGTCGGTTGGTCATTTGGATAGTTGGGTCACTAAAGACAATTGAAAAATTGTGAGAAATAGAAAAATTTTCTAATTTTTTAGAAAGGGTCCTGGGATTAAACCCTGCATCGGGTCCTGCTTGGTGGGGAGCCTGGTAGGGCTGTAAAATTTAGAAAGTTATGATTTAATTTGGGGTAAGATAGGAGAGAGTGATAATATGAGAAGTAGAAAGGAAAGGATCCAGTTAGCTCAAAATACAGAGAAGGAGTAAAATCTTGAAATGAATGTACGGAAAATGGGAATGTGTGGGCAGTCTTACGTTTTACCTTGTCTAGGAGGTACTGAATCACTCTAACAGCAATTAGCAAAAGAAGGGATTTAAACTCGGTTTAGGTTTTTCTACCCTGAGAGGTTTTTTCTTTCTGTTTTTAAAAGATGTACCAGATGTAATTAGTTTGCTGATGCTCCTTCAGAAACAGAGGGTTTGTGTAAGTTTTTCAGGTGATCACAAAATAATGTCTGGAAGGTAATAATGCTTTTCTTTGGGGCCGGGGGAATTTTCCAGGCATAGCCCTTTTGTACCTGCAGTTGTACCGGGTCACCTGTGACCAGACCTACCTGCTCCGATCCCTGGACTACGTAAAGAGAACCCTTCGGAACCTGAATGGCCGCAGGGTCACTTTCCTCTGTGGGGATGCTGGACCCCTTGCTGTAGGAGCTGTGGTGTATCATAAACTCAAAAGTGATTGCGAGTCCCAGGAATGCATCACAAAGTGAGTCTTTAAAACTGGAAGTATTTACTCTAACTTCTCAGATCAAGGTCTTCCTGTAGGAAGACATTCAAAAAGAAAATTCTTTTTTAATTCATCTGCTGTTGCCAGCAGGTCTTTCCAAGAAGTAAAGAGGTTTGCATATTAACCTTGAGCGTGATGATAAGATCACGTGCCTCCTTTCTATCAAGCTTGCATCTGCCTTAATTTTGGGAGAAATAAACATGTTTCTTCGTGTTACTTTGATCCTTTTCATAAATAATTTTTGGTTGTCTTCATTGCACAAAAATTAGCTTATGTGCCTTAGATCTACTATCATAACTAAGTTATTTTTAGGTTCAGTTGTTTTAGAACAGTCAGTGAAAACCTTTTATTGCCTCTTCATATTCTGTTTTTGAAGAGATAGAAGTCAGGCCCTGCTCCCCTGGTGCCTGGTGGAGTATCTGTTGATGTTTGTTGAATGATAGACTGAGTCAAGCTAATTCCCAAGCATTGACTACATTTTAGTACTATTTTCTTTTTTTTTTTCCTTTTATTTATTTATTTAGTACTATTTTCTCTTAAATTTTAAATCACCTTCTTCTAATCCTGATTTCAAAATTGAATATCATCTCTCACATGGCTTAGGCTAGTATCAAGGTAGATGCTTTGAACGGAAAGGTGTGTTATCATTACTGATATCTGAGAGGGAGATGAGTGTAGTGGAGAAGTTTTTGTTGTTTGGGTTCCATTTGTTTGCATTCCTTAAAATCAGTTTTAAATGAAAAATAAATAACAGGAACCTTCTGCAGCGATAGGGTTCCTAACAGTTTCCGGAAGAGGTGTTTCCACCCTTCCCCGGGAAAACGGAATGTTCTCGGCGGGTAGACTTTTGCAGCTTCAGAGGACCATCGTGTGCCGGGATTCAGACCTCCCCGACGAGCTGCTCTACGGACGGGCAGGGTACCTGTACGCCTTACTCTACCTGAACACGGAGATCGGTCCAGGCACCGTGTGTGAGTCAGCTATTAAAGAGGTACTGTGGGGTTGGCGTCAACCGTGGGCGCCCCGTCCTCTCTACCGTCCCAACCTACCATGAGGGGCTGGACGCTGCTTCTAGGTAGGAATCATTTCTTAAGGCATCTCATAAAAGCAATATGTAGCTCCTTTATTCTCCTTTCTCGGAATTTTTTTTTTTAAATCTGTCCTCCTCTTGGGCCTGTTAATTCACCTGTCTTTACTAGCACCAAACAGCAGGGCGCCTGGGTGGCTCAGTGGGTTAAGCCGCTGCCTTCAGCTCAGGTCATGATCTCAGGGTCCTGGGATCGAGCCCCGCAGCGGGCTCTCTGCTCAGCGGGGAGCCTGTTTCCCTCTTTCTGCCTGCCTCTCTGCCTACTTGTGATCTCTCTCTCTCTGTCAAATAAATAAATAAAATCTTTAAAAAAAAAAAAAAAAAGAACCAAACAGCAGCAGCTTCAGAAAGACAGGATGTTTATTTCTCTTTCCTAATGCATCCAAACTGGTAGGCAGTCCCGGCAAATATGGCTCCGGATCCGGGTTCTTCTCTTGTATCCTACCATATCCTAGGGCCATGCCCTTGCCTGCCTGCCCAAAGCTAATCAAGCACCCCTCGGCTCAAGGCAGGGGAGGAAGTAGAAGATAAGAAGCTTCTTTTTTAAGGCCACGATCCAGAAGTTGTCTGCTACACTTCTGCTCACTTCCTACTTCCAGAAATAGTCAAAGGACTGTGTCTGTGTAGGCCAGACACCCAGCTAGAACCTGGAGCACTGTTACCGAAAGTATGAAGGGAGAAAGGAGAGGAAGGAACATTTTGTGCCTTTGCTACATAGTCACTACAGACAGGCTCTTCTTTTGATTTAACTAAACTCTGCAGGCCACAAGAGACCTCATTTCATTAGCCTTTCCATAAATAAGGCTAATCCCTCCAGCCTTTCATAGAAGACGTAGTGCCAGTCCTTTGAGGAAACATTGCAGTTACGAGGCAACTAAGTAAGAGTTTTTATAGGAAGTTTTGCTAGATTCTAGTAAACTGTTCATCCCAAGAACTTTCAGTCTCGTGGTTTGACTTCCTCATTTCTTTTTCTGTCCTGAGATTGTCTTCTGAAATCTCTCTGCCCGTATTTATTATGAACTAAAGGTAACAGTCGTGGCTGCTGACCGCTTGTGGATTTGTAGATTAAGTGATCAATAGAGAGTTGTTAGTGTCGAGGAGATGAAAAGCAGGATCCATGTAAGTTTTCTAGACTAACGCTGTCGCCTTGTCTCCTAGGTGGTCAGTGCTATCATTGACTCCGGCAAGACTCTGTCAAGGGAAGAAAGGAAGGCTGAGCGCTGCCCGCTGCTGTATCAGTGGCACCGGAAGCAGTACGTGGGGGCGGCCCACGGCATGACCGGGATCTACTACATGTTAATGCAGGTAGGTGAGAGCACTCGGAAATACTAGTCAGGGGCCACGGTATAAAATATCTGGCCGTGGGGAGCCTGGTAGCTCAGTCGGTTGGGTGTCAGGCTTCAGCTCAGGTCATGATCCCGGGGTCCTGGGATCGAGCCCCACATCGGGCTCCCTGCTCAGCGAGGAGCCTGCTACCCCCCGCCCCCACCACCAACCCATGCTGTCTTCTCGCTATCTGTTTCTCAAATAAATAAATCTTAAAAAAAAAAAAAAAAAAGAAAAGAAAAGAACTATTTAGCCGAAGAGTAAATGGGGACGGAAATTTTAGTGTAAGTCAAGCAGGCTGGTAGAAAAGAAGGATCCTCCCTTGAATCATGGAAACCTAAGCTCTGCTTTGTGGCCCCCAGGCAGCGAGGTGCCGAGAGCACCTTCTCCACGCGGTTTTGTGCTGAGTCGAGTCTGTTGCCCACATTCCTCCTCTGTCCGCGTCCTTCTGCGCACTGCAGTAGTGACTCTGAACAGAGGGGGACCCTTAGGGAGCAGAAAGGGTCTCCAGGATCCCGATGGAGGCAGAGACTTTTTCATGTTCATACACCCCAACTTGCTACCAGCTGTGTTCTAAACCTGTAACTGGTTTGTCGTGGTTATGATCTCGTCTCTCAGTCGTGCCTGCCGTCTGGAGCGGTCACCGCTGCGTCAGGCAGGAGGAGAACCCCCCGCACACCGCTTCACCCTGCTTCAGCCTCCGGGCCTCTGGTTCCCCTCCCTGCTCTGTACACAGCCTTTTCTTCTTTTTCTTTTTTTTAATTAAGCCTTTCTTTACCACACCCATAACAGAGTAGTTCATTATTGCTCAAAATCACACAGCTAGTAAGTCAAGGAACATGGATTAGCATTTGGATTAAAACTTTTTAACTAAAAGCGAGAAATTTTTTACTTCAAATTCCTTTTTTTTAAACCTACTCTACCACTAAAGGAAATCCAGGTCTACATGGGACGAAAACCCCCTTTTCTGGTAATTAGTTCTCTTTGTTTATTGTTGTAGGAAGCAAAACGTACATATCCCAGTTTATGAATTTTCTTTATGGTGCAGACACGTTTTCAAGTAACTAGGTTTCCAGAGCTCATTTAAAAATAGCACTATTAGTTTGGAACACCGGTAGTTTGTGTATATTTTCTGTTTCCGCAGAAAATGTGTTAACACTGGCCTTTGAAACTTTTTTTTTTTAAGATTTTATTTTATTTATTTGAGAGACAGAGATCACAAGTAGTCAGAGAGACAGGCAGAGAGAGAGAGGGAAGCAGGCTCCATGCTGAGCAAAGAGCCCGATGCGGGGCTTGATCTGAGGACCCTGAGATCATGACCTGAGATCATGACCTGAGCCGAAGGCAGAGGTTTAACCCACTGAGCCACCCAGGCGCCCATGAAACTTTCTTTTTAAATGATGCCCTATGAAAACCACACCAATAAGACATAACCTTAAAGTTTAGATGTAGATGTTTAGGTTAATTTTGTTAGATATCAGGGGCTTCCTTGAGAGAAACGCAAGTCACAAAGTTGTCCCCTTTATCTGCTTTAAAGTGAAGAACGTGAGAATACACTTTAGGCAGGATTCTGTATAGAAATCGATGTCAGTTTTCTTGTAGCAATCACAGGCCGCCGTGTGCTACACCAGCTTCTGAGCCAGAGCCAGGTCGCACCTGTCCACCCAGCGGTGCACTTAACGCCACTCCGCGGAGCAGCGGGGGGACTGCGCGGTGCTGTAGGTTCTGCCGTGTGGTTTCATTGGGAAGGCTCTCAGAAGACCGCATGAAAACTTTGAAAATGTGACTTAAACTCGCTTTCAGGATGGCAGAATAAAGACATTTCTCCTCTTGAAAACGATCTCAAAACAGACAAAAAAAAAAAAAAAAAAAAACAAACCCAGAAACCCAACTTCCTTGATGAGACTAGGAGACACTCTGGAGCCCCAGAGTACACGTACGTAGACTGAGAGTAGAGGAAAGAGCGGCGGGGGACCAGACGGGACAGAGGCGGATCACAAGTGGGGTCAGTGGAAGATGCCCCGGAAGCCAGCGCGTCTGCGCAGCAGCGCCCAGGCCCCGGGGACTGGAAGTGCCTTTGCTGCGGGAGGCGGAGCCGAATGCCTGTGCGTACGGGGGAGGTGTGGGTGCAGGAGGGCAGCTTTGAAAATATTCACGCGGCGCCACTGGATCTCCATCAGCGAGATGGCCCCACAAACCGACTGTTCCTTCCCTGACTCCTGCTGGAGATGGAAGGGTCTGGAGCAACTGAACAAGATCCTGCAGCTTCAGAAAGGCCAGTGTGAGACAGTTGAAGTGAAGCATAGAACCGAACACAGGGGCAGGCCTGCGTGTCCACCGGGTTCTGGGCAGCCCTCCCTGCCCCCACGGGGATTGAAGTTGGGCTGTTGTTGTTGTTGCATTTTGTTATTGGAGGAACGGCTCAGATGAAAGGTTGCCCGATGTAGGAGTTTCAGAGTCCCCGTTAGAAATGTTAGCTGGCTGAGATGGTTCTTAGTCTCTACTAATTTGGCTGGGCCACAATGCCCAGGTAGCTGGTCAGACATTTTTCTGGATGTTTCTGTGAGGACATTTTGGGTGAGATTTACATTTAAACGGCGTTGGAAGGTGGGGAGGGACAGTAAAGTATCCCCTTACTGAGAAGACACTTGGAGACCAGAAAACGAAGCAGGCCACTCCACAAAGTCTACAGAGTTTTATTCAGGGTGACTTTCTGACGGGGGGGGGGGGGCAGCAGAGGACGGTCCACAGCAGCTGCCTAGTTTTATTCAGGGTGACTTTCTGACCGGGGTTGGGGGGGGCAGCAGAGGATGGTCCACAGCAGCTGCCTAGTTATTCTCCAGGAAGAGCAGACCTTAGACCATAGATTTTGTAGACGGAGGGGACGTGCAGAGGGCACTGTAGTGAGGTCAGAAGGTTCGCACACCCCTCAAAGGGCTTGCAGGCACCTAACTGACAGCTACCCTTTACGGAGATCTTGGGGCCCCCGTCTGTGCATCAGGAAAGGGTAAGACTGTGTTACCTCAGACAGATTCATGAGAGGCCAAAACAAGCCTCCCCCAGTCCCTGCCTTGGCCGCCATTTCTAAGGTACGTGTGTCAGTCTCCCAGGGGCCTGGAGCACGTAGCCGCAGGAGAGGTCACCGAGCGAACAGGAACAAGATGGGGGGCTGGAGATGGAGTCATAATTGCCAGCACTCCCACAGATACTTGCACTTTTAGTAAAGCCGTTTCCATAATGTGGGTGGGCCTCATTCAGTCAGTCAAAGGCGTGCCCTGCGCAAGAGAGACTTCTCCAGCGGACGGCCTTCAGACTTCGGCTTCGACATCAAGACAAATTGAGCTAAAGAAAGGTCCCCCCCAAGTCTTAAATAACCAGATAATTGAATTAATTTGAGCTTTTTATGCTTCTCGGTATTCCAGGTAATTGAGGCCTTGAGGCTTTGCTATATTAGCTACAGTACAAAGGCTTAAAAAAAAAAGTAAGGAAAAATAAATGTTTTGTTTTCCTCTGTTTAAAGCCAGCAGCAAAAGTGGACCAAGAAACCCTGACAGAAATGGTGAAACCTAGTATCGATTATGTGCGCCACAAAAGATTCCGCTCTGGGAACTACCCATCATCGCTGAGCAACGAAACAGATCGCTTGGTCCACTGGTGCCACGGCGCCCCCGGGGTCATCCACATGCTCATGCAGGCCTACAAGGTCAGTGTCGCCGTTCGTGTCACACGCATTGGATGTTTGGAGATCCGCTTTCCTCCGCCAGGCTTTCAGTCTGGTTTTGGCCAGCACATTTGATTGCAAACGAAAAACCCTTCAGAACTGATGTTTTTACAAAATTAAGTCTCCCTATTTCACTTTATCTTGCCCCAGCAGTTGGAGCTGTGAGTGCATGTGTGTGTGTTTTTTTGTGTGTGTGTGTTTTAATTTTTTGATTTTTTTATAAACATATAATGTATTATTAGCCCCAGGGGTACAGGTCTGTGAATCGCCAGGTTTACACACTTCACAGCACTCACCATAGCACATACCCTCCCCAGTGCATATGTGTGTGTGTTGTTTTTTTTTTTTTTTTTAAAGATTTTATTTATTTATTTGACAGAGATCACAAGTAGGCAGAGAGGCAGGCAGAGAGAGGGAGAAGCAGGCTCCCTGCTGAGCAGAGAGCCCGATGTGGGGCTCGATCCTAGGACCCTGGGATCATGACCTGAGCGGAAGGCAGAGGCTTTAACCCACTGAGCCACCCAGGCGCCCCAATGCGTGTGTGTTTTAACAGGGATTATGTTCATGTGTGAAAGAAAGCCTGGGTGGCCGCAGAGTAAGGATTTCCATTCTGCGTGCGAATATCCAAGAAGGCAGTCGGCACTATTATAACCAAATTCTTTTTTGTTGGACTTCACATCATTTTATTTTCTTGCTTGAATAAACTTCATTCCTGGACGATGATGCTTATTTGGGGCCCTTTAAATTGGACCTTAAAATTGCTATGAAATTATTCATTAGGGAGGAGTGTGATGTTCAAAGTTTTACACATATGGGGTATTACAAAAAAATAGGCAGTACCTTTACTGATTAATTCTGGTAGTCTCAAGATAGTATTTGGGCACAATATTAGGAATACATTTGATTTCTCTCCTGGACTAAGAATTAACCTTGTAAGTTGAAAGCAAACAATGCTGCCTTTTTTTTTTTTTTTAGTTGTCTTTAAGTGTGTCTTCATAGTATTTTATTACATAGAAGTTGAAATTACAGGGGCACCTGGGTGGCTCAGTGGGTTGGGCCGCTGCCTTCGGCTCAGGTCATGATCTCAGAGTCCTGGGATCGAGTCCCGCATCGGGCTCTCTGCTCAGCGGGGAGCCTGCTTCCCTCTCTCTCTCTCTCTCTCTCTCTCTCTCTCTGCCTGCCTTTCCATCTACTTGTGATCTCTCTCTGTCAAATAAATAAATAAAATCTTTAAAAAAAGAAAAAAGTTGAAATTACAAACAGCTTACTGTATCCTACAATATTTTTAAGTTCTTTAGCATTTCTTGGAAAAATAATTCACATTTAAAGAAAAAAATGTTTCAGGCAAGTTTTTTAGGAGACTGTACCACATTTTATTTTATTTTTTAAATTTCTTATTTGAGAGCGCCTGGGTGGCTCAGTCAACAGTTAAGCATCAGCCTTTGGCTCAGGTCATGATCCCGAAGTCCTGGGATCCAGCCCCACATCAGGCTCCCTGCTCAGCGGCGAGTCTGCTTCCCCCTTGCCCTCTGCCCCACTCCCCCTCAGACTCTCTCTCTAAAATAAATAAATAAAATCTTAATTTTTTTTTCTTTGAATGTAGTTGACACACAGAGTTGTATTACTTCGTACAACACAGTGATGTCACAATTTTCTACATTATGCTCTGCTCACCACACGTGTAGCTGCCGTCTGTCACACTGCTGCTACAGTGTCATTGACTCTGTTCCCTGTGCTGCGCCTTTTATTCGCGTGACGCACGTATTCCATTGGAAGCCTGTTAGCTCCCACTCCCCTTCACCCATTTTGCCGATCCCCCGCACAACCACAAGTTTGTTCTCTGTATTTACAGGTATGAGTCTGCTTTTTGTTTGTTTATTCACTTTTCTTTTTTAGATTCCACGTGAGTGAAATCTCGTGGTATTTGCCTTTCTCAGTCTGATTTATTTCACTTAACATCATACCCTCTTGGTCCATCCATGTTGTACCAAATGGCATGATCTCCTCCTTTTTTATGGCTGAGTAATAGACACATGCACACACACACACACACACACACACACACACACACACACACATCTTATCCATTTGTCTATCAGTGTACATCCAGGTTGCTTCCATATCTTAGCTATTATAAATAATACTGCAGTAAACAGAGGGGCATAATCTTTTTGAATTAGTGTTTTTGTTCTCTTTGGTCAAATACCCAGTAGTAGAATTAATGGATCATATGTTATGTCTAGTTTTAAATTTTTGAGGGACCTCCATAGTGTTTTCCACAGTGGCCGAACCAATTTACATTGCCATCAATAGTGCACCAGGGTTTCTTTTTCTCCCTATCTTCTCTAACACTTGTGATTTCGTGTCTTTTTGATTTTAGCCATTCCGACAGTGTGAGATGATACCTCATTATGATTTTGATTTGTACTTCCCTGTTGATTAGTGACATTGAATATCTTTTCATTGTCTGTTGGCCATCTGCATGTCTTCTTGGCAAAAATGTCTAGTCAGGTCCTCTGCCCATTTTGTAATTGCATTGTAAGCAGTACTTCTTCTGTAATTTTATCTTTTTAATGCATCTTTATTTGTAATATTTGATGTTGGAGGTTGTTGTTCATATATCAAGGTATATAATAGTAACCATAATAATTGATTAGTGTTTTGGCATAAACTCTTTTTTTTTTTTAAGATTTTTATTTATTTATTTGACAGATCACAAGCAGTCAGAGAGGCAGGCAGAGAGAGAGAGAGGAGGAAGCAGGCTCCCCACTGAGCAGAGAGCCCGATGTGGGGCTAGATCCCAGGACTCTGAGACCATGACCTGAGCCGAAGGCAGAGGCTTAACCCACTGAGCCACCCAGGCGCCCCTAAACTCTTTAGTTTTAATAGATAGAATCAGTGAAGCAGAATTCATATTTCTACCTAGAAATAACAAAAGAACTAGTCCCCAAATCAATTTTATTTTCCCTTTGTGCCTAACCATAATAATTTAGAAAAATTGTGGGAATTGTTCATGATATTGGCTAATTTTTCTGAATTTTTTTAGTCCTCCTACAACAGTAATACGTAAAATATTCAAATATAAAAGTCAGGTGTGAGCATTTAAGAAAATAACTCAGAAAGTTATGTTAAAAAAAAGCGCAGTGAAATATACTCTTTGGAAATAAGAACTTAATGATTCATCTTAACACGACCTCAGTCTTTAAATTAAAATAAAATTCTGTTCAAATCGTTGCCTCCCTTTTTTAAAGCTTTAGAGAGACTGTTGCAACTTCGGTGACACAGAGATAAGTCTACAATTTTAGAATTGTTCAACCCTAATGAGTGTATTGTGAACAAACAAGGATTCTTTGATATTCAAAACAGATGTATGACTTTGATAAAAAGTGGAACCTTTTGCTTCTGGGGGTCTCCCCCGTCCCCACCCGAGCCAGTGGTAAGCAGGTCATCAGGAGCCCCGACATCCAGCGGGGCCATCATCCTGAGGAGGCCCATTTCTCCTGGTGCTGTTGCCTGTCCCTGCCGTCTGCTTCTAGCATTGCTGGTCACACAGGGAGCAACGCCACAGATGTCCCAGAGCCCCTGCTTCCTGTCTGGCTTCGGCTCAGACTATCATTTGAATGTCTGGTCCTGCCTTGCTTACTCTGAAACAGAAAGTTCTCTCTTCTCTTAAGCGTAGAGCAAAGACACGAAGATCCCATACTCGGTCACTAAAACTTGATTTTGTCCATTTCCATCAAGACTCTCAAACACGAGGAAGGCGAGGAAGAAAGTCAGCTCGAGGCTCCCTTTTCTCTCGTGTTATTGTTAACTCAGATTCAGAGCATCTGCATTCGCTGAAGCGGTCTCAGAATTAGGAAGTGCTTACATTTTATATAAGTTTTCACTATTTTCTCTTGCTGGCATGTGAACCCGTAAGTTCTTCAAGAACGCTTATGGAAGCATATGGTTTTCAAGTATTTGAAAAAAATACTAATATCCTCCACAGATAAAACTATAAACTGAATCTAGTTTCACTTAATTTGTTTTCTCTTCTCAGAATTGCTAATCATGTGTGTAGTTGGGTGTCCTCTACTTTGTATGAACACATATTGTTAATTTGAAATTATGTAGTATTCTAGATGATCCTTGAAAAATGTCAGGGTTTTAATAATATTCTATGCTATATTAGGAATTACAGGAATTGCAGATGATTTTCTAGCAGATTACATTTCTGGATCCTATAGCTGGAAGCTCTTTTGCTGAGCAGTTCTTGATTATCTGACAGTAGATTATAGGCGATGGTAACAAATTCTACCTTCTAACTACACAGATGGGCCCTCCGGTGTTAGCATTTGTGTGGATTCAGCCACTATCTACAAATGCTCACATTGGTCCAATGAAAATTGTACTTGGAAAGCTATTTACGAATATGCTGCCCAGGAAAACCATGTAAGTCATACCACAGTGAGATTAATATACTCTTGATTCTGTGAAGTATGAAACCATCCCGCCTTCCCCACTCCTACCTACGTCCCTCTGCTGGAAACCCCACATCAGAGCCGTATTAGAAATGCTCTCTGATGGCCGGCTGCTAAGCATACATCAAACATGCTTTCATGTAAACAGTGCTCCAGAAGCTCATTTGCAAGTTGATTATGTGAAACATGGACTATCTTGGGGTGCCCGTCAGAATGAGCTGTAGAGATCCCTTCAAATTGCACTTTCTTTCCTTCTTCCTCAAGATTGGGAGACCTTCCTAAGTGTAAGCATCACTTACATAAATCTACCACACTTCATCCATTTGTTTTCCAGTTGTTTCTAGTTTTTTACTCTTTTACGCATAAGCTGCCATGAACATTCTTGTACGGGTCTTTTTGTAGATGCGCATCTTCATTCCTTTGGGGCCAACACCTAGGAGTTGAATCAGAGTAACTGTAAGAAACTGCCAGACCTTTTCACAAAGAATCTCGTTCCTTTTACGTTCCATCGACAACGTAAGAGAGTTCACATATCTGGCAACACCTGGTATTAAAAGGCTTTTTATTTACATTCGGGCAGATATTTCATTGTAGTTTTTTTTTTTAAAGATTTTATTTATTTATTTGACGGAGAGAGAGGGACAGAGAGAGAGGGAACACAAGCAGGAGAGTGGGAGAGGGAGAAGCAGGCTTCCCACTGAGCTGGGCTTTACCCTGGGATCATGACCTGAGCTGAAGGCAGTCGCTTAACCAACTGAGCCACCCAGGTGCCCGCATTGTAGGTTTTTTTTTTTTTTTTTTTTAGATTTTATTTATTTATTTGACAGAGAGAGATCATAAGTAGACAGAGAGGCAGGCAGAGACAGAGAGAGGGAAGCAGGCTCCCTGTCAAGCAGAGAGCCCGATGTGGGGCTCGATCCCAGGACCCTGAGATCATGACCTGAGCTGAAGGCAGCGGTTTAACCCACTGAGCCACCCAGGCGCCCCCCGCATTGTAGTTTTTAATGGATAGCAATTTTGCCCGTGTTCCTGGCTCATTTACATATCTTCCTTTGTTGAATGTCTGTTCATTCCTTTTATCCACGTTGTTTTATTCTTTCTTTTGTTATTGAGTTGTAAGGATTCTTCATACGCTCTGGTTACAAGTCCTTGTCAGACAGATGTTTTAGAAATAATTTTGTAGTTGCCTGATCATAATGTTTGTGGTATCTTTTGATGAATAGAGTTTTTAATTCTGATAAAGTCTATGAGTTTTCAGGTTTTTTATGGTAATTTCTTTCTGTATCTTGTCTAAGAAATTGTTAACTTAAAAAATTAAACAGTCAATTATTTTACCAGCAAAATGGGCCTATTCAAGAATAGTGGAGAATTACATTTTGGGATATGCAAGCTATAACAGAACCATAGGCAAGTCCAACAAACAAAGGAAATGAACATTATTTTATGGAGAAGGAGGAGGAATGGGGGAGAGGTTGTTTCGAATGTAAGTCCACTGGACAAAAGCAGGAGTTCAGGGTCATGGCGGTTTCTCATTGGCTGAGTTGCAGGGCTAGTCAATTTCTTGTAGGAGACGCAGTGATCTCCTGTTGGGGCCTAAAATTGATGATTCTTTCCTCTTTCCTGTTTCCTCTTCTGTTGGGGTCTGTAATTGACAAGTCTTCCTGGAATTGAGTAGAGTGGCAGGTTTTCCTTCTAACCTCCTGACCCCACTTCAGTGAGTTTTCGCTTTTTTTTTTTTTTTTTTAAAGATTTTATTTATTTATTTGACAGAGATCACAGTTAGGCAGAGAGGCAGGCAGAGAGAGAGGGAAGCAGGCTCCCCGCCAAGCAGAGAGCCCGATGCAGGGCTTGATCCCAGGACTCTGGGATCATGACCTGAGCCGAAGGCAGCGGCTTTAACCCACTCAGCCACCCAGGCGCCCCAGTTTTCACTTCTTTAATGGTCACCGATTTTACTTAGCCCCAGGTTATACAGATAGCATTCTTCCCTGCCTGCACGGATTGAGATTTGGAACTATGAGCTATCTTAAGTTTTATATATTACATGTATATTTCACATATTAGGTTTGTATATGTGACAGAAGAAGAGAGTCTTTTTGTTTTTTAAGCATCAGGATGTCTGAATGTCCCTACATTGTTTATTGAAAAGACTTTTCTTTTCCCCCATTTGGTTGATTTGGTGTCATTAATACTCACAACAGGCCACTGAGATGAAGACCTTATATCCTTTCATAGCTGGGAAAACTGAGACATAAGAGGTTGAGCGACTTGTCCAGGGCCGAGCCACACAGTTTAAAAAGGTGACAGAGCTGAGATTCCGACGGAGGGCAGTGTGACCCCAGAGCTCACCCCTAAGCTGCTCTCAGGAGTCGGAGTCTTACTTCTGACCCTGGTGAATAGATCCCACATGAGGAAAGTGAGTAAAATGCAAATGTCTCTCTCCTTCCCCTTCGACCCTCTGCAGACACGGATTCACATCGTTCATCTCGTTTTTTTTGAGGTCGCTGCTAATCAGTCACAGGTAGATGAATCCTGTTTGCTCCCCACAAGGAGAGCGTCTCTGATGACGCTTTTGCCTCTAATTCATTTATGCATGCATGGACTGAGCCAAGCTGGGGGAGATGCGGACGACAAGTTCTGAGGGCAGGACTAGAGAAACAAAATAAATGAAATGTGGGGAGAAAGAGAAGAAAATGTAACAGGGAATTGGAGGAGGCACAAACAGCTCCCTCCCGCCGGGCTTTTGTCCTCGCTGAGCTCATTTGTCTCCGTACAAACCACTCATTTTACTTCTGCAAAGCCATGAACCAGGAGGACGAGGGGAGGAGACCTTGGCTGGATTAAGACTGTGAGGCTCAGTACGTGGTGCTGCTGATGGCGTTTGCTCTACCCCCAGAGCCGTGTCAGGTTTCCTAATGTGTCGTCGACTAAGCAGAACGGGAAACTAGAAACATCTTTTTAACACCGCTTTGCCTTTTCATGGCCCAGGTCTTTAAGGAGGAGAAGTACTTGAAGGACGCCATGGAGTGCAGTGACGTCATCTGGCAGCGAGGTTTGCTTCGGAAGGGCTACGGGATCTGCCACGGGACCGCTGGCAATGGCTACTCGTTCCTGTCCCTGTACCATCTCACGCAGGATAAAAAGTACCTCTACCGAGCTTGCAAAGTAAGGAGCCTTTATTCAGACAGCCTTTGAATACTCCGGAGCCTGCACAAAATCCAAAAATACAGCTTCTCCCCTTCTCTTAGCCCGTTTCTTGCAACTCTGTGGTCTCCCCTGTTTCTCCTTCCCACCCCAACCCCCCGTCCCGCACCGCACGCCTGGCCAAGCTGGGCCATGTTGACCGCTCTCTGTTGCCCGAGAATCTTCTTCCTGGAGTTCTTGGTGAATTCACGCGGTGTCTTACTTGCTGCCTTTTCACCGAGTGAAATCTCTGCTCTTAAATATGTTTCCTCGTAGTTTGCCGAGTGGTGTCTAGACTATGGAGCACACGGGTGCCGCATTCCCGACCGGCCCTATTCTCTCTTTGAAGGTAAGAGCGAGTGGGAAATGACAGGTTTAAATATGTGGGTGAGTGAGTTTGGTGCTTCTGCCTCTCTCTGCACTGGCTCTATTACATTGGCTCCTAACTCGAGTATTAACTCCACAGCCATGAAATAACTGTGAACAATGTAGTTTATTGCTGAAAGTTATATTGAGTCTCTCTGCCTTACCTAATTCACGTACCCGTGAGTGTCCTTCAGATATTTCTCAATCTTTGGTGGAAAATACCTGCAGACAAGATAGAATGTTTGCTGCTCAGTAATAGAAGAAATAAGTTTACTCCTCTGCATATTGTCTGTAACAGTGTGTATATAATACTGATCTATTCACAGGAAACTGGTTACTTAAATGTGTTTAATTATTTCAGGTATATAAACAAGTATAAATAATTGATCTTAGTAATTTGAAAGTATTAGTAATTGGAAGAATGATAGCGTACTGAAGAAAGTTCTGAAAAACAAGCAAAGACAGGAAATGAACAAACACAATAAGTCTGTTACAAAGAACCATGTGTAGAATATAATTGAGGAAAACAAAATAGAAACCCTACAGAGAGGACTCGTACATTTTTTGTATTTGTATTCTATGTGTGTGTGTGTGTGTGTGTGTGTGTGTGTGTATGTATGAGAGAGAGGGAGAGAAAGAGAGAATTAGATAATTTGTAATGCCAGCCACAGAAATCAAAGGGCAAAGGCTAAATGGTATTAGGATAAATTGTTGATAACTTTCAATTACTTTAGGGCTTCATTTTATACTAATTCCAAAGTAAACTTCAGAAGGAATAAATGATTGACTATTTTTTTAAAAACCAAACAATAGATGGTGTTGAATTTTGTCAAATGCTTTTTTCTGCAGCAGTTGGCATAATGTTTTTTTTTTCTTTTAAATTTATTAACATTGTGGATTACATTGGTTGATTTTCAAATTTTAAGCCAGCCTTGCATCTCTGAGGTAAACCTCACTTGGTCTTACATATTGCTGAAGTGTATTTGCTAATATTTTGCTGAGGACTTTTGCGTCTGTATTCATGAGGAATTTGGCCTAGAGTTTTCCCTTGTTTTACTGTCTTTGTCTGCTTTTGGTATTGAAGTAATACCCACCCAATAAACGGTATCCTTTGCTCTTCTGTTTTTTGGGACAGATAACATATTACTTGGTGTTAAATGTTTGGTAGAATTCTCCAGTGAAACCTTAGAGTAGAGATTTGGGCAGGGGATAGTTTTAAAACTATAAGTTCAGTTTGTTTAATAGTTTATCAATTTATCAACAGTGTCAATGGTATCAAGTTATCAGTTTCATTTCTGGTAAGTTTCAGTAGTTTGTGTTTCTGAGATGTTGCTCTATGTCACCTGTGCTGTGAAGCTGGTGTGTGTCAGGTTGATGTGTGTAAAGCTAGTGACCCTCTGTTTCCCTTCTGATGTCTGAATTGTCTGTGGTGGTTGGCCCTATTCTGTTTCTGCTCTTGGTTATATTTTTTTTTTTTTTAAAGATTTTTTATTTATTTATTTGACAGAGAGAGATCACAAGTAGACGGAGAGGCAGGCAGAGAGAGAGAGAGAGAGAGGGAAGCAGGCTCCCTGCTGAGCAGAGAGCCCGATGCGGGACTCGATCCCAGGACCCTGAGATCATGACCTGAGCTGAAGGCAGCAGCCCAACCCACTGAGCCACCCAGGCGCCCTATATTTTTTAATCATATATTAGAAATATAAGCAGAAAACAGAGCACTTGCTATTGTCTTATGCAGAATAATATTCTTTTAATATTCAAAGCCATCATAATGAAAAAAATAATTCTCAGAAAAAAATTTCAGTCTTTTACATCATAAAAATGCAGCATTTTTGCATCAGCTTTAACAGAGTTAATAGCCGAACTCTCAGTGGAGTTCATTCAAGTTTATTAACGGCAGCTCCAAAGCCCGACTAGGTCAAATGTACCATTTCCCAAAGGCTGGGAAGTTAGACTCATCTGCTCCCGGTGCCTCACAGGTGCCGGCAGTCGGCTCGAAGTAGATCCTTGCGGGGTGGGTGGAGAGTAGTTCTAGTGCCTTTGTGGAGGCGACTAGGCCGAAAGGGTCGCTGACACCTGTAACCCCTTCTGGAGCTTTCCCCGGCCCAGGTGCTGCGACTCGGTGAGTCTGCTGCCCCACCCCACCAAACAAGAAAACAAAGGTCATTGACACTCTAGGGTGTCAACGGTCATCATCTTTTCCTAATGGGTTCTAATAAGTCAGAGATTTTCAGATTTCTTGGGCTACTGGAACCCTTTCTTCAAACAAAAACTTAAAGGTTTAGTGTGAGAACAACCAAAATGTAGGAAAACAGCGAAAGAAACACACAAAATATGAAGGAATTGCAAAGTCATCGAGGAAAGAAGCCACACAGAATAGGCTGTGTGATTCCTTTCACTGTGGGATTCCTTTCAAAGGACATTCTGAAACAGGCCAAGCTAATCCCTGCTGGCGATGGCAGCCTCAAGGGCAAGAGAGGGACAGACTGGAACTTCCGGGGCAGGTGATGGAAGGGTTCCCTATATATCTTGATAAGAGTTTGGTTTACATGGGTGTATGCATTTGTCGGAACTCAGAGGAGTCCGCTGAGGACTTGTGTGTTTTGTTGCGTATAAATTTTAAATCAAAAGGAAAGCTATAAACAAAGATCCAGTAAGGGAGGAAATGTTCTGATTGAAGAGTTGTATTTGCTAATATTTTGCTGAGGACTTTTGCGTCTATATTCATGAGGAATTTGGCCTAGAGTTTTCCTTTGTTGTACTATCTTTGTCTGTTTTGGTATCAAAGTAATACCGACCTAATAAATGGTAATGAGAACTATCCTTTGCTCTTCTGTTTTCTGGGACAGATAATGTATTAATTGGTGTTAAATGTTTGGTAGAATTCTCCAGTGAAACCTTGGAGTAGAGATTTGGGCAGGGGTAGTTTTAAAACTTAAGTTCAGTTTGTTTAATAGTTTTTTTTTTTTTAAGATTTTATTTATTTGATAGAGATCACAAGTAGGCAGAGAGGCAGGCAGAGAGAGAGGGGAAGCAGGCTCCCCACTAAGCAGAGAGCCCAATGTGGGGCTCGATCCCAGGACTCTGCGATCATGACCTGAGCCAAAGGCAGAGGCTTTAACCCACTGAGCCACCCAGGTGCCCCTGTTTAATAGTTTAATAAGGCTTAGAGGCTGGGGCCAGCCAGCTAGCAGACTACCTTGCCCACCCTCCTGTAGATCAATTTAAAACCCGATCCTGGTGCAGACCACAATGATTTGCAGTGATTTTGATGAAAACAAAGTTCGTTTTTTTTGTTTTTTTTTTAAGATTTTGTTTATTTGAGAGAGCAGGAGCAAGAGGAGGGGCAGAGACAAGGAGACTCTCCCATGAGCACCGAGCTTGACACCGGGTTCAATCCCAGGACCCTGAGATTATGACCTGAACTGAAGTCAGATGCTTAACCCACTGAGCCACCCAGGCACCTAAAAACAAAGTTCATTTTAAAGTGGCATTTGTGTGTGTGTGTGTGTGTGAGAGAGAGAGAGAGAATAATGGAATATTTAACCACAAAAAAAGAAGGAAATTGGGGCGCCTGGGTGGCTCAGTGAGTTAAGCCTCTGCCTTCAGCTCAGGACATGGTCTCAGGGTCCTGGGATCAAGTCCTGCATTGGGCTCCCTGCTCAGCAGGGAGCCTACTTCTCCCTCTTTCTCTGCCTGCCTCTATGCCTACCTCTGATCTCGCTCTGTGTGTGTCAAATAAATAAATAGAATTAAAAAAAAAAATGAAATCTTGCCATACTGCCATAGATGGAGAAGGTCAAATGTACCACTTCCCAAAGCAAACCAAATCCGTCAGAGAAAGATACCGTATGATTTCACTCATATGTGGAATTTAAGACACAAAACAAAGGGAAAAAAAGACAAACCAAGAAACAGACTCTTAACTACAGAGAAGAAACTGAAGGTTACCAGAGGGGAGGTGGGCGGGGCGGGGGCTGGACAGGGGAAGGGGATGAAGAGGACCCAGGATGAGCGTGGAGTCATGTATAGAAGTATTGACTCCCTCAGTGGTACACCTGAAGCTAATGTTAAAATTTAAAGTTTTAAAAATTAAAGTGGCATTCCTAAAACTTAAAGGAGATTTAAAAAAAAAAATGCAACCTTTTGTTTGGACTAAGAATAAAGCTCTGAGAGAGGAAGTTTTATAGTTGAAATCACACCATAGCAGCACCATCGCTTTGTAGGAAGCCATTCTGTGAGATCATCCTAAAGTTTCAGGATACGAGATTAAAGCCCAGAACCCAATTTAAAAAAAAAAAAAAAAAAAAAAGGAAGAAAACTGGTGTTATCTGCTGGGTGCTAATGTAAGGATTTCTTTGTTTGTTTTGTATTTGGTTTTTTTTGGTTTTTTTTTTTTTTTTGGTTTTTTTTTTTTTTATGAAGTCATTGATCAAGTCCTCAGAACCTTTTCCATCATCCCCATAGCCCCTGGCAAAGGAAATGATTAAAGTTCACTTGGTTTCAGACACTCCCTAATGGCGTCTAATAAAGGGACCCACATTGTACGTTGCAGGCATGGCCGGCGCGATTCACTTCCTTTCCGACATCCTGGCACCAGAGACCTCCCGGTTTCCGGCATTTGAACTTGCCCCTTCGCAGAGGAACACAAAGATGTAGAGAGACTACTAAGACACCCGTTTGGACCAAAAGCCAGATTGCTTAGTGCCTGCCACAGAACCAACTATGAATCCTGAAGAAGGCAAGAAAAGGAGAGAGAGAGAAGCAAACACCTTCACGGGCCCCCTTTGTTGCAGAGACCCTCAAGTTAGAGCATGAATGACAGAAACCATCCCATCAGCGTTTTGTAACAGTGTTCCCCTCCCCGGTGTAAAATACGAATTCTTCACATCCGGCCTTCTGTAGCATTTGCATGTTTCTTGGTGTGTGTTGTGTGTAGGTGTAAGTTGCTCCAGACAGGAAGCCCTGCTCTTTCCGCGAGCCCAGAGCCAACCACGTGCGAGAGGACGGTGGCAGCCACTTCTCTGTACATAGTATTTCAAGGGAGGTGTCTTCTGTGTTGACAAGCAGGAATGGTCAGGTGGTGTCCCTCTTACAGATCAGAAAGCTTCTCTGAGGTGATATCCTAGTGATACTTTGTCAGCACTTTCTGTGAGTACCTTTCAGACAAGCATGAGGGGAGACTGGTCCGAAGACTGAAATTAACAGGACAGATTGGGGGGGGATTGCTGGAATGGTTGGGGGTGGGGGTTGAGCCTTTGCACAAGCTAGCTGAATGCTCCCCCCATGTGTTCTGTGTTCACCCTTAGTGTTTTTAAGAAGCCAGAGGGCACGCACGGCAGCTCTACTGGGGCTCCCTGTTCTCAGCAGAAGCTCCGGGCGCCGGTGTGGAGTTCCAGAGGCTCCTTTCCACCCCGTCCAAAGCGGCCAGTGCCCTGGGCAGTGGACTTCGTGATCCCAGAAAACAGTCAAGGGAATTTCATGAGCATAATGTAAATCAAGTAGGAGTGACTAAGCACTGGCCGTTCTAGATTTGGTTTACATTATTAAAATAGACGACACCTCAATTTTATCAACATCATTAACCTATTCTAAGTTCAGTGGATACAGTTCCAGATGGTGATAAGCAGATACTCATCTGTTTCCTTGTCCTTGCAATTAAGCTTACTTCAAAATTTGGCAAGTTACTGCAGTATAAATTTGGGAGGAATATAGTCATTTTTTGGCCTACTTTTGGGTGATTGAAATCTCACATTTGATGAAATGTATTAAGTGAAAAAGGACTAGTCTGCATTTATACATATGGGAAACATCTAACCAAGAAAATTGTGGTATTATCTGTCTGACCTGTTTTATCTAAAAAAAAAAAAAAATGGGCATTAATTTTGATTAGCATATTCTCAATACTTCTTTTTAGATTTCAGTTTTTAGAAGAGTTTTCTCATCACCATACCAGTGGCCTAGGACTTTCCATGTACTTGTCCTCTTGGGAGCTGAGGCATGGGTCATAAAAGCCTAGACAGGCTTCTCCGCTGGTCTGCTCCTTGCCTGTAAGGGTCTGTCTAATCACTCATCAGCCCTGGTTCCCTCTCCTTTCATAAAGAATGAGCAAGAATATCAACGTGGAAGACAAATCTTCAGGCATATGCAGTTCGTAGGATGTTGTTGACCCTTTATTTGCGGGGCTGTGGCCTCCTAGCTTGTGACCTTCATTTTCTAAATGAAGCCTCATGGATCCCTTCATTGCAGACATTGTTTCTAAGTCGTGACCATCCTCTCTCAAGTTAGGTTGATGGCTTCCCTGGGTATAAATTCTCATGGTTATAGTGTAACCAACTTCCCGGGCCCGCCCAGTGCTTCTCAGGCAGTCAAGCGCCCCATCCCTAGTCAGGCTCTGCGGTCCTGAACCCATGAGGGAGACAGTTTGGCAGGAGAGCTCCCCTGATGACACGGCCGAGCCCAACAGCCCTGCTCGCTCCCTCCCCACCCGCCTCCTCCAAACCACACAGGAGAGCTTAGGAGGTGTTGCCTGCCTCGAGGCTTCTGCTAAAAGCTTTGCCCAAACTTAATTCTTCAGGGGAAGCCAGTGGGACCGCCCATGGGTTGCCCCCAGACACCTGCAGCCCATCCTGCCTCAGCGAGGGGGAACACGTGGAAGCCCTGATTCGGGGCGCATGTCTCCAGACCGGAAACAGCAAGGGTGACTCACTTCCCCTGGCATCTCCCCACGTATGAGAAGTCGGTGTTAGGCTTCTTTCCGACTGATGTACTGAGGGAAAGACAAAATATTTATGGAATAAATGGAGCTTTTATTTATGGGTTTTCCTTCTTTAGTCAGCTGGGTTGACACCTTCCTGGCACCTGTCACATAGCTGCTGCCGAAGGGACAGATCCCGGATCGGCCCCTGAAGGCAGACTCGAAAGGGCACCCACTTCAAGGAACAGAGGACTTCCGGAAGCCAGTTCAGTGGTTCTAAGTGTTTGAATTCAGATCTCAGAACATCTCCCAGTGATCTCTTGATTTGTTTGTGATCTCCAAGATGTGTCTAAATTTAAAAACTATGTGTATGCACAATACCATTTTAAAATTTGAAAGAAAAGCTGATGGCCACAATACGTGTGTGGGGTTCTTTGGGTTTGTTAGTAAAGACAGTTTTGTGATGACGACTTGTGGGCTCTTCATTTGTTCCAACCTCTGTCCGCATGTGACAGTGGGGTTGGCTAGGAGTATTGGTCGCCGTTCTGAAGATTTCACTCTTCAACTTGCACATGTGGCAATGGCCCACATCACAATTTACTGAATAATTCAGCTGAACAGTAACGGACGGTGTCTACACATGCGTTCTGTTTTTTATCCCAAGGCTCCATGAAAGCTGGACACTGATGGTAAGAGCATCTCACTGCACTCACTGTCCTTAATGGTGACAAATGATGACAACGCTGCTGGAGGCGGACACTGTTATGCCTGCTTTACAAGTGAGAAAGCGGACAGCCTTGCCCAGGATTAGCAATAGAATGGAGGACAGGTAGGTTTCCAACAGACCCACACAACTTTGCACCCAATGGTCATACTCTGACTTGCACCCAATGCCCCTTCCCCTAGGTGCCCCCTACAGAAGGTACGAATTGAAACCTGGGGGAGACTGGCTTTTCAAACCATTTCTTGAAGTTATCAAATGCTATATCAGCTGTTGGGAACTAAAAGGGGGATAAAGAACAGGGCCTGCTTTTCTGCCTCAAGGAGCCCTGAGTCTCTCCAGTAGTGGGAAGGAGGACCCCACTCCCTCTTGGCACCTGCACTAAATGTTCTGAGACCGTGCGTGCCTGAAAGATGCCTTGGTTCTGCTCTGGCACAGAAGTCACAGATGGTTTATAGAATTCTGGACTGGAAATCACTGGTGAAATTTCAAGGCATTGCTGTACTGTCTTCTAGCTTCTAATGCTGCCTCTGAGAAATTATAGCCATTGTGATCCTTGTTTCTTTATGTGTGATTTTTGCATGTAATTATTTTGCAAGCTACAGATTTCTTCTCTTTATGACAATGAGCCAGTCCTGGACTCTTGCTAAGTCCTCCCAGCTTCACTGGAAACTTGTGTCTTTCAATTCCAGGACTTTTCTTAACTTCTTAATGTTTTTTCCCCTTTGATTTCCTTGTCTTTTTCTTGAACACGTGTTATTTGAGTGTTAAATCCCCATGATGGACCCTGTTTTTTCCCTTTTCACATCCCCTTGTCTTTTTGCTTTACTTTCCAAGAGATTTCAACTCTATTTTCCAGTCCTTCTATTGAGTGTTTCCTTATGTCCAGGGGTTTGTCTTGTTCTTAGGGACCTTTTATGTATATTGTCTTCTCTTTTCTTGGCTGCGGTATCTTATCTCTTGGAGGATGTTAAATACTCAACAAGTAGTCAATAAGGGCTCATTCAAGACCAGTCACACTATTCTAGGCTCCTGGAATCCATCAGCGAACAAAGCAAAGACGCTTACCTTGTAGAGTTTGCAGTATAGCAGGGAGAGAGAAACAGTGAACATAAATAAGCAAGTTGTCTCATGTTAAGGTAATAATATGGAGAAAAGATAAAGCAGAATAAAAGGGACTGATGGTGGTGGAGAGACAAGAGACTGTGATATCTGAGCCAAGACATGAAGAAAGTGGAGAGATTGGCCAGATGAATGCGGAAGAGCACCCAGACAGAAGGCAGACCAGTGAAAAGGCCGTGGGGTGGGAGCATGCCACTTACATTCATGGAAAAGAAAGAAACCCTGGTTGGAACGGAGTGAATGAGGAGGAGAGTGATAGAGGACAGAGGAAGAGTAGGCCTGGAAGGCCATTCTCAGGAACTTGTCTCTCACTCTTGGGGATGTAGAGAGCCACTGGAGAGTTTTGAGCAAAGGAAGGATATTATTTGTTCTGTGTTTTAAAGGGATCATGTGGGAGAATGCAGGGTAGCAGCAGAGAAATCGGAAGGCTAGTCCAAGAAAGAAATGATGGTGGTAGCTCACCCCGGTATAGTTGGAAGCAGCAGAATTGGTGAGAAGTGGTCAGAATCTAGATGTATCTTGAAGCTAGGGTCAATAGAATTCCCTATAATCTGGTCCAGAGTAGAAAAGAGTAGACAAAGACCGCTCCGAAGTGTTTGTCCCGAGTAACCAGAGGCTGAGATATGAAGGAGGTCAGGCAGGAAGATGAGGACTCAGTTTTGAGCATACTGAGTTTGAGTGGAGTTTTAAGAGAGAAATCTGGGATGTACCTGTCACTTTGGAATCATATCAGTGTTATTGAAAGCCATAAGCTTGGATGAGCTCACCCAGGAAGTGAGGATAAAGAGAACAGGGAAGAGAATAAGAGGTCAAAGAGCCTTGGGCCCCACCAGCATTAAGAAGTTAGGAGAAGAGGGGCGCCTGGGGGGCTCAGTCGGTTAGGAGTCTGTCTTCGGCTCAGGTCATGATCCCAGAGCCCTGGGCTCAATCGAGTCCTGCCTTGGGCTCCCTGCTCAGTGGGGAGTCTGCTACTCCCTTTCCATCTGCCCCTCCCCACTGCTTGTGCTTGCTCTCTCTCTCAAAGTTTAAATACATAAAGTTTTGTTGTAAAAGCAAAGAAATGGGACCATAGCTGGTCAAAGAAATAAGATAAAGACTTTTTCAGTTCAGAAAAATAATAGCAGGCTTGAAAATTGATGGGTGTGAACCAATGGGCAGGTTAAAAAAAAAAAAGTGACATTGAACAAGGGGCAGTGCTGGAGTAATGTCCTTCAAAAAGAGAGGAGGTGGAAGCCAGTGCCTGAGTGCAGGTAAGCTGTGGACAGGAGCGTGGCCACTGTGCTGTGGTCAGCAGACGGCACAGATGCTGGTGGGCGGGTGGGAGGTGGTGGGAGCTGTGGGAGTTCTGTTCTGATTTCTTCGGTCTTCTCAATTGAAGTAGGAAACTTCACTTCTGAGTGAAGATGGAGGAGACATCAGTGTTTGGATTTGAAGAGAGAAGAGCAAGTGGGTATTGCCTAGGCGAGTGGCAGAAGGAATGGTTCCCAAATTTCGACACACTCAGAAAACACTTGAAGGACTGGTTAAAACACAGATCACTGGGCTAGTGTCTGATTTGATAGGTCTGGCGTTGGGCCAGAGAATTTTTTTCTGACGAGTCCCAGGTTGACACCAATGCTGCTGATCTAGGGACCCCACACTGCTGCTCCTCCCCCTGGCTACCAGGGTCTAGATTCAGCGGACCCGCAAGTACGCCAGTCCCTGGCAGCCACGGGCTCATGAGCACAGGTGAGCCCAGTCAATGGGCTGGGAGTTTTTCTCCAGCCATGTTCAGCTTGCTTTTTCGTTTATCTGAGTTGCTTTTTTCCATTTGTTGGCTTCAGTTTTCACCTTTCATATTTTAAGTTTCACTGATTATATGCTGCAAAAAACTGCCCGGGGTTTTTTGTTGGGAGATTTTTGATTACTGATTCAATTTCTTTGTTGGTTATGTTTGTTAAAATTTTCTATTTCTTTCTGTTTCAGTTTTGGTAGTTTATATGTTCTAGGAATTTATCCATTTCTTCCAGATTGCCCAGTCGCTTGGCATGTAATTTTTCATAATATTCTCTTACAATTTTTGTATTTCTGTGGCGTTGGGTGTGATCTCTCCTCTTTCATTTCTGATTTTAAGCATTTAGGTCCTTTCTCTTTTCTTTTTGTTAAGTCTGGCTCAGGGTTTGTCAATTTTATTGATTCTTTCAAAGTACCAGCTCCCAGTTTCATTGATCTGTTCTGTTTTCTTTTTTATTTCTATGTTTATTTCTGCTCTAATCTTTATTATTTCCCTTCTTCTGCTGGCTTTAGGCTTCATCTGCTGTTCCTCTTCTAGCTTCTTTAGGTGTAAGGTTAGACTGTGTATTTGAGACTTTTCTTGCTCCTTGAGGTAAGCCTGTACTGCAGTATACTTCTCTCTTAGCTTTTGCTGCATCCCAAAGGTTTTGGACCTTTGTATTTACGTTTTCATTTGCATCCATGTATTTTTTTTTTTATTTCTTCTTTATCTCCTGGTTAACCCAGTCATTCTTTAGTAGCATGTTCTTTAACCTCCATGTATTTGTGGTCTTTCCAAATTTTTTCTTTTCATTGACTTCGAGTTTCATAGCATTGTGGTTCAAAAATACACATGGTATGATCTCAGTCTTCTCGTACTTGTTGAGGGTTGACTTGTGACCCAATGTCTTTTCTAGATCTTTTCTAGAGACCGTCCCATGTGTGCTCAAAAAGAATGTATGTTCTGCCGCTTTAGGATGAAATGCTCTGAATATATCTGTTAAGTCCATCTGGGTCAGTGTGTCATTCAAAGCCCTTGTTTTCTTGTTGATTTTCTTTTCCTTTTCCCTTTTTCTTTTTTTGTTTTTTGTTTTTTGTTTTTGTTTTTTGGCTGACAACTGACATTTTTTTAGTGAGGAGACTTGGTTTGGGGAAGGGAGGTGCTGGGGTGGACAAGAAGATGCCATCTCATTGGATTTTCTGGGAAATCAGGTGTTCCTCCTTGCAGATTTCGGGGAAACACCCATCATGGATGAAATCCCCAGAGGGCAGTGCTATGACTGCCAAACAGCAGGAATAGGGTTGCCTAGAACAGATGGGCCCCTGGGACAGCGGGGCTTTGATATCGGGCTCAATACACATGGTTGGAAAGCAGCAGCTGTACCTGCTCACAGGCACCATCTGGGTCCACCAGGAACTTCTCAAAGTTCCAGGCATTGTTGCTGCAGCAGATAGAAGAGTCTTGTTTTTTTTTTTTTTTTAATCCATTCTGACACCCTTTGTCTTTTGATTGGAGCGCTTAGCCTGTTTACATTCAGAGTGATTATTGATAGATTTGAATTTAGTGCCATTGTATTACTTGTAAAGTCATTGTTTCTGTAGATTATCTATTTCTTTCTAGTCTTTATCAGCACTTGTGTTTTATCTCAGGCACACAGGCTGTTTCTAAACTCCAGATTTTAGGGACCCACGGCAGCGTAGACCCATGCTGATCCTCTGCGGGAGGGTCTCACTGGGGCTGGTGCTGGTTTGTCCCAGAAGGGGACACAAGAGGTTGGAGTTTAGAGTAAAGCACAGCAAAACACAGGCTTCCAGGTTAGCTGCCCTCAGCAGGGGTCTCTGCCCCTGTGCTAATGAATGCAATGGCACCCACTGGCTCTGTTGTCCCTTGAGAAGCAGTGCCACACCTCCCAAATGCACTCCAAGAAGGGGAACTATCTCTCCCAGTGTGACCTTGGGGATCCACAGACCATGCTGTCTGCTCCCAGACCTCTGCCCTTCTCCACAGGAACACGGACGGCTGCACATGCCAGGCTCCACACTGGCCATGGCATGGACTTCTAAAACTTCAGTCTTTGAGCTCCGCTGGTTGTAAAACCTCATGATAATCAGCCCCTCTTGTTTTCCCAGTCGGTGGTTCTGGAAAAGTACTTTCCTTGTGCAATTCCCTGTGTGCTGTGTTTTCTCTCTCTTCTTTTTTTTCTCTCTCTCTCTTTTCTCTCCATGATCCAAGGCTCCCTTTCTGCTGCAGCACCCATGATCCTTTTCTTCCCCAAATCATGAGTCTCTGGATCTTCTCCTTCCACAATGTGGTCTCTTTTCTCCCTCTAGTTGTGCAGTTTGTTCTCTTGTCCTCAAATTGATTTCTTGGGTGCTCCTAATGATTTGAGATTTATCTAGCTGTGTTTGAGGGGTGAGGCCAGCACAGGGTCCCCCTGCTACTGTGCCATCGTAACTCCCTCAACTCAAAAACTGCCAAGTTACGAAAAGAGATTGAAGCTGATGGAAAATCTGGTCCATGTGGTATGATCTCATTGCCCTCTCAGTTGGGGAACTGCTGGGGTCAGTCCCTACTAAGACGGCCCTAACCTCCTGCTCTCAGGTGGCCGGAGGAAGTACAGGCAGTGAGCTGGGTGGCCACCTTCATCAGATGGCAGTCTGACCGTCAATTAGATCGAGGGTCCTCTGGGCCAAAGACGAGATCTCTTTCCAGAAAAGAAGCTTTCAAAATTGTTTCACTTTTGCTAGGGTTGGGAACGGGGCTGTGATACCATTGGGTAGGTGAAGGAAGCATCTGGAGAACTGACTGGGGGTTTAAACCAACTACACTCAATCTTCTCACTGCCACCCAGAGGCCCTGGAGCTGTCAGTCCCACAACCTTGCGCAGGGCCTGGGTAACTGGCCAGGTGGCTCTTGTTCTCCTTGCTGGGGGTTCCGGACTCACTTTGCTCCTCCTCCTTCCACAGCCTTTTTCTGCTCAGTCATTAATCACTCATCCATCCACTTTTTGGCTTCCCCAAAGGCATGGCTATTTCCTCCCTCTTGATCTCATACTCTTTGTCGAAAGACAGTGGGGGCTGGGGAAGGGCACGCTGTACTCCGGCAGACCTTGGGAGGGAGCCCAAGGGTGTCCCTCAGTCATGCCACTTCACTCTCCTGAGGCTCCCTGGCTGGCCTGAAAGGCCAGGAGTGGCCCAATATTTTTGATCCCTCAAGAGTTTTAACCTCCATCATTTTCCTGGGACTCTTCCTAAGCTACAATAAGCATTGCCCAGCCACCATAATCATCACAGATTGAGCAGACTTGAAACAGCCTTTCACTCAGTTGTCAGCATCACTATCGTGTGTTCAAACAGCGACTAGTGAAGGATGGGCATCGCCTTCCACACTGCACACCCCAGGCCACTCTGGTTTTCTGAATTTTTCTTACATTGAATTGTTTTTGCTAACATCTTAATTTTGTGATTTTTGTCCCCTGGGGAAAGCCTGTTATTTTTGTCAAATGGGAAAACTCATAAATGAATTTTGAAGAACTTCATAAATGAAGAAGTCAAGTGTTTGCAAAACACCATAGTTTCTCAATCATTTTACCATCACAAATAGCCATTTCTGAAAGAATAGACTTTGAAGGTCAATAAGGTGGCTAGGGTAGGTGGGAAGGGAAAGGACATGGGAGCTGCCATGGGCATGCTGGACAGGTGAAAGCACTCCCCATCTACCTCCCCTGCTTTGAAAAGTATTCAGCCTTACAGACGAATGTTGACTTTCCTGTACTCCCCATCTGGAGAGAAGTCGTAAAACTAAAGTGCCTTGGGGAGATGGAGGTACATTTTATTCAGTATCTCATCAACATTTACAGATACTAAGATAAGATTGCTCTCTAACGTCAGACTCTCTGGGTTCCTCTCTGGGCTCTGCTACATTTAGTACTTTACACGGTTGTTCGGGGGATTGAATAAAACAATCCGAGCAAAGTGGCTAACACAGTACAAATGCTCACAAAATTAATGTCACCTTTACAGTTAAATCAGAAATGGTTCTCTAAGGGAAGAAGTTTTTAATAATGCAACTGAGGTAGCACCACCCCAGAAGCAAGCCAGGTGAGGCAGCTTTTACCATCCTTTTTCCATTCCAGCACCACTTCCCTGCTGCTTCTGGTGAGCACCAGACCTCTTCTCAGTGAGCTGCTTGCCTCTCCCACTGAGGTTCTGCAGCCTCAGCACACACACAACCCACGTATGACGACCTCTGCCAGAAAGATGTGGTATTTAATTTAGAACTAGCACATTCTGAGTCACTGGTAACGTTCTCAGTGGCCCACTCAAGGGATATAGCAATTGGGATTCTTCACATTCTTTCTTCTAGGCTCTCATATCTTTTAATGGGTTTAATCACTTGAGTGCATTTCATTTCTAACGTATGGTAATAGTATCGATCACTTATTGAGCTGGGCACTGTGCGGAGCACTTGGCAAGCATCACTATGTGCAGTTAGCCCATTCAGGCCTTCCAAAAAGTCTGTGCAGAGGCTTCCGAGCCCCATTCTACTATCTGGGAGGCAACTCAGGATCAGGAGAGCTGCCCAGTGTCACGGAGCTGTAGGGCAGAGTCAACCAGACCCAAATTTATGGGAATAGCATCAGATGTTTCAAGGTCAAGGATAAAAATGGAACTGATTTCCATTCTTGCTGAAGGGTGAAGGCAGTAAAGGAAGATAGGCCATTAGTATGAGCAATACCGTGACAGCACAGCATCTAAAGCTTAGTAAGCTCACTGGACAGAGACAGCAAAGCAGCAGCTGAAAGATGTGCTCAAAATTAAAGCATTAAAATCAAGCACATGAGCTTCATATTCTTGTTTTTATATCCTACTCAAAGAAGCACGATTCTCACTGGTTCACCCTATTATATACACTGGAGGGAACAACAGAATGTAAATGTTACTGCTTTGCCCTTAATTAACGAGTCTAGGCAATGATCATCAGTGGCTATCTGGAGACAAGCAGCCTTCCATACCTTCTGAGAGAAATACACACCACCACGTCTCAAGCAGACCTTCACAACACAACAAAAAAGAATCTGAATCTTATCAATTTCTCCATTTACTAGTTTATAGGAAATACAAGTATCATGGAGATATGCTTTTAGCAAATTCCAGACTGTGGAGAGAGCTGCAGGATAAACAACTTGGTTTGTTTTACAAAAAGATAAAGAGATGGACAAGAAAACTGTACATTCAAAGAGGTTTAGAAATCCATTTCATGGTATGACTTTATTTGGATCCTGATACAAATAAATTATTTGTAAGAAACTGCAACACAAGACTAGAGCTAAGGTATTTTATTATGGCAGTCCAAGCGTATGAAGACAACAATCTCAGGTATTTTATTTAAAACTACAGAGGTGGGGCGCCTGGGTGACTCAGTGGATTGAGCCTCTGCCTTCAGCTCAGGTCATGATCCCGGGGTCCTGGGATCGAGCCCCGCATCGGGCTCTCTGCTCAGCGGGGAGCCTGCTCCCCCCCCCCCGCCGTCTGCCTCTCTGCCTACTTGTGATCTCTGTCAAATAAATAAATAAAATCTTTAAAAAAAACTACAGAGGTGATGATTAGAAATAAGTTAGATTGACAATAAAAATGGCTAAATAAGTGAAAGTTGAAGAATTTTTTTAAAAATCCAAATATCTCATTACAGCCTATAAATGGATAATAAATGTCTGTAGCTGGTAAATCAAAACAGCACTGTGACCATAATATTTGGATAGAGAATTAAGCATTGGAAGAATAAAAAATATAAATAATTGAAAATGATTGTCTCTGAAGACTACTCCGTGGAAAGAAGGGGCAGTCCCAATGGTGGCTGCTTTCAGCTAAAGGTTTAAGAATGAAGACACTATGGGAAAACACGCTTCAGTAAATCTGAGAGGCACATGGAGCGTGAATGAGAAGGAAATACCTCGCTTCAAAGGTGGATGGAAAATGTTGCAGCCCTGCACTCAGCTTAAACAGCCACCATTATGGGGGAAAAGGGAAAATAAATATCGGGACACAAGTAGCAAACTGCGCTACAGATGGGAAGAATACAATCCCCTTAAATACGAAGAAGTGAGAAAGCAAATGCATAACTCCAACGTGAGCACCTCTGGCAGTTGATGGAGAGAAGAAGGAACAGAATGACTAAACATGTGCTGCAAGTACAAGAAGGGAAAAGGGGATGAGGGAAAGGAAACCTGGAGGCTCTTCTCAAAAAGGAGAAAAGTGGGAGAACACAATAGTTGGTCAGACCATCAGCTACAAATCAGAGGAGTGAATGAAAAAGAAATCCACATTTGGACTTTCTAAATATGATAAGTTCTGACCCACCAAAGGGTGCCTTCTCAATGCCAGAGACTGGTAAAACCTTGAAAGGTTAGAGCCCAAGAGAATCCTCTATATTTCCTTTTCCTTTGATGTTACAGGTTTTTTAAATACATTTTTATATAGAATAACTATAGGTACACAGCTTGGGATCGATCTTGAGGAAGTGCTGGGAGTCGATTTGTGATGTTTTTTCTTTGGTTAAAGTTCAGCAGCTTACCTCAACATTATATAGAAATACCATGTGAGGAGCACCTGGGTGGCTCAGAGGGTTAAGCCTCTGCCTTCGGCTCAGGTCATGATCTCAGGGTCTTGGGATGGAGCCCCGCATCGGGCTCTCTGCTCAGCAGGGAGCCTGTTTCCTCCTCTCTCTCTGCCTGCCTCTCTGCCTTCCTGTGATCTCTGTCAAATAAATAAATAAAATCTTTAAAAAAAAAAATACCATGTGATAGCAGCAGCTGGGTGGCCTAGTTAAGTGTCTGACTCTTGATTTTGACTCAGGTCATGACCTCGGGGTCATGAGATGGTGCCCCATGTTGGGCTTCATGCTCAGCAGGGAGTCTGCTTGAGATTCCGTCTCTCCCTCTCGCCTGCCCCGTCTCATGTGTGCATTCTCTCCCTCTCTCAAATCTTTAAAAAATATATGTCATGTGACAGAGAAAACAAAAGGCAATTCTACTAGGGGGTAGGTGTAGATGGGATTTTATCATTTACCTTTTGCTACATTCCTACATAAGGAAATAGACAATCCAAATAAACCTGTATCTTTTAAAGAAGTGGAATGAGTAATTAATCATCTTGCAAAAGAGAAAGCACCAGGCCCAGATGGGTTCACTAGTGAATTCTACCAAATATTTAAGGAAGAAAATAAACAATTTCTCTATAATCTCTTTCAGAAAATAGAAATAGGTAATACTCCCTAACCCTTTTCTTTAGGTCAGTATTGCCCTATTATCAAAACTGAACAAAGACATTTCAGGAAAACTACAAACCAGTATCTCTCATGGACATAGATAAAAAATATTTAATAAAATATTAGCAAATCAAATCCAACAATGTATAAAAATAATAACTATACACTCAGACCAAGTAGGATTTGTCATAAGTATAAAACTCAGTTCAATATTACTAAGTCAATTAATGTAATTAATCACATCAACAGGCTAAAGAAGAAAAATCACATGATCATATCAATAGATGCAGAGAAGCATTTGACAACATCCAACATCCAATCATGGTAAAAACTCTCAGCCACTGGGGATAGGGGAGAATTCCCTCAAGTTGATAAAAAATATGCACAATAAACCTATATCTTATATCATGTATAATGGTAATAAACTCAAAGCTTTCCTACTAATGTCATCATTGCCCTTCAGCATTTTATTGGAAACACCAACTAATGCAATAAAGGAAAGGAAAAAGGTGTACAAGTCAGGAAAGAAGAAATTAAACTGTCTTTGTTCACAGATGATACAATAATCAGTGTTGAAAATCTGAAAAAATCAATAAAAATAAACCTCCTGGAATTATTATTATTATAAAGTTGTAGGATAAAAGGTTAATATACAAATGTCATTAGCTTTTGTATATACCAGCAATGAACAAGTCAAATTTAAAATTAAAAACACAGTATCATTTAATTTAGCATCCCCCAAAACGAAAAGCTTAGATATAGATCTAACAAAATATGAAATTTTTGAGAAAAATTATAAAAACCAATAAAAATTTAATTAAATGGATAGTTCATATTCATGGATAAGACTGAATATTGTCAAGATGTTAGTTCTTGCCACCTTGGTTGGTAAGAAATCCCAGCAAGTTATTTATAGATATTGACAAAATGATTGTGAAGTTTGTATGGAGAGTCAAAAGACCCAGAAGAGCCAATACAATATTGAAGGAGAAGAACAAGGTCAGAGGACCGATACTACCTGACTTCAATTTGCTATGAAGCTACAGTAATGAAGACAGTATACTGGTGAACGATTAGACAAAAGATCAATGAAATAAAATAGCCCAGAAGTAGACCACCACAAATAAATACTTCAACAGATTTTTGACACAGAAGCAAAGGCAATACAATGGAGCAAAGACTGTGTTTTCAACAAATCATACTGGAACAACTCTACCCACAAAAATAGTGAATCTAGAATCTAGCACTTACAGCCTTCAAAAACAGTGAATCTAGAATCTAGGTCTTATAGCCTTCAAAAATATTGAATCTAGAATCTAGCCCTTATAGCCTTCCAAAAGGTGAACTCAAAATATATCATAGACCTAAATGCACAATGCAAAAACCAGAAAAACTCCTATAAGAGTTTTAGACAACCTTGGGTTTTACAATGACTTTTTACATGCAACTCCAAAGGCACAATTCATGAAAGAAAGAATTGAACAGCTAGACTGCAATAAAATTAAAATAAAAAACTTCTGCTCCATGAAAGATGCTATCAGGAGAATGAAAAGACAGCACACACTATGAGAAAATATTTATAAAAGACATTTGATAAAGGACTATAATCTAAAATATACAGAGAACTCTGAAAACCCAACAATAGGAAAACACACAACCCAAGTACAAAGTGGGCCAAAGACCCTAAAAGACCCTCACCAAACAAGATAAACAGTTGGAAAATAAGCATATGAAAAGTGATTCTACATCATATGTCATCAGGGAATTACAAATTAAAACAACAATGGGACACCACCACTGTGCACCTAACCGGATGGCCAAAATCCAGAACACTGGATGCTGATAATGGGAAAGTCTACATATATGTGGGGGTGGGAATATTGGGAAATCTCTGTACCTTCCTCCTAATTTGGTTATGAACCTAAACTGTTTTTAAAAGTATAATCTTGGGGAGCGCCTGGGTGGCTCAGTGGGTTAAGCCGCTGCCTTCGGCTCAGGTCATGATCTCAGGGTCCTGGGATCGAGCCCCGCATGGGGCTCTCTGCTCAGCAGGGAGTCTGCTTCCCTCTCTCTCTCTGCCTGCTTCTCTGTCTACTTGTGATCTTTGTCAAATAAATAAATAAAATCTTTAAAAAAAAAAAAAAGTATAATCTTGGTTTCACTTACTTGTGGAGCATAAGGAATAACATGGAGGACACTGGGAGATGGAGAGGAGAAGTGAGTTGGGGGAAATTAGAGGGGGAGACAAAGATGCAGAGCAAAAGGAAGTCTTAATGAGAATTATAAAATGACACAGCCACTTTGTAAGGCAGTATGGAGATTACTTAAAAACTAAACCTACTTTTACCATATGATCCAGCAATTGTACTCCTTGGTATTTACCCAAAGGAACTGAAAACCTATGTCTACACAAAAGCCTGTATGTGAATATTTATGGAAGCTCTGGATATTTACAGAAGCTCTATTTGTAATTGCCAAAACTTGGAAATAACCAAGATGTCCGCCAGTAGATAAAATGATAAGTAAACGAGTATATTCAGACAAGGGAACATTATTTAGCACTAAAAAGACATGAGCTGTCAGGCCATGAAAAGATATGGAAGAAACTTAAATGCATATTACAAAGTAAAAGAAAGCAATATGTAAAAGCTTCATACTGTATGATTCCAACCATATGACATTCTGGAAAAGGTAAAAATCTGGAGACAGTAAAATGGTAAGTGACTGCCCAGGGTAGGGACTTGAGGGATGAATGGACCATGGAGTGATTTGTTAGAACAGTGAACTGTTTGATGCTATAATGCCAATATTAATTTGTCCGAACCCACAGAATGTACAAAACCATGAATGAACCCTAATGTAAACCATGAACTTGAATGATAATGGTGTGTCAAAGTCAACGGTTATAAAAAATGGACCACTCTGATGGGGGATGCTGATAATGGGAAAGGCTACGTATATGTGGGGGTGGGAATATTTTAGGGAATATCTGTATCTTCCTCCTAATTTGGTTATGAACCTAAACTGTTTTAAAAAGTATAATCTTGGTTTCACTTACTTGTGGAGCATAAGGAATAACACAGAGGACACTGGGAGATGGAGAGGAGAAGTGAATTGGGGGAAATCGGAGGGGGAGACAAACCATGAGAGACTGTGGACTCAGAAACAAACTGAGGGTTTTGGAGGGGCGGGGGGTGGGGGGTTGGGTGAACCTGGTAGTGGGTATTAAGGAGGGCACGTATTGCATGGAGCACTGGGTATGGTGCATAAACAATGAATTCTGGAACACTGAAAAGAAAAAAAAAAGAATAGGAAAAAAAACATTTAAAAAGTATCTTTTTAAAAAGAAGTAGAGGAGATACAGACATATATGTAATTACTGAAAACTGAAAAGAAGGAAATTGGTATAAGACTATGAAACTACATGCAAAACTGAATGATGTACTATAGAGCAGTACAATTAGAACTCAGTTCTTTTTTTCTCACACAGAAACCATTTGCATGATTGCAGAACAAAATTCACTTATGTGGTTCTCAGACAAAAATCCATTAGATTGTCACCTATTTTCAACAAGTTAACCTCTATCCTTATAGAGCTGTAAAATGTAGTAATCAATAATCAATAATCAATAAATGAAAAAAAGAAACTGCAAGACAATCAGGAACAATGTAAATATTGATTGAATCTTTAAAGATATTAAAGAATGATTGCTGAGTTTAAGATGATAATGCTACATGCTTAAATAATTATAGACAAAATGTCTGATATTTGCTTCAAAATAATCTAGGGAAGGGCCACAAGTAATACAGATGGGTGACACAAGATTAGTCATGAATTTATAATTGTTGATGGCTTGTGATGTGTACCTAAGAGTTCATTATTCTAATCCTTGTTTTGATGTATTTTTAAAAATTTCCTCTAATTGGGATCTGAGATTGGGACCATGGAGATACAATGATTTGGAGAAGGATGGTGGGAAACCAAGTCTCTGACACAGAAGATTAGTGGTTGGACAAGAAGGGATAAGGCAGAGAGGAAGAGACATGTCTCTTGGAAAGAACTTGAAGAAAAGCAGTGTTCAGAGGAAAGCTGAGCACAAAGTGCTCAGAATTCAGTGCCCTATGGAATGGAATTACAGTCTTTCAACCATGCTTAAGGCCATGCCATTTTTCCAAACTGCTGTTTCTGATAATCTCTAGTTTCAGTTGATTACTTAGAACAAGCGTCCAACTATCACCAAAGCTCCAGACCAGAGTACCTAATTTATCAAATACATAAGTGAACTTGCTCATTTATTCATTCAATGGTATGGCCTTCCCCCAAGATCCTTACAGTATTACCAATCTACTGCTGTGTAACAAGTTACCCCAAAGTTTAGTGGGTTAAAATAACAGTAAACATATTTGTGTCCATGGGACAGAAATTAAAAATCAACTTAGCTGTGCAATTCTGGCTCAGGGTTTCTCATGAAGTTGCAATTAGATGTCACCTGGAGCAGGAGGAACACTTCCAAGATGGCTCGCCCACTTGGCTGTCAGTTTGGTGCTGCTGCTGGCAGGAGGCCTGTTACTGTCTGTATTCATTTCCTGAAGCTTCCACAAGAAGTTCCACAATCTGGGTGACTTCAAACAATATATTTGTCTTCTCACAGTTCCAGAGGCTAGAAATCGGAAGTCACGGTGTCTTCAGGACTGTGCTTCCTCTGAAAGATCTAGAGGATCTGGTCCATGCCTTTCTCCTAGCTTCTGCTGTTGCCATCCATCCTTGGCACTCTTGGCCTTAGAGACACATCACTCCAATTTCTGCTTCTGTCTTCACATGTGTTCTGCCCTGTGTGTGGTTTCTGTGCCTTTTTTTTTTTTTAAACAGATAACGTGTATACATGTGAGTGGGAGGGAGGGGCAGAGGGAGAGGGAGGAAGAGAGAATCTTTTAAAAAAAATTTTTAATGTCGGGGCACCTGGGTGACTCAGTGGGTTAAGCCTCTGCTTTCAGTTCAGGTCATGATCTTGGAGTCCTGGGACCGAGCCCCACATCAGGCTCTCTGCTCAGTGGGGAGCCTGCTTCCCCCTCTCTCTCTGCCTGCCTCTCTGCCTACTTGTGATCTCTCTCTCTCTCTGTCAAATAAATAAAATCTTTTTAAAAATTTTAATGTAAATTCAGTTTAACATATTCCATTTTATTAGTTTCAGAGTTAGAACTCAGTGATTCATCAATTGCATACAACATCTGGTGCTCATTACTTTAAGTGCCCTTCTTAATGCCCATCACCCAATTACCCCATCATCCTACCCACACCCATCCAGCAACCCTTAGTTTGTTTCCTATAGTTAAGAGTCTCTTATGGTTTGCCTCCCTGTTTTCATCTTATTTTGAGAGAGAGAGAGAAAATCTTTTTTTTTTTTTTTAAAGATTTTATTTATTTGACAGGGAGAGAGATATCACAAGTAGGCATAGAGGCAGGCAGAGAGAGAGGGGAGGAAGCAGGCTCCCCGCGGAGCAGAGAGCCCAATGCGGGGCTCGATCCCAGGACCCCGAGATCATGACCCGAGCTGAAGGCAGAGGCTTTAACCCACTGAGCCACCCAGGTGCCCCGAGAGAGAGAATCTTAAGCAGGTTCCACACCCAGCACAGAGCCTGAGATGGGGCTTGATCTCATGACCCTGAGACCATGAACTGAGGCTAAATCAAGAATTGGATGCATAACTGACTGCGTCTCCTGGAGCCCTAGTCTGTGCTCCTTCTTTTTTTTTTTTTTTTTAACTCTTACAAGGATACTGGTCAAATTGGATCATGGGCCTACCCTGCTCCAGTAAGACATCATCTTAGTTAATTACATCTGCAATGACCCTATTTCCAAAAAAGGTCATATCTGGGTCTAGAAAGAACATAAACTTGGGGGGGAACACTATCCAAAATAATGTAGTCTCCATGTGGGCCTCTTCATAGACCAAATGACATGGCAAATGGATCTCCCAGAGCAAGGATCTAAGAGAGCAAAGGCCATTCACTTATGGCCAGACATCAGATATCGCATACCATCACTTCCACTGTGTCATATTCAGTGTGGAGGGATTAGACCAGGGCACAAATATCTGGAGACCAGGATCACTGAGGGCCACCCTGGAGCTGGCTACATGATACACACTTCTTCACTTGAAAAATACACCCATCCCCTCCTCTGGCCTCCTAAATGCTCATCCCATTACAACATTAGCTTCTGTTAGGTTAAACACAATGATCTTCTTTTGTTTATCTAAACATCTGTCTGAGGTTTGACCCTAGAAGTTTCTTTTAACACAACTCTTAACAAAAGGTTTTATAGCTATACTCTTGCCTTCCATCTTTATACCATAGTTTTCTGACAGTACCCTGAGTTTTATCTTTGATCGGAAGCTACTTCTTAATTTTAATATTATTTGCCATCTAGAGGTCTGAGAATTTCCAAAACCACCAAGTCCTGACCTCTTTATGTTTAATAGTCCTCTATTTGGTTTCTTTCTCAGCTCTTACAATTTGCAGGCATACCTTGGAGATATTCCTAAAGCAGCAAAAAACACATTCCTATCAAGTGCACATGGAAAATTCTCCAGAATAGATCACATACTGGGTCACAAATCAACCCTCAACAAGTACAAAAAAACCCGAGATCATATCATGCATATTTTCAGACCACAGTGTTATGAAATTGGAAGTCAGCCACAAGAAGAAGATTGAGAACACCTCAAATACATGGAGGTTAAAGAACATCCTACTCAGGAATGAATGGCTGAACTAGAAAATTAAAGAAGAAATTTTGAAAAATACATGGAAGAAAGTGAAAATGAATAAATGACAGAAGGCTTTGGTATATAGTAAAGGTAGTTTTAAGAGGGAAGTATATAGCAATACAGGCCTACCTCAAGAAGCAAGAAAAGTCTCAAATATACAAACTAAACTTACACCTAAAGGAACTAGAAAAGGAGCTGCAAATAAAGCCTAAAGCCAGCGGAAGAAGGTGATAATAAAGATTGGTGCAGAAATATATGATATAAAAGCAAAAAGATATCAATAGAACAATTTAACAAAGCTAAGAGCCAGTTCTTCAGAAGAATTAATAAAATTGAAAAACTCCTAGCCAGACTTATCAGAAAGAAAAAAGACCCAAATACATAAAATCATGAATGAAAGAGAAATCATAACCAACAACACAGAAATACAAATAACTATAAGAGAATACTATGAAAAATTATAGGCCAACAAACTGGGCAACCTGAAAGAAACAGACAAAGTCCTAGAAATCTACAAACTACCAAATCTGAAACAGGAAGAAATAAAGAAAATTTTAACAAACCATAAGCGCAAGGAAATTGATTCAGTCATCAAAAATCTCCCAACACACAAAAGTGTTTGGCCAGATGGATTCCTAGGGGAATTCTACCGGATATTTAAACAAGGGCTAATACCTACTTTTCTGAAACTGTTCCCAAAATAGAGATGAAAGGAAAAGTTCCAAATTCATTCTATGAAGCCAGCACTACCTTGATCCCAAAACCAGACAAAGACTCCACTGAAAATATTACAGACTTTATCTCTGATGAATATGGATGCAAAAATTCTCAATAAAATACTAGCAAGTCAAATCCAACAGTATATTAAAAGGATTATTCACCACAATCAAGTGGGATTCATTCCTGGCTGCAGGGGTAGTTCAATATTCACAAATCAATGTGATATACAGCATTAATACAAGAAAGGATAAGAACCATATGATCCTCTCAGGAGATACAGAAAAAGCATTTGACAAAATACAGTATCCTTTCTTGATAAAAACCCTCAACAATGTAGGGTAGATGGAACATACCTCAATATCATAAAACCCATATATGAAAGACCCACAGCTAGTATCATCCTCAATGGGGAAAAACTAAGAGCCTTCCCTCTAAGGTCTGGAACAAGACAGGGATGTCCATGCTCACCATTAGTATTTAAGATACTACCAGTAGTCTTAGCCTTAGCAATCAGAAAACAAAAAGAAATAAAAGGCATCCAGACTGGCAAGGAAGAAATCAAATTTTCACTATTTGTGGACAACATGATAGTCTATGATGTGGAAAACCCAGAAGACTCCACCAAAAAATTGCTAGAATACATGAATTCATCAAAGTTGTTGGATATAAAATCAATGTGCAGGATCTGTTGCATTTCTATATACCAATAACAAAGCAACAGAGAAAGAAATCAAGGAATCAATCCTTTGTGCAATTGCACCAAAAACAATAAGATACCTAGGAATAAGCCTAACTAAAGAGGTAAATGCTATGTACTCTGACAACTATACTTATGAAACAATCACTTATGAAAGAAATGGAAAAGCATTCCATGTTCATGGATTGGAAGAATAAACATTGTAAATTGTTTGTGCTACCTAGAGCACTCAATACACTTAATGCAATCCCTATTAAAATACCATAAGCATTCATCGCACAGCTAGAAAACATAATCCTAAAATTTGTATGGAACCACAAAAGACCCCAAATAGGCAAAGCAATTCTGAAAAAGAAAAAACTGGAGGCATTTCGATTCCAGATTTCAGGCTATATTACAAAGCTATAGTCATCAAGACAGTAATGGTAATGGCACAGACACAGACACACTGATCAATGGAACAGAACAGAAAACCTAGAAATGGACCCACAACTATATGGTCAACTAATCTTTGACAAAGCAGGAAAGAATATCCAATGGGAAAAAAGACCGTGTCTTCAGCAAATGGTGTTGGGAAAACCGGAGAGCAATATGCAGAAGAATGAAATTGGATTACTCCCTTACACCATACACAAAAATAAACTCAAAATAGATGAAAGACCTAAACGTGAGACAGGAATCCAAAAAAATCCTAGAGAACACAGGCAGAAATCTCTTTGACCTTAGCCACAGCAACTTCTTATTACACGTATCTCCTGAGGCAAGAGAAACAAAAGCAAAAATGAACTATTGGGACCTCATGAAGAAAAAACCTTCTGCACAGTGAAGGAAACAATGAACAAAACTAAAAGGCAGCCAACAGAATGGGAGAAGAAATTTCCAAATGACTTATAAAGGGTTAGTATTCAAAATATATAAAGAACTTATCAAACTCAACACCCCAAAACAAATAATCAGTCAAAAATGGGCAAAAGAGGGGTGCCTGGGTGACTCCGTGGGTTAAGCCTCTGCCTTCGGCTCAGGTCATTATCTCAGGGTCCTGGGATCGAGCCCCGCATCGGGCTCTCTGCTCAGCAGGGAGCCTGCTTCCCGCCCCCCCACACCCCGGCCTGCTTCTCTGCCTACTTGTGATCTCTCTGTCAAATAAATAAATAAAATCTTAAAAAAAAAAAAAAAAGAACATGATGGTAGAAGAGATTTTTTTTAAAAAATGGGCAAAAGACATGAATAGGCACTCTTCCAAAGAAGACATCCAGATAGTTAACAGTCATATAAAAAGAAGCTCGACATCACTCATCATCAGTGAAATGCAAATCAAAACCATGATGAGATTATCACCTCACACCTGTCAGAATGGCTAAAATTAACATACAAAAAATAACAGGTGTTGGCAAGCATGTGGAAAAACGGGGAACCCTCTTGCACTGTTGGTGGGAATGCAAACTGGTGCAGCCACTCTGGAGAACAGTTTGGAGGTTCCTCAAAAAGTTAAAAAAAAAAAAAAAAAAAGAACTACCCTACAACCCAGCAATTGCACTACAAGGTATTTACCCAAAGAATACAAAAATATAGATTTGAAGGGGTATATGCGCCTTAATGTTTATAGCAGCTTTGTCAACAACAGCCAAACTACGGAGAGAGCCTAGATGTCTATAGCTGATCAGTGGATAAAGATGTGGCATGCCTATACCTATAATGGAATATTACTCAGCCATCAAAAATGACATCTTGTCATTTGCAGCACTGTGGATAGAACTAGAGTGTATTATGTTAAGGGAAATAAGTCTAGTCAGAGAAAAACAAATACCATATGATTTCTCCCATATGTGGAATTTAAGAAACAAAATAAGTGAACATATGGGAAGGGGGAAAAGGAAAAAGAGAGAGAGGGAAACAAACCATGAGAGACTCTTAATAATAGAGAACAAACTGAGGGCTGGTGGGGGAGGTGGCTGGGGGATGGGCTAGATGGGTGGTGGGTATAAAAGGGGGCACATGTGATGAGCACTGGGTGTTGTAGCTAAGTGATGAATCACTGAATTCTACTCCAGATACCAATATCGCACTCTATGTTCACTAAAATTTAAGTTTAAAAAAACAGAATGGAACAAAAACCTTAAAGTTAGCCCAGTGTGGATGGAGCATAAGTAAACTGTGTGGCAGCCATATGGTAGGTTACTATTTAATCTTGACAGGGAAGGGGTAGGGAAATATTTTAATGCCATGAAAAAAAAATGTTGGAGTAAAACAGGGCACAAAAGATTCCTATTTTATTCCCGTGTGTGTCCTTAAAGCAAGAGAGCTAGAAAGCCTGGAGAGATACCCAACTGTTATCTTGGGACAGTTGCCAGGGATGTTCCTTTTCCTTAATGCTTCGTGTTCAGTCTACATTACATTTTCTGTAGTGAGCACATATTACTTTCATAATTTAAAAAATTTCATAATTTAAAAAATTACTTTCATAGTTTAAAAAACTAAATCCATGGGTTTGGTTTCTTTTGAATGAAGAATATTAGCAGGGATCTTGTCGAGATGTGTGAAGCATGATCCCCTGTGGGGACCCCCTTGGGCCCTTCCTTGCCTCCACCCAGTTTCACCCCTGCCCCTGCACCCTTGCAGTGGCCCTGGGAGGCATGGGCCCTGAGCTCAGCTGCTTGGGGCCGGCCTGCCATCAGCTCCCCTTGTGCCTCCCCCTTTTGGACCAGTGCTGGAGGGCCCCAAGTGCTCTGCTTGGTCCTTACCCCACCTGTGTGCCTCTGTGGCTCTATTTTCAGAGGGCGAAACGGAGACATCCGGAGCTTCCAGGACCCCAGCAGTAGGGTGACACGCTAGATTCGCAGTACCCAGGGACTGGCCCTGCCTCCCACCCCACAGTCACACTGCAGATCTGCCTGGGCCCCTCTCTCTCTAGGACAGGGTGCACACCAAGAATATCTGTCCCATTGTGTCCTGTCTCCTAGAGTGGAAAGCCAGTGCCTTTACCCCTGTCATAAGGTGATGAAGTCAAGCTTTCTGAGGAAGGATGACTCGAGCAAGAGCAGAAGGCACAAAAATAGAGATGATCTCCAAGGTCGGTCCGGCCAGTGTGTCCTTGGCAGGTTCTGGGGCTAACACAGCGGGCAGTGGTCTGGGCTAGAAGGGGGTAAAGCAAGCAGCTATAAGGAATTCCTTCCCCAGGACTTGCCAGAACTGAGAAACACCTTCAGGGCACTAGACCAACAGACTATCTTTGCTAGGCCTCCATGTCTCTGTGAGGGATAGGGGTCACCTAGAAGGGTTCCTGGCTTTGCCTCTTCCAGGGGAGCACAGAGAGGGTGGAGAGACCACAGTACTTGGGCAATTGCTCGCACAGAGGGCTCTTCTGCACTGGGCCTGTTCTGGATGGTAGAGCAAAGGACAGCATGGAAGATAGCCAGCCTGGCCCCAGGAGACCAGAGCCCTCACCACCCATCGGACTCTGTTGATCCTGTCCCCACCCCCGCCTTCTGTACCTGTATTCTAGGGCTGAGTCATAGACATCCGGTGCAAGAGGTCCTGGACAACTTTCAGGCCAACCTTGTCATATTTGAGAGAAACTTGTCCAAGGGCATTCAAATGGCCAGCAGATTTTTAGGGATGAGCCCTCTGACGAGAGGACACGATTTCCGCAATTTCATCTTGATCTCTGTGTGCATCCACACTGTCACACTGGGAAGCTCTGCCAGACAATGAGAAGCACGAAGTGATGGGACGACTGCCTTGTCCTCCCTTTAGGTGCTGATAACAACCTGCTCCTTCCAGAGACATCGGGTTTCCTTGGAGAACTTGGTGAGAACCAAAGGAGTGATGGACTCGTGTCAGGCACACATTCGGGGCAGGAGACCTCTGGGCCGGTCTTCGCATCATCTACCAGACCAGGTACATATGGGGTTCCCACTAAACCCGTCTCCTGGGTACTCTTTAGCAGCACCTGATGCTGTTTTAGGACCGGCCCTCCAGCACCTTTGGACGCTGAGCTACAGTGGAGGGCCACCACCCTCATGCGCAGCCTGCAGAGTGCCAAGAAGCAATTCAACCTTTTACCCCCACCCCCCAAGACCGGCTTGTCGCTATTGTCACAGGGATCTGTCATACTGGGCATCTAGAGAATGGTGTCGGCTCACTAACAGTGGCAAAATATGTCACAGGGTTGAATTTCACCTTCAATCTTTTTATAATTAACTCAATTTTTATCCTTACTGGATTATGTGGTAAAAAACCAGCAAGGACATAAGAGCTGAACATTTTCTTACGCACTCTTGCCCCACACTGTCCGATAAAGCAGTTACTGCACACGGGAGATGGTGCCAGTGAGCGTCACATTCATACAGGATTTGGAAGACAGCATGGAAAAACAAGAATGTTAGCATTTCTTTTTAATAAATTTTCTATTACACATTGAAATGATGAAAATAAATTTCACCTTTTTTCTTCTTTAGTGAAAAGCTACTGAAAACTTCATATATAACATATTTGGCTCACAGTATGTTTTTGATGGATGGTGCTGGTCTAGAATATCTATCTGAAAGCATTCCTCCTTGCAGACTTTAAAGCAAAGTGCAAAATTCCTTTCTTCCACAAAACATGAAGGATTGTTTGTAAGGACTTGTGTCCGGGCACTTTCCAAAGATACATGCCCGGTATCATTCTCCTGCTCCTGCACAGTGAGTACCAGGTCTGTGGCAAATGATTCCAGGACCTCGGGACTGTTTGCAATTTCCAGAGTCCAGAGAGACAAAAGCAGCTCCCGCCAGCATTCCTGTGACTGCTGAAAAGAGATGGAGTGGGACGCCTGGGTGGCTCAGTTGGTTAAGCCGCTGCCTTCGGCTCAGGTCATGATCCCAGGGTCCTGGGATCGAGTCCTACATCAGGCTCCTTGTTCAGTGGGGAGCCTGCTTCTCTCTCTGCCTCTGCCTGCCTCTCTGCCTGCTTGTGTTCTCCCTCCCTCTCTCTGACAAATAAATAAATAAAATCTTAAAAAAAAAAAAAAAAAAAGAGATGGAGTGATGCTCCACCTCCCTCTTCATACTCTTAGGACCCGCACAAGCACTCCCTCCCTCTGCCTTCTTCAAGGGTGGCAGCAGGGAGAGAAGCGTGTTGATAATCATGATCAATCCCCCATAGCATTTTAGGAGGGCTCTGTGCCCAGGAATGAAGCAGGATCCCTCTTGGATAGCGCGAGACAGCCAATCCAAAACAGGAACATTACAATAACAAGTTCTGGGGGGATGGGAGACAGCAAAAGAAATACCCAAAGTAATAGAAACATACAAGAATATTGCTTGTAATTCGTGGCTTATTCTGGGGGCGCTCACCAATCGCATCTTAAATAAATGGTGAGGGAAAAACGCCCAGTGCCGGGCAGCACACACCATGTGTTTTCTACCTTTATGTAATCAGGGTCCGAAAGGTGGGAAATACAAGGGGGATGTATTCAAAGATTTTCTCCCGTACGCCCTTGGTCTCATCTGCTGACAGACGGACAAAGGACTAGGTGGGAGTTCATTTTCCGTCCCACTGTGCTTTAATTTCTCTTGCTAAAGGAACTGTGGAATGAGGGAGAACAGAGGATTTTCAGTATTTGATGACTCTCCATAGTGTGCCTGGTACAAGCCTCGTATAAGCAACAGGTCCTATAATTCTCTCTTATAGTTGAGGAAACAGACCTGAGATCATTTGAGTGATGGAAACTTAAGCCGTTTGTCTGAAGACACAAGCTAACAGCAGACGCAGGGCGGGAGCAAGGCTGTCCGTCTTCGGAGCCCACAGTCCGGCCGTGATACACAGTGGGTAGCTACGCCCACGCGGTTTGCCCTCATCTCTACTTTGTGCTGTCATCGTTGGCGTTGAAAGAGTATTAGCAATTGGGAACTTGAAACTGTTAAGGATCACTTCAGCTGAGAGACGCTTGGCCAGTTGGGTGGAAAGGCCGGTGCAGGGCAAGTCAGGAGAAGGCTCAGCTGACTTTTCCTCCGGGGCCATGGGAAACCTCCCCGCCTGTGGTCATGATTTCTCACAGGTCCTTGGGTTTCTCCTTGGCACGGATCGCTCTATAACCTTGCAACCAGGGCTGTGGGAAAGGGATGGCAGCCCGGCTCATGAATGTTTTCATTGACTGATACATTAGAAAATACTTGTTCTAATTGACTAATACATTAGAAAATGCTTACCTCACTTTTAAAAATTAAATAATGATTCCACGAACCCACCTTCCGACGTCTTAGGACACAGAGCGTCCCCGCTGTGAGAAACAGACTGCCGGACTAGCTGCTCCCCTTACCTGGGGGCCTGGGGCACAGAACACGGCCCCCGGCAGAGCTGTTCTGCAGAACGCCCACAGGTCAACACCTTGGCAAGGGGCCCTGGCCCATGCCTGCTCTCTGCACCTGCGAGCCTCACTGTGGACTTTTTGGAAAGCTCTCGCCTCCCCAGCCACCGTCTCTGAACATTTCAGCTTCAGTCTTCTCTCCCAATCAATCCCAGCTGGCATCTTCTAGTTAAGAATTACTCCGAATTTCTGTCTTGTACGTTTTTTGCCTTGAGAGCCATTACAGAGTTCTTGAAGTTCAATGACATTCGGAAGGAACAGAGAAAAGTGAGCACTCAGTCACCGTCTGCCATCTCAAGGTAGGACCTCTGACTTGTAAATAAGGCTGCTTCCAGTTTGCTGGGGGGAGTTGATAACCCGGTGGGGGTGTCCTGAAAATTAGCCCCGACTTCACCAGAGGAAGCTCCTTGACCTCTTCTGGCTTATGCTCTGTCCTGTTTTAAGATCCAATGTTTCTTTATAAACATTGTCTCACTTAGGGATTCATCTAAAATGCAGACTATAGCAGCTTTACCCTCCAACAGATCTGTTAGAGAAATACAGTTTCTGACCCAGCAGAGCTGTATTTACTTTTTCTTTCTGTTCTCCTTCCTCCTCTCTTCCTTCTTCTTTTTCTTCGTTTTCTTTCTCTTTCCCTTCCTTCCTTTCCTTTCCTCTTTTTTCTCTTCCCCCCTCCCCTCCCCTCTCCTCCCTCCTTGCCTTCCTTCCTTCCTTTCTATTAAGCAGGCTCTATGCCCAGGGTGGAGCCCAACGCAGGGCTTGGACTCACAACCCTAAGATCAAGACCTGAGCTGGGACCAAGAGTCAGATGGACGCTCAGCCAACTGAGCCACCCAGGAGCACAAAAGCTGCATTTCTTAAAATCAAGGCTCACCTACCCATGGAAAGCAGATCCAGGCCCTCTGGATAACTAATTTCAGTACTACCTGTGCGTTTGTCTAATTTATGCTTCTACTTGCTTTAGATTATTTTTTCCTTAGCCAGACTTTTAAAAAATGTATTGGTGACCCAAACGTCCCTTGCATTCTTTGATGGCCTCTAATTGCTGGTGCTCCTGAGGTTGAGGGCACCACGCGGCCTCCTCCACCCCACCCCCACCAGGGGGTGGGGATGACCCATGTATGACCCATGACCCACTGTGTGCCCTCCCTCATTAGAAACTTCGTTTCCATCCTCTTTCCCCCTTCCCAGCAAAACAGTCCAAGCATGTGCCCAAATTTATTTTTTATTTTGCATACATAGGAAATGGGACTCTATCAAAAGAGAACAAAAAAGAGAAATGAGCCAAATGTTGCAGAGGAAAAACATGCACAGATCTGCTCCCAGCTTACTCCTAATCACTGACTCTATAAGACTTCGACACACCAGGAGCTGGACCTACTCCGGGAGGGGGACACAGTCCACGGTCAGCACAGACGGGACGAGAAGGGCCAGGAGATGCCACCACGAGTGGAATTTCTACGCACAGTAGCAGCGTTCGCTGTAGCAGGGTTCTCACCCAGGTTCGAGGGAAAACAAAATGTATCTTCACAAACATGGAATACAAAATTGTTGAGCACTACCTAAATCGTTCAGTCTCTGAGATCATTTGTTATCAAAAAGAGAAATGCAATTTAGTCATGGATATTTGGGTGCTGCTTCGACTGCACCCAGATCCGATTCCAGGGGCGGCCCTTACTGCTTCGACTGCACCCAGATCCGATTCCAGGGGCGGCCTAAGACCAAAAAAAAAAAAAAAAAAAAGGAAGGGAGAAATTTAAGTCAAAAATGCAAGACAGATGACCCGGAAGAAGAACCTTCTGGACCCATGTAGTTGTCCTTGGTTGTAAACAGCAAACATTGTGCTTTGTTGTCTCCTTTGGATCAAGGACGAGATGAGGAGAGGTACTGCTGTCAGGGACAGGAGTTCGGAGGTCACACGAGGCTGGCCGAAGACACCAGCAGCAGCACCTGTGTTTAAAACCTGTGTTTCCAAGGGCCTGTGTTCGGCTCCCAGCATTTCCTGTGGAATTCCCTGGGAGGCTTGCAGGTTCTCCATCTTCGCAGGGAGGTAATTCCGAGCAGGTGTTGCAGTCCTATCCTGATCTCTCACCCGGGAGGAAGGGGACGCCCAGACTCCTGGTCTGGGGGAATGAAAACACTCAGCATCCACTCCAGTGACATGTTCTGAAGCTCAAGGCCAATGAGTAACAATTTCTCAAGAGGCTGGTCCAATTAGTTATTACAAAAATAACCCCCTGTCACCTGCCGGCCCTATCCCACTACTACACACACAGGGACCCTCCCATCTGGGCTACGCTGTTTTGCGTTCCTACACACGACTGGCCGGATTTCCGGGGGTTCACCTGCGCTGCCAGCACTGTTTACTGCAGAGACCAGACCTTCCTTTCAGCCCGGTGACCCCTCGCTAGAGCCCGCGGTGATGAGACACGCTTCTCTGCCAGGGTTTGCATTTCCAACCACATCTTCTATTCTCATTTTGATTAAGCCGTCAGTGAAATCTACTCAGTACTTTTTAAAGAGATCTTCCTGCAGTCCCGGGATTTTACATTCCTCTTTTTTCAGCAAGCTTTTCCTCTTTAGAGAACACCCCCCCCAACATACACACACATCTGCTGACATCAAACTGCAGGCCTGGCCTGCTGCCCCAGGCTGGAAACCACTGGAGGGAGCCCGCTGGGTCACCGCTCTCCAAGGGGATGGTGTGACTTCCCAGCTGGCAGGGCCTCTCCGCTTGGAAAGTGTCCATCACAACCACCACCGGGGCTGCTGAAGGAAGGGTGTGGAGACCTCTGGTCAGACAGCTGCTGATGTTCAGAGAAGACGCTCTGAGTCTGACCTTAAAGGACAGGACTCTAAACGAGCTTCCATAGACTCACTAGAAAGCCGGGGGCGGGGGGGGATGGCAGGGAGGTGAACCATTTTATTTTTGCCCGGTCAGACCAAGAGTTCATAAAATGCAATGTCTCAGTTTGACGCAGGAATCCATTTCCCATAAATTGCAGCAACTTTCCTTCGTGATTTTCGGGTAACTGTCGACATCCAAACTTGACCTCATCTGGATCCGCATCTCCTTGAGGTACACAGTCCCCTCCCGGCCCTGGCTATGCAGAAGGGAAGCCACTGTCATCTCTAGGAAGTGAGTGGAGATAGGAAGGGCTAGGAGGCTTCTCCCACAGCAGAGCCTCACGGCTTCCTGAAGAGGAAGACTGACAGGACGAGGGGCTCCAAGAGTGGAGCCTGAGGCGCCTCACTGCCGTGAGCTGCCTGCTGCGTGCCCGGGCCAGGAGCGGTCCCCTCCTCGTACTCACCTGCGCTCACCTGCACACATAGGCCCTGCCTTGCCTCCTTCTCCTTAGTCTCTCTCCCGAGGATCTAGGGTGTCAACCCTTGGGGACTGTCCACACTCTGCCAGAGCTCAGATTACATCAGAAACAGAAGCAACAGAGGAGACACAGGATAAATTCAAATATTGGTCCTCCACAGAAAACTTGAAAGGGAGCTGTGCTTGCTTTGAAGATATCAAAGAGGAATTTGCCCTTAGTGGCTCAGAAGACAATTCCCGGAAGCGAACATTGATGGGGACTGAGAGGTGCGGTAAGAGCGCCCCTCCCCGTTCCCCCATGAGGTCGCACAGGCAGGCGCCGGGCAGCACCCCGCTACTTGGCCTTCACCACCTGTTCATACGGGGGCGGGGGTGTGTTGCAGTAAGAAGGGGGCGGAGGGTAGGCCATGCTTCCCTGGGGTGAGTTGGGCTGCACCTGGAAAGCCATCGGCACAGTATTTCCGGCGGGATTCATCCCCGGTCCTCCAGGGTCGGTGTAATACGGCAGCCCCGGCTGCTGGGCTCCTGAAAAGACAGATTAGCAGATGTGAACACGGCAGAGAAAACGCAGAGCCCACCACACCAGAGCAGCGTCCGGCCGGGCCAGCGGAGACCAGCACCCCGGTCCTTCACTCACCCCGCACGCAAGCAAGGCCCAACACCCGAACACCGAGGGGCACCGGGATACAGTAACAAGCCAGAGCCACACGTGAGTCCCTGGCCTCGTGGGGCCTGTGCTCTGCTGGGGTGTAGACGGCTGAGAGGGCACACACAAACTCACCAGCACGGCCAAGTGACAGGACGGACATTGACAGAATCAGGCATGGTAGGTGGCTGGTCACTAACCCAAAGCCTGAGTGATAAACCCAGGAGGCTCTGCAAAGAGCTGGGGAAGTGTGTGCTGAAAAAATTACCAATGGAGAGGGCCGTGTCCACTCTCAAGTGAGGAAAACTGAGGCCATGGTAAGGTAAGCCTACTCGCAGCTCCCTCCTGGAAGAGCTGGAACAGGACCCTGGTTTCCCGACTCTTCCAGAATGGTCACTGGCAGCTCCACATGCCCTCTGAGAACACAGTTTGCTGAAGCACATTTCTGAAGTATGGCCTCCATTCCCATGTGCTAGGTTAACATTTTGTCAGGGTGGCCAAGTTCACAGACAGGGAGACAATGGGAGCAAACACCAGAAGGGCGGGTTTAGGCATCCACGGAATCGGTTTTCCTTCGGCACTGCGGCACTGCGGGAGGAGATGGTCTTCTGCTTTTCTCCGACAGTGAGGCTATCAGATGCAGGCTGACTCCCCTGCTTCAGGCCGGGGTGTAGGACGTGGGAGGGGGGCATCCAGAAAACAAAGAAGGCGACAAGACTAGTGTAACTCTCATTTTAATGGGTAGGAATATGTGAGCTGCTACTTTAGAGCCTAGTTTTTAGATCCGCTAACTCTGATCATGTTGACAACACTACAGAGTATGGGATGCATAAACAAAGAATTAAGAAAAACAAAACAAAACTAAACTGTGAGCTTTGGGTGTGTCCCAGGCTAAGCTAATTTTGTGGGTACACTCGGGTCTAGTTTTTGAGTTAGGCCTCATGTAATTCAGAAAGATACCTAGAGTGTCAGAGAAGTCATCCCTGTACATATATTGGTTAGAACCTTTTTTTTTTTCAAAGATTTTATTTACTTGACAGAGAGAAAGAGAGATCACAAGTAGGCAGAGAGGCAGGCAGAGAGAAAGAGGGAAGCAGACTCCCCGTTCAGCAGAGAGCCCGATGCAGGGCTCGACCCCAGGACCCTGAGATCATGACCCGAGCCGAAGGCAGAGGCTTTAACCCACTGAGCCACCCAGGCGCCCCGGTTAGAGCCTTTTTTTAAAAATTCCCAAATGTCTCTCTCTGCAGTTTAATTGAATAAAGGTCAGATTACTAGGAAGACGCCCACCAACCTGTGTAAGGTGTCACAAACCTGGCATATGGCAGATCTTGGAAAACTAAAATGTGCAAAAGGAGATAACGTAAGACAGAAACCGAAGGCCAGAAATGCATTCCAGGGTGTCAGTCAGCATGAGAGCAATCGGCCACAAATTGCACCTTCACCAACCGCCGCCTCATCTCGCACCTGTACGGCCCAGCAGACAACACCTGCCCCTGTGTGTGCGTCCCTCCATGGCCTTGGATGCATCTGCTTACAAGCCCATGGCTAGCCATGACCATGAGTTTCCCAAGGGCAGAGATTATGATTTATTTATCTCTAGATCCCTTTATATTTTACATAAGCAAAAAATAAATTAAAGATTTTTTTAAAAAAAACAGGCAATTGTAATAGTTTGTAAAAGACATCGACTATGAGAAAAGGAGAGATTAAGATGTTCAGGGGGAATAACCGAAAGGCCCTGGGGACCAATTTCATGTGAAACGCTTGAGGACAGAGAAGAGGTATGACTAGAAAAGACCCTGGTGTAGGGTCTTGATAAAAGGGCCCAACAAAAAAAGAGGGGATATAAGGAAAGAGAGGGTGCAGGGTAAGGGCAGGGCCAATGAGAGCTCCACGCTGGGCCTGCTGGAGCTGAGGCAGCTTCAGGACTGTCCTGTCGAAGTGGGGACAAAAACACGGGCAGGTTAAAACCACGCAGGAGGTGTGCAGGGAGGCAGAAAGGGTGGCTGAGAAGAGAACTGCAGTGCAGACCAACATTCAAGACCGAAAAAGAATCCTAAGCACGTGAGGTGGCAGAGAAGAAAGCAAAGGAGCCTGGGGAGAAATAATGAAACAGTGAAATAGGGGTTGGGCCATGCCGGCAAAGGGAAAGGAGAATTTTTAAGGAAGAAGTGACTGGTCCTCTACAATGTCAAATAGAGGACAAAATAAGAAGAGCAAATTTCCAATGGATATGGCATCTGGGATTTCTCCTCAGGAGCTGCAGTACAGTGGGAGGTACCAACAGCAGTGGCGACACTCTCAGGGCAAGGAGGGAGAAGCCCAGATGAGGGGAGAGGTGGCAGCTGAAAGGTCTGCAGGAAGGAGAAAGATGCGTGTTTAAGGATGGGGAAAGCTCCCGAATGTGTACAGGGAACAGGGGCACATATATAGGAAAGAAAAAGGATTTCTAGGGAAGAAGATAAGCTCAATGAGGGCAGGGACCGCATATGTCCGCTTCAACATCTGCACCCGGGAGCCTGGTGTACAAGAGGACACCAATTCCTTCTGCTGAATGCGTGGAGGAGCACGGGGAACCCACAGTTGTGTGGGAAGGAGGACCAAGTGCTCATAACAGACAACCTCTTTATGGAGCGAATCGGAGTGGGAGGGTATCTGAGCAGATTCCAAAATGCTCCAAGAGATGGCCATGGATGGTAGCAAAATAGTGACAAGGAGTGACAGAGCCCACTGGTATGGGATTCAGTGTGATAGGGTTTATGAACAAGAGGAGAAGCCAGACACCAAAGGGATGCCAGCACCATCTCCTTACCCTGTGGGGGTAGAACATGGGGGAACAGAGCCAGCCCTTCAGGACTGAAGGTTCATGGCATAGGGTCCAGTTAGAGAAAGAAAACATATAGAGGATTCTATGAAGAAGCTGGAGTTACAGGAAGACTGTTTTTACTGTCGACAAATCAGAAAGGATCTGGAGGAGTGAGTAAAACAATGGCGGCCACACAATCGCTTCTTCTGTTTCCTTGAATTAAGTCAGTGTCTATATTGGCAATCTGTATGTCATTTGTATTCCACGCGTATACACATGTATTATATGGGTATGGTGTGGGGATAGAAGATGGGAATGTGATCAGAACTCTGTGTGTGTGTGTGTGTGTGTGTGTGTGTGTGTGTGTGTGTGTGTATATATATTTTTTTTTAAGATTTACTTATTTGAGAGACAGCAAGCACGCGGGAGGGGCAGAGGGAGAGGAAGAGAGACTCTCAAGCAGACTCCCCATTAAACATGGAGCCCAACACGGGGCTCGATCTCACGACCAAGATCACAACCTGAGCCAAAACCAAGAGCCGGAGACCTAACCGACTGTGCCACCCAGGCGCCCCTAGAATTGTACGCATATCCTTGAAGACGCTGAAGCTCAGGAAGATGAAGCAACTTGCCAAGGGCACACGGCTGATATCTGGAAGCACCAGGATCTGAACACAGGAGTGTAATGGAAAGCCCAGGCTTTTTCCACTAGGACAGGTGTTTCTCACAATTGGGTGATGAGCTGGGAGAAGCAGTTCAGGCTACAAAGGGTTGGGAAAACCAGAGAAGACTGGTGACATAATGGGCCCACATTCTGAGCTCCAACCAAAAATGAAGGGCTTGCCGAAGAGCTGTCGTAACACAGACTTGCCACCTCGGCTGCACTCTTATCCAAGGGTCACACCGTCTTGTCTCCAGAAGTCATTTCATTCTTTAAGGCCATCATCTCTTTTCTCTTTGAGAGTCTAAGCATGATCTGAGAAGGAACTCTAGATTCAGCAAAGGTGAACTTTGCTTCTTAAAGAAGTCAGTTGACAACAGCTCCTCCAACGAAGATCTTTTCCACCTAAGCTGAAGGATGGTCTGGCAGCCAAGCTTTCTTAACAATGACCCTGCTACCACTCAACTAAGCTGACTGGCCTATAACTTGGCAACAGATGAGCTGGGCCAGTCTTTTCTTGAGATGCACAAGGATCTGGCTGGTAGCAGAGGATGGAGTGGAAATGCAGGGAGAGGCAGAGACAGTCTGAAGAAGACTGTGTGGCCCGGAAGCGATGGAAAGGTTACCAGCCCCAGGGTGTCCCCATTCCCAAGAGCTTCCATGTGTCTTTATAATTAGCCCCCACTTGGAGTTAGCTCTATGAATTTCGGTGCTCTTTTCATTCTACCTACTGCCTGTGTTTTCAGTTTAATCAGACCCCATATCCTGCCTTCCCACATCCATGTCCTCTAGCCAGGCTGCTCAAGGTGTGGGCAGGTCTCCTAAACACACTGCGGCAGACACACGCTCATCCTTTCCACCCATGACTCAGACTTCCTGTATTTATTCTCCCTCGTGGTTGGGGTCCCTCTCTTCACCAGCTCACTCACGGGATTGTACGCTAATTCCCTCATGAGGGATAACAGACTGTAACCAGGTTCTTAGTGGCTTCAGTCTCAGTTCTTACTGCCCTGCCTTATGCTCTGCCTCCCAACAGGAACCTAGTTGCTTGTATCCAGCTCACCTCTCCCCTAGCCCTCACCAGAGAGCATTTCCGGGGTGTTCCACAAGCAGATCACTCCTCCGTCTCCACACCACCTCCTCCTGGCTCCTTGTCTGGCTAATTCCCATTTATCTCTCAAGTTTCAGATCAGAATCACCAACTCCAGGAAGCTACATCTCACTGCCCACCACTCCCTTCCTGGCTGGATTAGGTACCCTGTCATCCTGGCATCCAGAACGGTGTAATTTCCTGAGCTTTCTGCACATGGAAATAGGATCGTTCATCTTGGAACCCTCCGAGTCCAGAACAGCATGTAGCATGTGATATTCCATAAATACAGGAGATGAATGACTGAAGAGGGATGAATGGTGATGTTGCTTTGGATTTCGCCTCTGCTATACTGTGCTGGGCATACTTGGCAGTTTCCTGAGGCACATCTATTTCTGACACAACAGGAAGAACAGACTGCCCCAGCCCAGCAAGCCTGCGCCAACCCTGCCCGTCACTCCTGAGGGCAGAGGCATTCAAAGATGACCTCAACTCCCTATCACAGATGACAGCAGGGTGGGCTGTGGTCCTTGTACCAGAGATGAGCCTCGGGCTGTGACTAACATCCATGCATCATGGCCACTCACACCAGATAATAATGAGATGCACTGGCAAGCGTGTCCAATTCAATTGGCATTTTTATGTTAACAGTCACAACTCATGGATATTGCTGGGAATTAGGAGGATAGAATTGAAATACTGAGGATAGAGAGGCACTTGGAATACTTTTTTTAAAAGATTTATTTATTTATTTATTTATTTATTTATTTATTTATTTATTTATTCGACAGAGATTACAAGTAGGCAGAGAGGCAGGGAGAGAGAAAGGAGGAAGCAGGCTCCCTGCTGTGCAGAGAGCCCGATGTGGGGCTCGATCCCAGGATCCTGAGACCATGACCCGAGCCGAAGGCAGAGGCTTTAACCCACTGAGCCACCCAGGCGCCCCAGGCACTTGGAATATTAAAGAAACAGAACAAATAGGAGGTGGATAAATTATGTATTTGCCAGGAACACGAGCCCTTAGGTGAAAACACTTGGCAAACACAGGGATGGAACACGCTGGAAAGACTGGTGTGGGTGGAAGGGCAGCGGAAACAGAGGATGGACCCTCACAGAGCACCTAGCCAGGTGGAGGCACCAGCTCACAGAGACATTTGCTAGATCTCTGCTCATTTGGCTAAAAGAGTAAGTCTTGACAAGACCCTGGCCTGGTTGACCAGCTGGCCTCCCACAGAGAAGAGAAACCAAGGAGACAGACTCAGTTCTCACTCGGGTAGGGAAGTGGCAGACAGAACACTTCATCACCAATGGGAAAACCAGAGGCAAGAACAGGTCTGTGTCCACAGGGTTGAGAGAGATGCTTTCAAAACCGTTTCCCAGAATGTATATATGATTGCGTGGCACAAAACTCTAGAATCCAAAGCACAATAAAATCGAGATTTCAACTCCATAATCACAATAGGCATGACGATAACAATTTCAAAGGTTACAAACCAAGCCACTGTGAATGATCCTAAAGAAGAAAACTGAAAAGTGAACTTAACACCAGAATGGAACCGGGTAAAATAAAGCCCAATGGAGCCAAGGCCTGACACAAAATGGAACGAAAAAGAACCTGTTAAAAATGTATGCACGGACCAAAGAGACTAAGAATCTATACACAGAAAACTACAAAGTACTCATGAAAGAAATTGAGGAAGACACAAAGAAATGGAAAAATGTTCCATGCTCCTGGATTGGAAGAATAAATATTGTGAAAATGTCTATGCTACCTAAAGCAATCTACACATTTAATGCAATTCCTATCAAAGTACCATCCATTTTTTTCAAAGAAATGGAACAAATAATCCTAAAATTTATATGGAACCAGAAAAGACAAATAGCCAAATAGCCAAAGTGGCCAAAGGAATATTGAAAAAGAAAGCCAAAGTTGGTGGCATCACAATTCCGGACTTCAAGCTCTATTACAAAGCTGTCATCATCAAGACAGCATGGTACTGACACAAAAACAGACACATAGATCAATGGAACAGAATAGAGAGCCCAGAAATAGACCCTCAACTCTATGGTCAACTCATCTTCGACAAAGCAGGAAAGAATGTCCAATGGAAAAAAGACAGCCTCTTCAATAAATGGTGTTGGGAAAATTGGACAGCCACATGCAGAAAAATGAAATTGGATCCTTACACCACACATGAAAATAGACTCAAAATGGATGAAGGATCTCACTGTGAGAAAGGAATCCATCAAAATCCTTGAGGAGAACACAGGCAGCAACCTCTTCGACCTCAGCCGCAGCAACATCTTCCTAGGAACATCACCAAAGGCAAGGGAAGCAAGGGCAAAAATGAACTATTGGGATTTTATCAAGATCAAAAGCTTTTGCACAGCAAAGGAAACAGTTAACAAAACCAAAAGACAACTGACAGAATGGGAGAAGATATTTGCAAATGACATATCAGATAAAGGGCTAGTGTCCAAAATCTATAAAGAACTTAGCAAACTCAACATCCAAAGAACAAATAATCCAATCAAGAAATGGGCAGAAGACATGAACAGACATTTCTGCAAAGAAGACATCCAGATGGCCAACAGACACATGAAAAAGTGCTCCATATCACTCGGCATCAGGGAAATACAAATCAAAACCACAATGAGATATCACCTCACACCAGTCAGAATGGCTAAAATTAACAAGTCAGGAAATGACAGATGCTGGCGAGGATGCGGAGAAAGGCGAACCCTCCTACACTGTTGGTGGGAATGCAAGCTGGTGCAACCACTCTGGAAAACAGCATGGAGGTTCCTCAAAATGTTGAAAATAGAACTACCCTATGACCCAGCAATTGCACTGCTGGGTATTTACCCTAAAGGTACACACGTAGTGATCCGAAGGGGCACGTGCACCAGAATGTTTATAGCAGCAATGTCTACAATAGCCAAACTATGGAAAGAACCTAAATGTCCATCAACAGACGAATGGATAAAGAAGATGTGGTATATATACACAATGGAATACTATGCAACCATCAAAAGAAATGAAATCTTGCCATTTGCGACGACGTGGATGGAACTAGAGGGTATCATGCTTAGCGAAATAAGTCAATCGGAGAAAGACAACTATCATATGATCTCCCTGATATGAGGGAGAGGAGATGCAACATGGGAGGTTAAGGGGGTAGGAGAAGAGTAAATGAAACAAGATGGGATTGGGAGGGAGACAAACCATAAGTGACTCTTAATCTCACAAAACAAACTGAGGGTTGATGGGGGGAGGGGGG
>NW_019154135.1:4893376-5274515 GCF_002288905.1 Enhydra lutris kenyoni | reverse complement strand
TTGGGGGGGTGGGGTTATGGACATTGGGGAGGGTATGTGCTATGGTGAGTGCTGTGAAGTGTGTAAAGCTGGCGATTCACAGACCTGTACCCCTGGGGATAAAAATATATGTTTATAAAAAAATTTAAAAAAAATAGTCAAAAATAAAATAAAATATAATACAGGCTTTGTTAAAAAAAAAAAAAAAAGTATGCACGGAGGATAAAGATTCAGAAAGAAAACAAAAGGCCAAGCGAAAAACATTCAAACTTACTCTCTTGTCAAAGAGAATGGTTTCAAATGGAAATGGAGATTTAGATTTTATTTATTTATTTGACAGAGAGAGATCACAAGTAGACGGAGAGGCAGGCAGAGAGAGAGAGAGAGAGAGAGAGAGAGAGAGAGAGAGAGAGAGGGAAGCAGGCTCCCTGCTGAGCAGAGAGCCCGATGCGGGACTCTATCCCAGGACCCTGAGATCATGACCTGAGCCGAAGGCAGCGGCTTAACCCACTGAGCCACCCAGGCGCCTGGAAATGGAGATTAAAATGAGGGAAAATAAAACTCTAAGATAGCTGAGCACAGGCTGGGTTTGGGGAGAGCCATCAGATGGCCTGACTCTGATAAAGCGAGGAAGTGAGCAAGAAAGCTGGGGGTCAAGCCCTGCCTCAGTCCTGTGAGATGCACACCATTCATTCTTGAGTCGTAGATGCAAAAGCTGAAGGCCAAGAATTCTCCACAATTTGCCCAGGAGGGTCTTCTTCCAGGGAACATTACTGGATCTCTAAGAAACAAGAGTTCGTCGTAGCTAGGAGCCGGCTGGGCTGGGCAGCGTGCACTGATGGAAGGAAGGAGCTTGAGAGCCCACAGGCGGCCAAGCCATGGAGTGAAACCAGGAGCCTCCCTCTTTGTGACTTTTTATCATGAGAGGTAACTCTTAAAAATTGGGGTGTGTATTCATTGCTGCCAAAAATACCAGAGCTAATTCTTGCAGAGAACACTTTTGTGATCAGTAGACAAGTCTCCCCGCCTTCATTACTTGCCCCTTTCTTTCTTCTTCTACTGTATCTATTCATTTTACTAAATTGCTCATTGTCTCAGCTACTAAAAATATTTTCCAGTTCATTCTCCAGGATTTTTTTTAGATATATAATGATATATTGTTTACAATTAGAAACAGTTTTATTTCTCCTTCCTAATGGTTAAATGTTATCTTTCATGTTAGTACTTTAGCCAGAAGTTCTAGAACAATGTTAAATGTTGATGATACTGAATATTCTCATTTTTTAATGGGGATACTTTGACTGTTGCACTGGAGATGATGTTGGCAGCAGGTCCAGAGTACAAATTTACTTCATCCTTACTGAACATTTCCATTCAAAAGGCACAGCTGGTAATAATACTGGGGTATATCATCAAGGACTTGATCCTTGCCTTCTGGAACCCTCAAGGAACATACACGCTAAGTCTTTATTATATTAAGAAAAAGCCTTACATTACGGGTTACATTACTAGTTTACAGTACATTAATGGTTTTGAAGCAGTTTGGGGAAGGGATTTATACTGAATTTTATCAAGTTTTATCAACAGCCTTTTCAGCATCTACTGAGATCATTTTTTGTTTTGTTTTGCATTTTTTATTGTGGTAAAATACACATAACCTAAAATTTACCACCTTGACCATTTTTAAGTTAATAATACAGTGGTATTAATTATACTCCCATTCTTGTGCAATCATCGCCATGATAGGTCCCCATAATTCTTTTCATCTTGTAAAAGTGAAACTCTTTATCCATTAAACAGTAACTCCCCATTATCCCCTTTCCCTAGCCCTGGGAAACCACCAGTATACTTTCCCTCTTTATGATTCTGACTACTCTAAGTGACTCATATAAGTAGAATCATACAATATTTGTCTTTTTGTGACTGACTTATTTCACTTAGGATAATATCTTCAAAGGTCACTCATGTTGTAGCACATCGTAATTCTTTCCTTTCTGAATTAATATCAGATTAATAATACAATGTTGTGTATGATTGTGTACGTGTGTGTACATGCCACACTTTGCTTATCCATTCATCAGTCAATGGACACTTGTGTTACTTCTATGTTTCAGTAATTGTGAATAACGCTGCTGTGAACTTGGGTGTACAAGTATATCTCTGAAACTGCTTTCAATTCTTCTCGGTATATTGCCGGATCATGTATGATGGTAACTATATTTTTAGTTTTTAAGAACTGACACACTGTTTCCATAGTGGCTGCACTATTTCACATTCCCCCCAACAGTGCAGAAGGGTTCCAATTTCTCCACATTCTTGCCAACACTTGTTTTCTGCTTTTTTTTTTTTTAAGATTTTATTTATTTATCTGACAGACAGAGATCTCAAGTAGACAGAGAGGCAGGCAGAGAGAGAGGGGGAAGCAGGTTCCCTGCGGAGCAGACAGCCCCATGTGGGGCTCAATCCCAGGACCCTGGGATCATGACCTGAGCCGAAGGCAGAGGCTTCAACCCACTGAGCCACCCAGGCGTCCCTGTTTTCAGCTTTTTGACAGTACCTATTTTAGTGGGTATGAGGTGATTATCTTGTAGTCTTGATTTGCATTTCCCTAACGGTTAGTGATATTGAGCAGGTATTCATGTGCTTGTTGGCCATTCATGTATCTTCTTTGGAGAAATGTCTACTCAAATCCATTGCCTATTTTTGAATGTTTTGTTTTTGTTATTGTTTTAGGAGTTCTCCATATATTCTAAATATTGCTTATCAAATATGATTTGCAAATATTTTCTCCTATTGTAGGTATAGCCTTTTTACTCAATAGATAGTGCCTTTTGATACATAAAATATTTAAGTCTTTATGAAGTCAAACTTGCCTATTTTTTTTTCTTTTATTATTCAGGCCTTTGGTGTCATATCCAAGAAATTATTACCAAATCCACTCTGTGATACTTCTGTCCTTGTTTTCTTCTTCTTCTTCTTTTTTTTTTTAGAAGATTTTATTTATTCATTTGAGAGAGAGACAGAGAAAGCACATGAGGAGGAAGAGAGGCAGAGGGAGAGGGAGAAGCAAGCTCACCGCTGAGGCTGGGGCTCCATCCCAGACCCAGAAATCACGAGCTGAGGTGAAGGCATACGCCCAACCATCTGAGCCACCCAGGTGCCCCATCCTTGTTTTCTTCTAAGAGTTTTCTTGTTTTACGTCTTACATTTAGGTCCTTGACCCATTTATTTTTTTAAGATTTTCTTTTCTTTTCTTTTTTTTAAAGTAGGCTCCACAGCTAGAATGGAGCCCAACATGGGGCTTGAATTCATGACTCTGAGATCAAGACCTGAGCTGAGATCAAGAGTGAAACGTCTGACAGCCACCCAGGCGTCCCTTAACAATTTTATTTTCAAGTAATCTCTACATCCAATGTGGTGCTTGAACTTACAACCCTGAAATCAAGAGTCACACGTTCTACCAACTGAGCCAGCCAGGCACCCCAAGTGCTAGATCCATTTTAAGTTAGTTTTAGTATACAGTGTTAGGTAAGGGCCCAGTATCATTCTTTCGCATAGGGATTTCCAGTTTCCCCAGCATAATTTGTTGACCAGACTGTCCTTTGCCCACTGAATGGCCTTGGCACTCCGGCTAAAAGTAATTTGATCAGATATGCATGGGTTTATTATGGGGCTCTCTATTCTATTCCATTGGTTTGCTTATATGTCTTTATGCCAATACCACACTGTTTTGATTAAGATAGCTATTTAGTAAGTTCTGAAATCAGGAAGTGTGAATCCTCCAATTTTTATCTACTTTCTCAAGACGGTTGGCTAATCAGTGTCCCTGGAGATTCCGTATGAATTTTAGGATGGTTTTTTTTATTTCTGTAAAAAACATCATTGGGTTTTTTTTTTTTTTAAAGATTTTATTTATTTATTTGACAGACAGAGATCACAAGTAGGCAGAGAGGCAGGCAGAGAGAGAGGAAGAAGCAGGCTCCCTGCGGAGCAGAGAGCCCGATGCGGGCCTCGATCCCAGGACCCTGAGATCATGACCTGAGCCGAAGGCAGCGGTTTAACCCACTGAGCCACCCAGGCGCCCCATCATTGGGATCTTGATAGGGTTTGTCTAGATTCTGTAGAATGCTTTGGGTAGTATTGACATTGACATTTTAACAGTATTAAGTCTTCCAATCCATGAATACGAGATCAATTCCCATTTACTTACATCTTTTAAAATTTCTTTTATTTTAAGATTTTATTTATTTATTTGACAGAGAGAGAGAGATCACAAGTAGGCAGAGAGGTAGGCAGAGAGGGGTGGGGAAGCAGGCTCCCTGCTGAGCAGAGAGCCTGATGCAGGGCTCGATCCCAGGACCCTGACATCATGACCAGAGCCGAAGGCAATGTCTTAACCCACTGAGCCATCCAGGCACCCCTATTTACATCTTTTCAAATCCCTTACAGCAATGTTTATAGTTTCCATCGTACAAGTCTTTCACCTCCTTGATTAAATCACTATTTCATATTGTACTGCTAGGGTAAATGGAATTGTTTTTTTAATTTCTTTGTCAGACTGTTCACCGTTCATGCATAGAAATTTAACTAATTTTTGTGTTGACTTGTTTCCTGATACATTGCTGAATTCATTTATTATATCTAAAATGTGGTGTGGTTTTTTTGGTCAAATCTTTAGAATTTTCTACATATAAGATCTTATCATCTGTAGTTTCCTTCCTTCTTCTTTTTCCTCTCCTCTCCTCTCCTCTTCTCTCCCTCCCCTCCCACCTCTACCTCTCTCTTTTTCTTTCATCTTTGTCTGGTTTTGGCATCAGGGTAATGCTGGACCTGTAGAATGTATTTGGAAGTTTTCCTACGTTTCCTACTTTTTTGAATAGTTGAACAATAGGTATTAACTCTTCTTTAAATGTTTGGTAGAATTCACCTGTGAGTCCATCTGGTCCTGAACTTTTGTCTGTTGGGAGTTTTTTGATTACCAACTCAAATTCATTACTAGTAATTGGTCTGTTCAGATTTTCTATTTCTTTGTGATTTAGTTTTGAAAGATGATATGTTTCTAGGAATTTATTCATTTCTTCCAGGTTGCCCAATTTGTTGGCGTATGATTTTTGTAGTATTCTCTTATAATCTTTTGTGTTTCTGTAATGTCAGGTTTTATTTCTCTTTTGTTTCTGATTTTATTTATTTGGGTCCTTTCTCTTTTTTTCTTGATGAATCTGGCTAAGGGTTTACCAATTTTATATTTTCAAAGAACCAGCTCTTGGTTTCACGGATTTTTTTCTATTGTTTTGATGAAGTAGTTACCCCCTATTCCTAGCTCACTGAGAGAGAGAGAGAGAGAGAGAGAGAGAGAGTGTGTGTGCGTGTGTGTGTGCGTGTATGTGTGTGTGTGTGTGTTATTATAAAATGGTGCTGAATTTCATCAAATGCTTTTTCTGTATCAACTGAGATGCTCATGTGGTTCCTCTTCTTCATTCTGTTGATGTGGTTTATTACCCTGATTTTTATTTGTTGAAAAATCTTTGCAATCCAGGAATAAATACCATTTGGTCATTGTGTATAACCCTTTAAAAATACTCGTGAATTCTTTTGGCTAATATTTTGTTGAGGGTTTTTTCATCAATGTTCACTGAGGGAAACGGACCCCTGTAATTGTCTTGTAGTGTCACTGCCTGGCTTTGGTGTCAGGGTTATTGGTGTTGGCCTCATAGAATGACTTATGAAGAGTCACTTCCTCTCCAACTTTTGGGAAAGTATGAGAAATGAAATCACCAGGTTCAGGGCTTTACTTTGTTGGGAATTTTTTTCTTTTTTTAAAGATTTTATTTATTTGACAGAGAGCACACAAGCAGGAGGAGCAGCAGGCAGAGGGAGAGGGAGAAGCAGGCTCCTCACTGAACAGGAAGCCTGATGTGGGACTCAATCCCAGGACCCTGAGATCATGACACCTGAGCCAAAGGGACACTTAACCATCTGAGCCACACGGGTGTCCCTACAATAACACTTTCTTCAAAAGACTTATTTATCTAAGAAAGAGAAAGAAAGAGTACCCGTGTGCAAGCAGGAGGAGGGGCACAGGGCAAAGGAGAAAGAGAATCCTCAAGCAGACTCCCCACTGAGCACAGAGCCCAACATGGAGCTCGACCTTGGGACCCTGAATCATGACCTAAGCTGAAGTTGGATGCTTAACCAACTGAGCCACCCAGGCGTCCCTATAATACTTTTTATATTGCCAAGGCATCTCCCTTTACTGAGATGTTTGTTTCTCCATATGGCTTCAAGTTACTGTCTAGTGTCTTTTCATCTCATCTTGCCAGACTCCCTTGAGCATTTCTGGCGTGTCAAGTCTACTGGTTGCAAAGTTCTTCAGTATTTGTTTATCTGGGAATGTCTTAGTTTCTCCCTCACTTTCGAAGGCAAATTTTGCATAGATACAGTATTCTTAGTTGACAGATTTTTTTCATTTTAGCACTTCGAATATACCAGCCCACTGTCTTCTGGCCTCCAATAGTTTCTGATGAGAAATCTGCTTGTGTTCTTATTGAGGATCCCTGTTGTTTTCAAGATTCTCTCTTGGTCTCTGGCTTTTAGAGATCAACTAAAATGTGGCTCTCTGAGTTCCTCTTAGTTGGAGTTGAGCTTTTTGGATGTTTATATTCATGTCTTTCATCAAATTTTGTACGTTTTCAACCATTATTTCCTCAAATATTCTCTGTGCCCCTTTCCTCCCTCTTCTCCTTCTGACACTTCCACGATGCAAATGTTGGTCTGCTTGATGCTGCCCCTCAGGCTCTGTTCACTTTCCTTCAGTCTTTTTTCTTTGTGTTCCTCAGACTTGATCAGTTCTCTTATCTTGTCTTTAGTTTGCTGATTCTTTCTTCTGCTTCTTCAGATCCGCCTTTGAATCCATGTGGTGAATTTTTCATTTCAGTTATTGTACTTTTTAGTTCCAGGATTTCTTTTGGCATCTTTTTAGGTTATCTCTTTAATGATATTTTCATTTGTTAATACACCATTTTTAAAATCTTCTCTACATATTCCTACTATAGTTCTCTGAGTATCTGTCTAGCAGATGTGGCATTATGTCTTTTTCATGAACAGTCTGTTGATTTAATTTTTTCTTTGAATGGGCCATATTTTCTTTTCTTTTTTTTTTTAAGATTTATTTATTTATTTATTTGACAGATAGAGATCACAAGTAGGCAGAGAGGCAGGCAGAGAGAGAGAGAGAGAGAGAGAGAGAGAGAGAGAGAGAGGAGGAAGCAGGCTCCCTGCTGAGCAGAAAGCCCGATGCGGGGCTCGATCCCAGGACCCTGGGAACATGACCTGAGCCGAAGGCAGAGGCTTTAACCCACTGAGCCACCCAGGCGCTCCATGAATGGGCCATATTTTCTTACTTCTTTATATGACTTGTGATTTTTTTTGTTGAACTCTGGACATTTGAATCTAATAATGTGGTAACTCTAGAAGTCACATCTTCCTCTTTCCCTAGAGTTTGCTGGGTTTTGCTACTATTTTTTAAATTTAATTGTTGTAGGCTGTCTCTGTGCTGAGAATCAGCCTGAGATATAAACTTACAGTCTTTTCCCTGGGATGTGCAGTCATGTTCTAATTTTTTGTATATGCTCTTGTTTTTTGAACATCCTACTCTTTAATGTCTGGCTCTAAAAGGAGAAAAAGGGGAAAATGAAGGAACAGGGAGAAGGGTACTGGCCATTTAAATTCCCCAGAGGTCACTTCTGCCAGAGGAGGAAGGGCCTGCAACAGAAGCAGCAGTGGCTGCCTGCCTCTTTAACCAGTAGTAACAAACAGCTATCAGAGTGCAGCCCCCATATTTGGGGGCAGGATCCTTTTTGCCCACCCTACTCTGCATGCTATGCACAAGCTCCTCCAGGAATATGTGCTCAGCTGCCTATCAAGTGGCCTCAGTTGAGGATGGGTAGCTGCTAGTGTGCTAAGAGCTGAAATTGACCAAATTAACTGCAATTTGCCCTCCAAGTATTCCCTGAAAGTTATAAGCTTTCAATAGACTTAAAAATTGACCCTTGAACCACACCACGGTGAGGAGCACTGGCCACTTGTACAGTTAAAATCCACATAGAACTTTTGATTCTCTCACAACTTAACTAGTAATAGCCAACTGCCAACTGGAAACCTTAATGATAACATAGCTAATTAACACATGTTTTGTATGTTATATGTATTACATATGGTATTCTTACAATAAAGTAAGCTACAGAAAATGTTATTAAGAATACTGTAAGGAAGAGAAAATACATTTACAGAACTGTACTATATTAATTGAAAAAAAACAAAAACAAAAAACAAAAACCAACCCACACATAAACAGACCTGCACGGTTCAAAGATGTATTGTTCAAGGGTCTTCTTGTGAGGTGCATCAGGACAGTTTCTGTCAGTGCAATTTTTGTCTAGGTGAGGAGAGAAATTCCTGGTGCTTCCTATCCTACTTTTTCCCAGAATTCTCTGCCAATCATTGCTTTTTGATCTAACTTAGAATGTTAATAGCTTGCCTAACATTGGACTATCCTTGTTCTCTTTCGGAAGATCAATGCTTGGTTATGGTGGTTTACTTCTTTGACAGACTGTGTAATTCAGCGTTCTAGGATTTTCATATTTATGCTCATTAAACACAATTCAGTATAAGTTAATTCTGTTGTTTCCAAGTTATACCAGCTTCATAAAACAAATTATGTTGATTTCTATATTTTTTTCCATAATTTTCTATACCTAGTAGTAATTCATACACTGTTAAAATGCACTGGTTCTTAAAAGTTCCGAAGATACCATATGAATTTAGAGCCATTCTAGAAGTTAATTCTTTGAAAAGTTCTTCAAACTCTTGCTTCCTTGGTCCACTGAAATTTTCAAAATTCTGATGCATCTTTGATAATGTACACTTTTCTATCTTGCCCAGCTTTCCATTTCATGAATACTTCCTTACAATGTTTAATCTTCTCTGTACCTTTGATTTTACTTTTTCCCTGTTTTACTGATTAGATACATCAACGGTAGGACTTGCAATGACATTTACTTTTATTGCTTTTGTACTAACTTCTAAATTTGCAAATCTATTCTTCTGCTTTATGCAATTAATTTATATTTTTATTATTTGCTTCTTATGCTTTCTGTGAGTTTATTAGTTTCGGAACCTCTTTTAAGGAGAGGTCAATTCATTTGCTTTCATATTTTAAACTTTCAACAAAGAATAAAGCTATGAGAACACCTCTAGAAGTCAACTTCTTACATTTTTTTATATTAACATTCATGCTGATTCCCACATTCACTTGTGTCTTCAACAAATACTGAATCTCTGCCACTTGCCACACCATTCCTGGCACTTAAAACACAGCAATGGCAAAAATGAAATCTCAGTCTTTATGATGCTTACAGCTAAGAGAGACAATAAGCAAGATAAAGAACAACAAATATAGCACATTAATCGATATTAAGTGTTAAAAATGAAAATAAAGCAGGGGGATTAGAAAAAAGCAAACGAGGGAGGAGGAAAGGGAATGCAATTTTCCACTGTGTACACAGGGAGGGTCTCACGAGAAGGTGAAAGACATAAAAGAAATGAAGAAATCAGGGCACCTGGGTGGCTCAGTGGGTTAAGCGTCTGCCTTCAGCTGGGGTTGTGATCCTGGATCAAGCCCTGCGGCTGGCTCCCTGCTCAGCGGGGAGCCTGCTCCTCCCCCTCCTCCTTGCTTGTGCTCTCTGTCGCTATCTCTGTCTCTCAAATAAATAAATAAAGTCTTAAAAAAAAAAAAAAGAAATGAAGAAATCCACCATGAGTGTATGGGGCAAGGTAATGGAGAAGCGCGCCATGTGTATATGGCAGGGAGGGTTTAGATGGAGAACGAGCCTTTCAGGCAAAAGGAATGACAGTGCAAAGGACACCAACATAGCAGCCTGGAAGGTCTGAGGAAAACAGGAGGCCCGTGTGCAGTGGGAGTGGAATGAGCCGGGAGGACCGCTGCAGGAGGGGTGAGTGGGAGCAGGAGAGCAGCAGGAAGGGGAGATGTACGAGGCAGGCAGGGGCCTTGCTGGCCACTGTAAGGACTTCTGACTGTGAGCAGGGTGTGTGGCCTCAAGAAATCGTAAGTCTTCCACTTAGGGAGCGCCGGCCTTGCTCTAGGGTCTGCTTTGTTGGAAACAGACCAAAGCCAGGGAAGTGGGAAGCAAGACGACTAGTTAGGAGGCTCGGGTGAGAAGGTGAATCAGAGGTGGGCAGCAGTAGGGGTGCGGGTGGGAGAAAATGTCAAGACGGCTTTAGGCCCGAGCAGCTGGAAGAACAGAGCTGCCATGTGCTCAGCTGGGAAGACTGGGTGGGCAGGCTCGGGGCGAGGTGGGGTAAGTCCCAGACCCTTAGGATCCTCCCTCACTCCTATCCTTCATTGGCTCAACAGATGATTTAGGGAGGATTCTTTTATTTCCAAGTGGGAGCAGATTATTTATTTGCTCATTTACAGATTCCTTGAAACTGCAAGTTCAGAACCACTAGTAGTAGCGATTACTGCCACTTACGGAGTGTTGCCTCGGGCCCGGGGCTCCACACTGTGTATGGACCATCATCTCACATGCAATGACCCTAAGAAAGTCTCTTAGGATCTCAGCCTCACAGCTCAGGAGCTTGGAGCTTAGGGAAACGGAGTCACATTCCCAAGATCTGCTAGAGAGGCATGAAGTTAGAAATGAAACTGAGATCACCCTAGCCCAGACCCTGAGGTATCTGACTTCTGCTTTTTTAGACTGATTTAGATTTTCTTGGTAGTGCACAACTCGATAAATTCTTTTAAATGTGCCAGTCATTTTTATACTTCGGTCAGATTCAGAGTAGTGCACGGGTACCCCTACGGTTCACAGCATTCTTTCCTCTCATTTCTAAGTTTTCATTTTATACACTTGAATTTACTTAATACATAATTCAAGTCATATCTTCACAATAGATAATTATTTTTACCAGCATTAAAAAGACTTCTTTTTTTAATATGTGTATATATTCAGGAAATCATGGGTTATTTCTTGAAGGGTAAATAAAAGGCTAGTAAGGGGTGCCTGGGTAGCTCAGTGGGTTAAAGCCTCTGCCTTTGGCTTGGGTCATGATCTCAGGGTCCTGGGATTGAGCCCCGCATCGGGCTCTCTGCTCAGCAGGAATCCTGCTTCCTCCTCTCTCTCTCTCTCTGCCTGCCTCTCTGCCTACTTGTGATCTCGGTCTGTCAATTAAATAAATAAAATCATTAAAAAACTTGTGATCTCGGTCTGTCAAATAAATAAATAAAATCATTAAAAAAATAAAAGGCTGGTAATACTGTTAAGCTGAAAAAAAGAGAACCAGGGCAGAAATGACTTTGTATATTTCTGCCTGCATTTATTACCCATCATAAAAAGAAGGGCCTTTTTCTACTGCTTCTTTGGGAGGACTGTGGAGGGAGGGAGTTAAAAGGAACATCTGTAGTAGGAACCTAATACTTTCATGCAGACCTGCCAGGGTTTATAGAGATGATATAGAGAGCTGAAATACAGCTGAGACACACATGAACACTGGGGCCCCAATGTCCCCCAAGAAAAGGCAGCCGCAAGCTTTGTGAGCCAGGTAAAGCCGAGTAAGTAGGAAACAAAACCCTTCCACCAGAAGTTTTCACTTTTTCTTTCCTGGCTGAATAAATCAGAAGTTGAGTGAGGACAAGTTTTACTCACTGCTGATGATTTTTTTTTTTTACAACAGAAGCCAAACGAATTGCTCTAAGAATACACTGGTATTCCAAGGAGCAAATCCTAGAGCACAAGGCAGAAAAAGAGCGGCAGTGATCACATCCCAACAGAGATTAAGGCCTGAATTCTACTCCAGTCCTGAGGCCCTCAAAGGTTTTTACACAGGCTTTACTGCTCAGCTTATAGGAGATTAGTTATTACTACTAATGCCCACCCCCCACTGTTTTGCTTCTTATCAAACATCTAGTCTCCTCTGTGCGTGTGCTGTTCCAGATCACCTGAGGTCTTGTTAAAATGCAGCTGTCCACAGAGCATCTCTGGGGTGCCGCAAAAGGGTCTGCACTTCTAACAAGCTCCCAGGGATGCACTTACTGGTTTCCAGCTCAAATTTCGAGGTGCAAGAACCAGACACTTTACAAGTGTCGACTCATCTTCATAACATTACCTCCCTCCTCTCTTAGAAGAAAAACCTGAGTCCTAAAGAGGTTAGGTCCCTCTGTTCACTGGAACTCTTCTACAAGTCCTGCCAACTCAGAGCCCATATGGACCACACACCTGCCCCATTGCCACTGACCTCCCTGCTGTCACCCTGGCCCAGACTACCACTGCCTCCCACTGAGATGGCGACAGCCAGCTCCGCCTGTGATTCTCACTGCACCTTCTCCCAGTAGCTATCAGATCACCTTGGATCATTCTCTGCTAAACTCATGCACTCCTATTACTTTTCTGTTACATCCTTCAGCGGCCTCTCTCTAAAGCAGTATATCATTGGATTTTTAACACAACTTGATGAGATTTTAACACATTTAGAGTCACTGTAATATATATTGTAGGTAGTCTTCGACTGTCTTATTTTGCTTTTATGTCTCCTCAATGTTTCTCACCTAGTCTGCTTTCTTGCCTTAAAAAATGTTTATTACTATTTTTGATGCTGATTTAGAATGCAGACATGTTACTTTTTTTAGGGGGGAGAGGCAAAGGGAGAGGGAGAGAGAGAATCTTAAGCAGGCTCCACACCCAGCGCAGAGCCCAACATGGGGCGTGACCTCACAACCCCAAGATCGTGACCTGAGCCAAAATCAAGAGTCGGACGCTTGACTGACTCAGCCACCCACGTGCCCCAACATGTTACTTTTAATTCCAAGAGCAGATACTATAAAGATGCGTAATACACTGTCAAACTAGATACTGGAGTTCCTTTTGTGGAAAATTAGCTCTACGGACTTCCTTCCAGCCCTCTGCCAGTCTTTAACTGAAGCTGTGGACAAACATGCTCTTTCCTCTTTCCAGCCCATCATGTGCTTCTCCAGTTTGTAGAAGCCTCATGAACAAAAATGCCTTGGGCAGAGGTGCCCAAAGATGACAAAGGTAATGTCAGAGCTGGCTTTCTTTCACTGAAGCTCTGGTGACAGACAGGAGGCCAATTTGGGGGTATGGAGCAGAATACAGAGTACTGACTCGTGGGTGGGAAGATGGGCTGGAACCTGATGACCAGTAGGATACTGTGACTTGTGACTTTCTATGATTTTTCTGTCATGTGCCTATAATAAACCAAAAGGAACTAATAAAATATTCCTGGTAAGTTACATACCCACTGCTAAGCTCGCTTTGTTTTCAGTAACAATAATTACCTTCGTGGGTCTCAAAGGAGCAGCCAACCTAGCTTTCTACTAGACAGTTTTCCTTCACAGAGACATAAGGGTTAAAGTATCTTTTCCTTCAAATTTTGATTTAAATTCTAGTTAGTTAACATGTAGTGTAACATTGGTTTCAGGAGTAGAATTCAGTGATTCATCACTTACATATAACTCTCAGTGCCCATTACAACAAGCACCTTCCTAAGTACCCATCACCATGTAGCCCATCCCCCACCCCCTCCCTCCAGTCAGCGTGAAGTCCTTAAGAGTCTTTTATGGTTTGCTTCCCTCTCTTTTTTTTCCCCTTTGCATATATTCATCTATTTTGTTTCTTAAATTCTACAACTGAGTAAAATCATATGGTATTTGTCTTTCTCTGACTTATTTCACTTATCGTAATACACTCTAGCTTCATTCATGTTGCAAATGGCAAGACGGTATTCCTTTGACGGTTGAGTAATATTCCGCTGTCTATTTATACCACATCTTTTTCGTCCATTCATCAGCTGATGGACATCTGGCCTCTCTCCATAGTTTGCCTATTGTTGATAATGCCGCTATAAACATTGGGGTGCATGTGCCCTTTCAAATCAGTATTTTTTTATCCTTTGGGTAAATACCCAGTAGTGGAATTGTTGGGTTATAGGGTAGCTCTATTTATAACTTTTTAGGAACCTCCATTCTGTTTTCCAGAATGGCTACATGAGTTTGCACTCCCACCAACAGTGTACGAGAATTCCCCTTCCTCCACATCCTTGCCAACATCTGTTGTTTCCTGAGTTAATTTTAGCCACTGTGACAGGTGTGAGGTGCATCGTGGTTTTGATTTGTATTTCATAAGTGTTAAATATTAATACACAACAAACAGCAGACAAAAAAAAAACATTTTAAATTATCTCCCCAAGACATTAAAAGTCTTCTAAAAAAGATGAAATGTATTAGAGGACACTGAAAAGGTAAAAGGCAGATCAAGTGGAAAATGCATGTTGTATTTTTGCTGAAGTTCCACATGCAACCCAAATACATACGATAAGAGAATAAAAATTTCAAATTTTTTTAATTTTTAACTTCAGGATCTACAGCTTCCACATTTTTCTATTAGATCAGCGGTCAGGGGTTACTACTGCTGTCACTCTGCTTCGCTGTCCTTCCTGAAGAGCCCAGAGCCAGGGGCCATCTGTTTAATCTCCACTGTATGCACTGAGGTTAAACAAGCACTTAACGCACAGTGCATGCGCTTAAAACACGCTGACAAGTGACAGAAGGAGACTGTGTGTGTACGAGACATCATTTGGGGACCTCTCTGCAACAAGGAGCCCAAGTCTGTCCTTAGTTCATCTCTGAAAGGACTAATAATAGCCCTTTCAAATACATTCAGGGAGAAAAGTTCATGATGACAGGCTTGGGAAGCAATCTGGACAGATGAAGCCACAGACCTGAAAGGTAACCTAAGGACTTTCGATGCAAATGAAGTGGGTGGGAACAGTCTGTCTGGCCAGCTTTGCCCTTAGGAACACACTTCAGACTTGTGTCATCTTCCCTCAAGTATGAGTGGTTTTTAAGAATGTGCCTGGGCAGGAAAGGGGATCAAACTCACAACTCTTTTCTCTGTCATTGGCAGAGCAGAGAATAATAAGCAGAAGACTTAAATGTGCCAGAAGTTTCTGTCCCCGATGATCAAAGATTATAGACGGGAACACTGTTGTAATTAAAGTAACAATAAACTGCCTACCAACGGGGCAGGCTAAAAAAGACACCTTTCCTTTTGAATTGCACTCTGTGTGAAGTGTTATCTATTTCTAGTAGCTAAGGATATTAAATGTTTTTATGTGGGGAAAAAACCCTCACATTTTCAAATGGAAGGAAAAAAATTATAACCCCCACTTTTATATGGTAGGACATCTAGATACATCTATTTTATATGAACTAAGTAGTGCAAATCATACAAAATAGCAATTGAGTTGTCCTAGAAAAGGAAAGGTGGCATCAAAGTTAGAAAGAATTACCAGAATAAGAATGACAGAAAGAGAAGACACACAAGCAGAAAATCAGACAGACAGACACATGGAACTTTCTGGAAAAATATTTCTGGTTAGCAAGGAGGAACTCCCTGCTGTGAGGCTGTAATTCTTGGGCTTCAGTAGATGAAACAGCCCTCAAAACCAGACCTCCTCCCTCGCCCGAATTATCTGGTCAACCAGGCACCTTCTGCCACCAGGGAGGAAGTGGTAAGGAGTATTCTGGTAGCTATGAAAGTATATTAGCTGGCATTTGTGACTTTTAAATAAATAACTTAAATATTTCCAGTTACTTTCTTTCACCCAAACCATAAGTTCTGATATAATTTCCTCCTGAAGGGGGTGCCCCAGAGCAGCACAGCGGAGCGGCAGGGAGGAGACTCCCAGGGAAGCACAGGCTTCCCCAGCCCAGGGCAGCTGCTCACCAGCGTCTCTTCACCCAGTTTCTTCAGAAAACACATAATGTAACCCTCAGAGCTACAGGGGTTAGAGACGGCAACAGGCTGTCTGGTCTCCGTCTCCACACACCTGAAGCACCATCAGCCTGAAGTAGAATTATCCTTACCCCACCTGCTCCAAAACACCAGGCTGTCCCCAGAACACAAGCAGCTCTGTTTGCGTTTCGGCTCCGATGTGAAGGGTGATTAAACTATCAGACATACTCCCCACTACTCCCACTTCCCTGCAGTTGGTGTCACTCAGTCAGACCACTGGAGTCTCTGCAAGTATAAGATTCAGACATCAGAACTGCCAGAAAACCATCAACGGACTCACCACAACTGCACGGCCGGAAAGGAACAACAATGTATCTCCCAGTGGAGCACTGGATGGAATTCTCCATCTTCTTCTATTTTATCCTTTTTTTATATCAGTGTTAGTCACATCAATCAGCATTAAAGGAAGGCATTTTGAAAGAAAACAAATCACATCAACACCGCAGATGTCATTACTACTCACCCTCTCTGACCTCTCTGTGTGTGTGTGTGCGACGACACGGTCAGAATCCACTCTCTCAAGGACACATCACCCACCGCCCTCCTCCCCGAACACAGCTGTACACTTGTCTTGCCACAGTTACGTGGCCTTGATCTTCACTATTAACTCTGCTGATCACATGATACCCCACGAAGGAGAGAGGCCATAACTGAATCGTCTTCTCCTTGGTGGGCCTCTTAGCGCCCCCTTCCCTACATTCATCCCGCGCACACCAAGTTCGGTCAAGACCGCCACTCAGGGCTTCCAGAAGTCCAGCCCCTGCTCTCCTTCAGGCCCACGGCCTTGCTTTAGCCAAGGTTTTTAGGTTTTCTTCCCATTGTTCTAAAAGTTCTTTTTTCTTTTTTTCTTCCAGTTTTATCAAGGTGTAATCGACAAGGAGCATTATTTAAGATATAACATAATGATCTGATGTATGTTTATGTTGTAAAATGACCACTACAGTAAGTTATTCAACATCTACCACCTTGCACGGTTATGTATTTTTTTCTTTCTTATGAGAACTTTTAAGATCTACCCTCTTAGCAGCGTCCAAATATGCAACAAAGTATTAACTATAGGCCCCAGAACTTATTTACCTTATTACGGGAAGTTTCCATCTTTTGACCTTCCTCCCAATCCCCTTTCTACAAGTTCTTCAAGGGCAGCAGTGAGGACACCTTGGTCCTACCTCTGCTCCTGTGTGAACACGGCGGCTGCTGCCAGTTAGCTCGTGCTTTCTGAATGAAAGAAGGAAGTCTATCCTTCCTCTCTACCTAGGAGGGCATATCCACAGACCCTGCCAGCAGCATGATGTGGAAAGATTTGGAGGGGAAGGGCCTACAGCATTTAGGGAACTCTGACTTTCTCCAGTGACATTTTGGCTACCTCCGTATTTAAAGACTAAACTGAAACAAGGACTGCTTTTCTTCATATGATTCCATTTTGCAGCTGAAGTGCCTAGGCTCAAAAAAGACAGTGGCCCACTGTAATCTCATAGACCTCAGGCCTCCTAACCCCCTGTCCAGGTGCCTCTTTTTGTTCCCCAAATATCAACACCCCCCACCTAGCTCGAGGCCCAAATGAGCTACAGCCTTGGGCTTCAGCCTCTGCTTGTCGGAGCCCACCTCCGAACTTCAGCTGCATACCTGGTTTGTTAGCCTCTCCCCGCAGGTCTTGCTCCACAAGCCCCCTAAAACCACGATGCTGTCACAGCCTTCCCCTTGCCCCAGTTAGGAGCGATCTCTGCAATGCGTAGACGTGCCTTTCCTCACTCGGCCACGCTGCGCTGGGATGCTGGTCATGGCTGGAACGCCACTGTGTGTCCCTCTGCATACCAGGACATGGGCCTCGACTCTCCCCCCATCCTGTGCACGAGTATGGGTTCTCTAAAACCTTCTGCTTCTTCTTCCTCACAAAGAAGCAAAGCTCGCCAGAATCTACTTCCCCTCCCCCAGGCCAGCAGAAGAGAACTGGAGTCCCCCCCCCAGCAGATCCATGAACACTGTCTCGTGTTTCACGAATATGCTGTGTTCCTGAGCATGGAGCGGTTTATTCCTGGGCATAACATCTATCCTGGGAGCCTACCGTGTAACGTTAGCGCACTGAGTTTCTCTTGATAGATGTCCGAGCTCTGCACGGCCTTCCTCTCCCACCGCACACCCCCAGGGGCACGGTGCCCCGAGCATTACAGGATCTCAAGAAACTGCCTCGAAGGGGATGAAACCCACGGACAGCGTGAGACGGGTATGTACCTGGAATCACTAAAAAGCCAACACGCCCTATTTTTTTTTATGACTAGTTCTAAAGGATCAAATCAAAGCACTTACACTGCTTCCAAGCTCAGTGCTGTGAGCAAATGGCACAGACCTTGATCTGGTCGTGAAATTATGGAAACTGCGCACGCCCGCGGCACAAAGCCAGCCTGCCCTCATGTGATACTACGGTGTATTTTGGGACTGACGGCTGCATAGGGCTGCAGGCCCGTATGAGGTGCACAAATGGAAGAAAGACGGCGAGGACTCGCTGCCGGGCAGAGGGGGCAGGTGTGAGGGGCTCTGGCACGCAGCTCCCACAGAAACGCATCAGGATGGGGCCTGGAGGGCCCGGAGTGGCTCCCACTACTCTGAATGCCTCCGACCACAGAGGAATGGGCTCAACCACACTCCCTGAGAAGCTGGAGAGGCTCTGCTTCATACCCCCCAACAGTGGCTCCCTGGTGTTTCTGGGCTTTCTTTGCCGTCTACAAAGAGACAGTTTTTTACTGGGGACTCTCCTGCCCCAGATTCCTATGTTTACGCCGCCTTCAGTAGTGTCCTCAGTGGATGTCATGATCCCGGGATGGACAACAGGTGTTTGGAGCTCTGGGCATGTTAAAGGCTGGAGGGGAAGGAAGACCCCAGGGGCCTCTCTGCCCACGTCCTGGTCCCTCACTCCTTCCCCGCTCACCCCCACTTAAACAGGCATTCCCACCTCCCCGTACGGCAGCAGCCTCCCACATACATGGCTTCTCCCCGCATCCTGAAGTTCTCCTCCACAGCCCTCACCATGGTTGGTGACTCTACAGTCATCTGTGCAACCGCACAGGCTTTCACTCCCAGCTGTGCAAACTACGCAATGCACCAGTGGGTGAGGGAGGGCTGGAACCCAGGCTGCGCTGTGTCCCGCGAACCTGCTGCGGCATACTCAGGCTGAGTGAGCAATTCAAGCCGGCCGGGGCTCCTGGCTCCGAGTGTGGCCACAGTATACCCCGATCCCAGGCTGGCTGGTTCCCTCAGCTGGCAGAAAGGAGTCGGCCTGGTGCCTGAGATGTAAATCCTACTGACACAGGGCTCGTGGGGGGTCCAAAGTAGACAAAAGGGATTAAAACTCACCCCAATCAGTGCTGTTAAAGCACCTGGCAAAGCACCCAGGAGAGAAGGTCAATGAAGGGAGATGGTCTGGGACAAGTTCTCCAAGGGGGCATTTTCCAGGCAAACAGTGAGAGCAGGTGGCTCACACAGGCCACTGAGCAGAAGTAAGGCCATGGGTAGAGGCATGAGGCTGTAAAGGCTTCGGAGTCCTTGGCTAAGGAGTGCGGACTTGCAGGGAACAAAGTGAGCTGGCGGAGAACCTTAAAGCACAAGAATAACATGACCTGTGTGCTTTTTAATTTTTTTATAAAGACCTTTTCAGTGGCACTGCGGTAGACAAAGAGCTGGAAGACACCAATGACTGCGAAACTTTCAGCAGCCATTGCTCGGGGGTAAGAGTCTGAGATAAGACTGGGGAGGGTCTGATGCCTGTTTATTGGGTGTGGTTGATAAGGGGACTGAGGACCAGTGGGGTGCACTGAGATGCAGGAAAGAGGCAGGATGAGGAAAGATGGTACATGGGGGACACACAGAGTCCTCATTTGGAAATACCAAGACACCACAGACATTCAAGGGGTCTTATGTGGCCGGCAGCTGGAACTCCTGCTCTCAGCATTCACCCTGACCATAAAGGGACGACAGACCTGACAGCACCATGGCAAAGGACATGTGGCGTCTTGCATCTGTGGCCACGTGGGACATGGACTGCTTTTCCCTGTACTATGAATTGACATAGTGCTAACAGGGGGAAAAAAAAATAGAGGAAATTTGTAAGTCTTTGACCCATTTCTTTGATCTACTGTTTCGTTCTTAGAAAAGAAAAAAACAAAAATCAAAGGACTGACTCAGGTTAATCCAGATGAAATCTAATTTTGCACCCTCCCCGAATTTATTTGAAAATTTGCACCTCACCCTATCCTAGAGAGTAAATTTGAAGCTATTCAAATATTCCCAAATAGGAAAGATTAAAAATCCACCTGCACGTGAAAAGTCATGCTACCCTGACTGAAAAGTTAATGTACAACAACTTCTGAACTGTTACGGGAAATCCATATTCAGATCTTTTTAGTAACATTTAAAAAAATAATAAAGACGATTCTTAAAAAAAAAAAAAAGCTGGGGAGTATCTGGTGTAAAAAAACGAATCAACAGATGTCCATCCTCACTCCCTTTGCATCGTGAGAACAGCAGAGAGAAAACTTTTCACACTAAATCTCCCTAGTTCTTTTTGTTTTTAGACAACTTTTTTGAGTTATGCCTGACATACAAAAAGCTAACCACTGTTAACGTCTACAACCTGGTGAGTCTGGAGATAAACATACATTGTGAAGTCGTCACTGCGATGTAAGCCATAAATCTATGCATTACCTCCAAATTTATGATTATGAGGGTAAGAACACTGAAGGTAAGATCTACCCTCCTCACAACATTTTAGGTTACCAGAGCTGTCAACTATAAGCCCCACAGTGTACAGTGCATCTCTAGACGTAAAAACCACGGCAGGAACTGCTCCTAGAATTCTGTCCACTTGTGGTGTGCACCGGAGATGCCCGCCGCCTGGCCTCACACACAGTGGCCAAAAGACAGGAACTCTGACGGCAATGCCGAGCCACCCTCTACCCCCTCCTCCTCAGAAGGCTCCCTCAAAGGGGAGGGAAACATCTTACACATCATGTCAAAAATAGGGAACCAGCGTGTGTCCCCAGGGAAGCTTGAATTCACCCACCACAGTACCTGAGGATTTTAGATAGTTAAAGCAATTTTGTAAAAATGAGAGACCACTAATTTTTTTTGACTCTGTAGCATCACTTTGGGTAATGCTGCCTAACGAGGCCACATGGAACTGGTACAGAAATGTCTGTAGCAGCACTATTCTGAGGCATCCCAAATACTAGTAGATTGCATAAATAATTGTTGAATAATGAATAAACATCCAAGCAAGAGAAACAAATGATCAGCAATGACAGAATAAGCAAATCACCACTTAGTGGCAAAATCAGTATCTAGTCCCAGTGCATCAGGAATGGCAAGGACACTCTTGTTTGTACACAGAAACTGAGACATGAAATAGTTTTTAAGGGAAAACAGCCAACAGGGTGCATATATGAACCGCACATGTACGCATGAAAGGTGCGCCACGATCTGGGTGAGAACGCGAGGTGACAGAGGTACAATCCAACAGACGCCGCAGCTTCATCAGCGCAGACGCGCAGTGAGGCCGATCAGCAGAACTGAAATGAACACACGGGGCCTGAATTGTTGCTTCCAGCCCACGTGGTAGCAGGGACCCATCCGGACGCTTGCAGGGGACACAAACACGACAGAAACAAGAGACGAGGACAGAGGGATGGGCTGACCTGGCGCGGGGTTCGGGGGCTGCCGGGTGTAGGACACGTTGAACGCAGGCTCCTCGATCAGCGGCGGCGGGTACATGCGTCTCCGGATGAAGAAGCCGGCTCCGCAGCAGAAGAGCACGCCCATCATCAGCAGGAACCTGAGCGAGAGCACAGCGGGCAGGGGCTGCTCGAGGCCGACCGTGGCTTGGCCCAGGCTCAGGGCCCTAGGACTTGGGGGGCCGCGAACAGGGACTCGCGAGTGAAGGGATCCTAGGGGCCCAGCACCTGGCTCCTCAGGCCGGCCTTCCCCTGATGTTTCCACCAGGACGTTCTTGGGTGGGTGGCACCTGGGAGGGCTCCTGGGATGCCCCTGAGCAGAGCTCGCTCACACAGAGAGGCTAAGTGAGCTTTCCATCTCAAAATGCTCCAGCTGGTTAGCTGCCTTCAAAGGCTTCATCGATCACTTTCTGTCCATGGCTCGGACCCCAGCTCAGTCCTTTTAGTCAAAACTGGAGATGGCTTCTCAATCTCGTCTGAATGCAAGCCACGGCTGACCCAGCTCTCCTCACTGTCCGTGTCCCCCACTTTCCCTTCTTCACGGGGAAAGCAACAAGGATAAGCACCTTTGTCCTTCCTAGCAGTTTTCTCTCCATTATTACATGAATAGTCAAATTTTAAATGGCGGCCTTCCTAGAGCACGCCTTAATTACAGAAAACCTACAGGACCAGAGAAAATATAGTCAATAAAAAAGCTGCAGATGAGAAATCTCTTAAGTCTGGCTGACATTCTCCTACCGTGACCTTAAAGTCTGACTGGTTTAATGGCAGGACCTTTGTCCGACTCAGATCTAAGAATTCTCAGGGTCTGTCACATTGCTGGCATTTGATAACTGACTGACAAATGGATAAATAGCTTCTTCCCACCTCACATTTGCACTGTACCTTGTCTTTCTAGAAACAGGGGAAGTCATACTGAGAAGAGCCACACTGTCTGTCCTGCACAGACATAGCTGGGAAAATCTTGCCTCTCTCTGACCTAACAGTATTATGGGACTCAGGGAACCTACCAGACCCTCACCCAATATACCCACACTATGTGGGCAGCTTATCACCCTGTAAAAGATGAACATGCAGCAGAGCCAGCTGCATCATGGTTAAAGGCACCTGACCACACAGAAATGAAACTGAAGAAAAAAGCAGACGATAAAGAATTTAAGATTCTTAAGACGATGTTAAGGGCAAGTCCATCAGTCAGTCAGGATTTACTGGACAACGTTGGAATGTGGAATAGGAAGAAAGATCAGAAGCACCAGACAGGAAATGATTCAGGGAAGGGCTGAAATTGTGGCTTTTTGACCCGTCTCCTAATTCATTACACCTTCAACAATTTTTAAGCAGCTGCTCTGCTCTTGTGCATTAGAGTGTAAGGTTGAGGTCCCTCCCCACCCATTAAACCTGAATTCTGGTAGAGGAGGGAAGAGCAAACAGCAAACTTACAAAATCAGTGATTTATAGCTCTGGTCAGTGCTAAGAAAGAAGAAAAGTGATGGTGCAGTCATGGGGCAGGGGGTGTGCGTGTGTACATAGTAAAATACACACAATGTAAAACTGACCATTGTCACCATTTTTAAGTGTACAAGTCAGTGAAGCAAGAGGTTTTAAAGAAGGGTATGCATTAGAGTGAGGCAATCAGAAAAACGTGCTTCCCTTCAACATCTGGGCTGAGTTCTGAAGGACGGAAAGCAAGCGGCAAGCTGGAGAGGAGGGAAGGCATGTTCCGGGGGGAGAGAACGGCTCCTGTGCTCCAGCAGGAAGCTGGGTAAGCAAGAGGCCCCAGACCATGGCTGTGGGCCCCCGTCCTGGGGAGCTCCTGGGGAGCTCCAGAACCCTCACTGTGCCAGGGCCTGGCATCTCAGCGCTGGGGCGCTGGAATCACAGAGGGAACTGTTTCAGCTCTTAAAGCTAATTTCCCTCGGGTGGACTCAGTTATAATCTTACATTCACCAGCAGGTCCAACTGTAAGTATCTGAGCAGAAATAGAAAGCAGAGAGAGGGGCCGATTGTATGTAAGGGTTTGCCTTTTCAAGTAACCCTACCACTCACTCCCGACAGACCGGGCTCCCCGGATTGGAAAATACACAAGATGTCTGAGCTATGGGTCTCTTCCCTGAGATAAGCTGAAACGTGGTTTACACTGTCAAACGGAATTCTTCTTCTCTCAGCCAAAAGAGAACGATTAGTGCTCCTCCTACTTCAGACTGCTGGCAAGTACGAGGCAGGGACAGAACAAAGTCACACGGCAGGAAACAATGGCAGGCTTCGGTATCGATCATCAACATCATTCCTCACTGAAATGTTAGTCTGAAAGAACTCATTTTAAGAAAGAAACTGATAAGGAACAGGGAAATGAGCGTATAGGAACAAGGAAAGAGCGAAAGCAGGACCTCGGTTAGGGAAAAGGAGTGGTACAGTTAGAAGGGCTGTTCTCTGAAGTACTCAGGACTGATTGCTGAGCAGGTTTGGGGAGCTTTCCAGGGATTAAGAGAGGAAGTTCCTGCCTTTTCTATTATCAAAAGTAAGCTGGTTTGTTCAGTCCCATTTGTTTTTCCCAATCCCTTTCTGCCCTCCCCCCAGCACTTGGTTCTCTCCCAGGACAACTCTGCAGGAGTGGGAGCCCCCAGCAGCAGGGCTCATGGGCAGAACCCTGTCTGGTTTTCCTCCTTCCCAGCAAGCTTCCCAGCTGAAGCAAGGGTGCTCTCGGTCTAGTTGTTCTAATCCGAATGATCTCATTCAAACAGTGTTGGTTAAAGATTACTTGATATTTTAGAACTGGCATGGAGGTTTGAAAGCATTTTCCTCCAAAAGCTTCGTCCTATGGTATGTAGACAGACTTCTTCGAAAACAAGGTGGGACCCGGGTTGGAGAGCAGCCCTTGCTTCCCTCTACATCCAGCTCTGTACTCCCATCCCCTATCCCTCTCCCCCAAACACCTGTGCCCCACATGAGTTTCCTGCCACTCTCACCACATCGGCTCTTCTTACGTCTCTGTCCCATCAGTGTGCTGCTCCCTCTGCACAGAACACCCTCGCTGAGACCCGGTCAGAAGATTTGTCAGCTTTTCCCCATTTTTCCGGCATCAGACACTCTGATTTAAACACTGGTTTAAGACTCTCCACGTCCGTGGGTGCCTGGAGGGCTCAGTTGGTTAAGCATCTGCCTTTGGCTCAGGTCGTGATCTTGGGGTCCTGGGATGGAGCCCTACATCGGGCTCCCTGCTCAGCAGGAAGTCTGCTTCTCCCTCTGCCTCTGCTCCCTGCTGCCATGCTCTTTCTCTCTCTAATAAATAAAAAATCTGGGGCACCTGGGTGGCTCAGTGGGTTAAGCCTCTGCCTTCGGCTCAGGTCATGATCTCAGGGTCCTGAGATCAAGTCCCACATCAGGATCTCTGCTCGGCAGGAAGCCAGCTTCCCCCTCTCTCTCTGCCTGCCTCTCTGCCTACTTGTGATCTCTCTCTGTCAAATAAATAAATAAAATCTTAAAAAAAAATAAAAGTAAAAATAAAAATAAATCTGTTTAAAAAATAAGAAAACTCTCCACATATAATTACCTATTTAGACATCTGTCTCTTTTAGGAGCCTGACTACTGTGCCTCTCTAGGGGGGCCTGGTGCATACCAGACCCTTAATGTTTACCCCGAGAAGAAATGCATTGAGCGGGAAGAACCCAGGCATCCTCTGACTTCAGCTGGGGCGCCTCAAAATTATACCTCAAGGTCTTTTCTGGCTATAACCCCATTTTAGAACATGTGGTCAGAATCTCAACACTAATAACTTGGCCACATCTGTCATCTGTCACTCCTTGTTTGGTTTTTTTTTGTTGTTTTTTTTTTTAAGATTTTATTTATTTATTTGACAGACAGAGATCACCGGTAGGCAGAGGCAGGCAGAGAGAGAGGGGGGCAAACAGGCTCCCCGCTGAGCAGAGAGCCCGATGTGGGGCTCGATCCCAGGACCCTGGGATCATGACCTGAGCCGAAGGCAGAGGCTTTAACCCACTGAGCCACCCAGGCGCCCCTGTCACTCCTTGTTTGATGGCACTCACAAGATGTCTCTTTGTAGGGATCCCACTAGCTCACCGCATGCTGTCTTACTAATGTGCCCCAACTCTGACAAGGGGCCCTGGCCAGGGGCTCAATGGCACCTGACTGCTGGTTCAGGTAAAGCTTCCTGGGAAAGCCAAAAGAAGATGCTCTAGTTTCCAGGCCTTCATATTTTTCCTGGACTCTCGATTTTTTAATTCTTTTTTTTTTTTTTTTTTTTTCAAGAGAGTAAGCACAGGGGCGGGGGGATGCCAGGTGGGGAGAGAGAGGATCCTAAGCAGGCTCCACGTCCAGCACAGAGCCCAACACAGGGCTCCATCTTGTGACCCTGAGATCATGACCTGAGCTGAAATCAAGAGTCAGATGCTTAATTGAATGAGCCACCCAGGTGTCCCGGGACTCTCAGTTTTGTTTTGTTTTAAGACTTTTATTTATTTATTTGACACACAGAGAGAGAGAGAGAGCCCAAGTAAGCAGAGCAGCAGGCAGAGGGAGAGAGAGAAGAAGGCTCTCCACTGAGCAGGGAGCCCATTGCAGGACTCAATCCCAGGAACCTGAGATCATGACCTGAGTGAGAGGCAGAGGCTTAACCCACTGAGTCACCCAGGCATCCCTGGACTCTCAATTAAAAAAAAAAAATCACATAATACCTAAACTTTGACAAGTTTTTTTCATTTTTAGGAACACTTGGTGCTTTAGGCAAGCTGGCTATTTCAGGATTCTTGTCCCAGGCAGTCTGGTCTTGTTGTCTACACAAGGCCCCATGGAGGAAAAATTCTGAGGGCCAGTATGTGTGAAGCCAGGCCAAGCTCTGGAAGCCCCCCCACTCACTGGTCCTCCTGTCCCTGCTGTGGTACTAATCCACTCCACTTTAAAGTGCACCCCAAAATGCTTGCAGTTAGAAAATCTTGGGCCAAAAAACATTTACCTTCATTTATAGAGTTTTAGGCACCAACATGGCACCTGGTTCAGGAGAGCTTGCCAGAAGTGGTGACATCGAGAAGGGGATGCCCAAGCCAGCCCGGAGGGAGGCCAGGGTAGGGTCAGATATGACAGGTGAGCTGAGCCCCCAAATGACTGATCCCCCATCAAGGAGGTGGTGACAGGGACAGAAGACCAGCCTCTCCTATCAAAGACAACGTGACATGTGGAATCCCCACTCACAGGTGTTTTCCCTAATCAAAAATCGGTAAAAGTTGTCAGAAGGGAACGAGAAAACCTCAAAAAATGTCAAATGGCTACTGTAGTATGCTCAGTAGAAGCCTTAAAGTCTCTAGAAGCCAGGGATGTCAGATCCAAATGTCATCCAGAAGCTTTGGGACTTTGCCTGGAGGGTAGCCCCACCACAGGGGAACAGAGGAGGGTGAGCGCAGGAAATGCCGCACTGGCTTCAGGCAAATCCTCTCCCACCCGGGCCCTGCTGTCCCTGGGATCTGAAGCAGCATCTCATCTAGAGTGTCCAATAAATTTTCAGACATAACCCCAGACGGGCATCCCCCGAGGACAGCAATGCACGGGCTCTCCCAGTGTTACTGGAAACCACACCTCTGGCCTTCCGGGATGCTCTGTCAGCAGTACCCCCTCATTCCCTCTCGAGGTAGAATTCTCCAGACTTCACACAGCTCCTGATTTCCCTCAGCAGAGCTGGAAGGCCGGCAGCAGGCTGTCTGTCCCGAAAGTTCGCTTCAGCTGACACAGCGTGAATGGGAACGGCTTTCAGGCAGCGGGGACTTCAGAGCGAGATTTGCTAATTCTCAGTCTTTCAATCACCCTCAGCTCCATCTCAGAAACCAGGAGCTGCTGAAGGGACAACACTGCCATCCCGCCCGCCCACCCTCCAACAGATGGGCTCCTCTTTCCCAGCCACAGCCTGTGAAAATGGGAACGAGCTTCCTGCAAACTGGGAGCAGAAGTGCTCATCATGAAGCCGGTCTGAACATACCTGTTTTCTTGACCGAGGCTGTCCCCGAGACTGAGACCCCAGGGGAAGGTGATGTGGTAATACTGAGTGTGGCCGCGGCTCTGGGGGGCAGGAGGTGGGAGGGAGAGCAAAGCATTGGAGACCAGGAAGAGTTGAGACCTACCAAAAATACCAGAGCCTCTGGATGGAGAGGGCCCGCACACAGCACCTGGAGCCACAGCAGTCCTCGTACGGGCGGCATCTGCAGGAGAGAGGGGCAGAGGCTGCTCAGTGTTCGGCTGGGAAGGCAAACGGAACGAGGCAGGAGATCCAGGCCCATTTCAGGGCCAAGGCGTTTCAGTCTGGACACCGAGACATAAAAGTACTGAGACAGACGCAACCGGCATCGTTCAAAGTGTTGTGTTGCCTCCACATCCCCATGTGCTGGACCACCTTCTGGTGAGGCCTGTTACCAAAGACCCGCAGGAAACCCAACCGCTCTGCTGCTGGCAACCACAGGCCTGCGTCCGTGCTCTGTAGGTCCCGCTCAGTGCCCAACCCCCGCCATGATGAGGGGCAGGAGAGGGGCATCCCGCACTGGCAAGTCCCATGAGTTATGAAGTCGGACGGCACAGAGGGTTAGTCCTGGTCTCGCCACCTAATGGCTGCAGGACTTCTGACAAGTTACTCAATCTCTGTGAGCCTCAGTTTCCTGTAGCGGAGTTTTTGCAGTTTCCCAGTAAAATGGGGGGGGGGGAGGCAGGACCCCTTTTTTTTTTAAGATTTTATTTATTTATTTGACAGACAGAGATCACAGGTAGGCAGAGGCAGGCAGAGAGAGAGAGGGGGAAGCAGGATCCCCGCTGAGCAGAGAGCCCGATGTGGGGCTCCATCCCAGGACCCTGAGATCATGACCCGAGCCGAAGGCAGAAGCCTAACCCACCGAACCACCAAGGCGCCCCGGCAGGACCTCTTTAAATGACCGTTGTAAGTTCTACGGCCATCGTCCTTCTCTAATCTGCTCACGGGGCTGTCCTTGCTCTTGCTGAGGCTGTCCCCTCCCCGGTGCCTGAGGCGGGGGGGCCTCAGGACTCAGTGTGGACTCTGAAGAGTCAAGTTAGCTTCCTTTACTGTTCCACCCCCCCCAATCTTTTTTGTGGAAAAGAGAGACTACCATGAAAGCTGAAGCCCCTTGGTTCACATTTTGGAATTTACAGAGCAACTTTCACCCCAGTGACGTGAGTCCAAGTGGTCGTGGGTGGGGGAAAAGGAACAAGGTGGGCTGTTTCTTAGTCACTTTACATGGTCATAGAGCTGTGATCTACATTCCTGTCAGTTTTCTTCTCTTAAAAGAAAATCGCTGGGAGAAATACACGGTTTGATCCCGGATCCTGGACACTGAATTTGTAGGTAAGTGCAGTACAAACTGACTTGTTAAATGAAGAAAAATGTGTAGAAAATAGCTCCCTAGGAAATATAAGTGAAGACTAGTTAAGATGGTGAGTTAGGAGTTAAGTGAAACTCAGTAAGCCTGAGCTCCGTGCTGTTTGTCCTTGGTTGGCTCCCAGAGCTCGCGTCTGTCTTTTTAGCTCCCCAGCCCCCGAATGCTGCTAAATCCTCCATCATTTCAAGGACCAACTGAGCTGAGTGACTCCTGCTGAACCACCACCACCAGCAGAACCAGATCCACACACACACACATTCTCCACAGGACACGGATGTTTTCCCACCCAGTCCTCCCACAGCCCACAGACATGGACTTGTATGTACCAGGTAGAACTCGTTACTATTGCCACAAGACGCTCCCATAAGTTGGTGACAGAAGGTGATCTGTTTAACCTGCTTTAATCAACCAACAAATAGCAAAGCACCAAAGTGTGTGCTTAAAAAATGCTGCTGGTTGAACAAAGAAAAAAAGAGACAAACGAAAAACGGACTCTGAACTATGGAGAACAAACTGGTGGTCATCAGAGGGGAGGTAGGCGAAGGGAAGGGGGACGGGTGATGGAGATTTCAAGTACACTTATCACGATGAGCACTGATAATGTGCAGAACTGTTGAATCATATTGCACACGTGGAACTAAGATAACACTGTATATGAATTATACTTGAATTAAACAATTTAAAAAACGCTGCTGGTTCTTACAACCTATGCATCCATCAAAATAGCACCAAGGTGCTACTAGAAACTTGTGTCTGTGCTGGACCCTGGGGGGTGGAGCAATGAGAAGCCAGACAGAAGTCCCTGCCACGGAGGAGCTTCCTTTCTAGGAGAGAAAGACACATAAGCAAGAAGAAAAATATGAACCGTGTTGGATGGCAGCAAGTTCTACTTTGGTGAAAAATAAAGTAGCAGCTGGGAGGCTGAAAGCAATGGAGAGGGGCGGCAGGAAGACAAATTCCAACAGGGTGTTCCGGGATGACTCACTGAGAAGGGGACACCTGAGCGGAGACCACGCAGAAATCCAGCCTGGCAACAACCTGGGCTGGCACGAGCCCTCAGTGCTGGTGGAGGAGTGCTGGCTCCAGTCTTAGCCGCACAGACACGGCAGCTGCACGTGGAAAAGAACAGTTAAGCACAGAACATGAGAGGAAATGAAATGCCCGGTTCAGGGGGCTGCGGGGGGTGGGCAGGGGATCCGGGCCAGGGCTGGACCAGCAAGGACCCAGTGCCACTCAAGCAACACACTCTGCCCACGTGGTGCACAGCACTATCCCCAGCAACTCCTTGGTGCCCTCCTCCTCAAGAATCTCAATGGTCTTGGGTAACCAATACGTGTGTCCGTGTGTGTGTGGCGCATGCACACATACCACAAGGTGGTATGTAATCGAAGACTCTCCCGCTGGCTTTAAGAAGTAGCTGTTGTGTGGTAAGAGGCCATGTGCTAGAGATGGGGGGTGGTCTCCAGGAGCCGGGTGCAACCACCAACCAGCCAGCAAGGGAACTGGGACTTCAGCCTGACAACCACAGGAGCAGAATTCTGCCAACAACCTGCACGAACTTGCAGGAGAGCCCCGAGCCACAGATGAGGACACAGCCCGGCCAACTCCTGATTTCAGCTTTGTGAGAACCAGAGCAAAGGACCCACTAGTGGCTGCTGTGCCCAGACTTATGATCTACAGGAATTATAAGATAATAAATGTACATCGTTTCAGTGTGCTAACTTTGCAGTAATTTATTACGAAGCAATAGAACATGAATCCAAATTAGAACAAAGGTTACAGGTAAGGAGCACTTCTTACATCCTAGACACGAGGGCAGGTGTCTTTACCACTGTCTTTCTCTCCTAGAAAGAAAGCTCCTCCGTGGCAGGGGCTTCTGTCTGGCTTTACCAGCTTTGCCACTCTCTCATTTAACACGCAGAGCACCCACACATAAGGGAAGTGTTATTAGCTTCGGCTTTGAAAGAAGCTCAGGAAACAAAGCATCCGGGATATTATGCCTCCTTTCAGTCCAGGGCACAATCTGCTAAAGCCAAGAATGGACCTGGCCGGCATTTCGAGAAAGTGTTGGCACAGACACTGCCTCTTGAGTAATACCGAGTGTTCCATTACCAAAGGGTGACTTCTTTGTCCCCACTTGGTTTGCCTCCTCTACAAGCTGCTATGGACCAAGCCATCGCAGCGATGGTATGTGGTAACTATATTCAGTGACACCGATTTCCTAACCATTTAGCTCCTATGAATGAACCAACTGGAAGGGACAAAGAAAAGCAGGGCAGTGAAGGGATGCCTGAGAACTAGCAAAAGAGGCTGAGAAAATGTAGAAGGTGAAGTTTGCTGTGGTGAGCCAATCCCAGAGGGCAAATTCAGCCCTGAGGAAGCGGGAGGGAGAGGAAGGATATTCAGCAAGACCACGGAGACTGAGACAATGTGAGCCAAGCACTGAATCCTCAGGCAAATGGCAGCGGGTCCTGGGGACAGAGCCTACAGACAGAAACTCAGCAACCACTCTTCAGTAATGCCTGTGGGGGTTCTAGCTTTAATTTGGAACTGTCTATTCACCACAAAGATTCCCCAAAACGCTTATAGCACCCTATGTCAATAACTCTCTACAATTAATCACTTAATCATAAAAGATAGAAATAATACAGTAAGATATGATATCAGGTAGAAGTATGATGTTCACTTGGAAAGGACTACCAATGCTCCCACAATATTATACATCAGAACCATGTTTTTCAACTACTGTGACCCACTAGTGGGTTGTGAAATCACGTGAGTTGTGATATCCGTTTTATAAAGGTAAAGATTGATTTTAAAAAATCGGAGGGCGGTGGGCGCCTGGGTGGCTCAGTGGGTTAAGCCGCTGCCTTCGGCTCAGGTCATGATCTCAGGTCCCTGGGATCGAGTCCCGCATCGGGCTCTCTGCTCAGCAGGGAGCCTGCTTCCCTCTCTCTCTCTCTGCCTGCCTCTCCATCTACTTGTGATCTCTCTCTGTCAAATAAATAAATAAAATCTTTAAAAAAAAAAAAAAATCGGAGGGCGTCACATATAAGAACTGTTCTGTGAAACTTCTCTTTCGCTCACATATACACCATACAGATATGTGTGTACTTGGTCGCCACACAAGAAAAGGGTATTTCTTCAAAGCTTCTGTTGTGTAAGCCCCGAGAGTGGACAAGCTCAGGTTTCTGTTGTGTCTAAATGAGCTTCTTTCATCCTCCTGGGAGGCTGAGGGCAGCGTTCAGGTCCAACCAGAAGCTTCCTTCCTGCTGTCAATGGTGCTGGGCTAAGGTCTGTTTCAGGTCCCCCGTGACTTCTGCCTGGGTGCCACACTGGTCAAATGGCTGTTGCGCTTTTATACCAATTCTACTGAAAGATGCCTTGCGGTGATCAAATTCTAGAAGATGCAACTCTCACGAAAGCCCTCAAGTCGGGACGCCCCCGCCCACGTGCCTACTTACGAGCACCCCCTGAAGGGGGACAGGAGGTGGCTGTTGGGGGTGGAGAACAGATGGCACATATTTGCAGTGTAGGAGCAATGAGACTGTTAATCTCTCCATTGCCCCACTGCCTTTGCCACCACAATGTTTCCCATGTCCTTCCCTCTGGGCTCTGCCCCTAACTCTAACTAGAGCTGCCTCGAGGAATGGTTCAGAGCTGAAGCCGTACTCAGGGAGTCCATCCAATTCTGGTAAACGTAAACTTGGTATAAAAAAGGAAAGCAGGTGGCGCCTGGGTGGCTCAGTGGGTTAAGGCCTCTGCCTTCGGCTCAGGTCATGATCTCAGGGTCCTGGGATCGAGCCCCGCATCGGGTGCTCTGCTCAGCAGGGAGCCTGCTTCCCTTCCTCTCTCTCTGCCTGCCTCTCTGCCTACTTGTGATCTCTGTCTGTCAAATAAATAAAATCTTAAAAAAAAAAAAAAAAAAGAAAAGAAAAAAGGAAAGCAGGTAAAGGGATAAACGTCTGGTGACTGGATCACCTTCCAGGAGCTGAATTTGATAAAAATGCTTCCCCTTCCCAGCTATATTTACAAGCAAGCATTTGGTACTTTGAACCCTAAGCCCCTGCAGCACCCTATTTCCCAGGTTAGAAAAAAACACCTAAGACATGAACTTCTATAAGCCTCTTGTCTCAAACTCTACACACACACACACACACACATACACACACACACACACACACACACACACACACACACACACACACACACACACTCCCCTCGGCCTGAGAATCAAGGTGGAAGTGTAAGGACTTCGAGTTCCTAATTCAAATTACTCTCTGTTGGCAAGAGTCAACATCTAAGTGCTCTAGCTCTTACTTTTCAGGATCCCAATTTGGAACGCTAGCAGTAAATATTTGTTGTCAACTGATTATCTGCTTTCTTTTCTCAAAACAGAGCAAGCTTTATGCTCCCTTGTTTCACGGCAGACCCATTCACTCCAGGCCTACTTGTGGCTCATCTGTGGTCCTGGACTGGCTCCAAGTGTCGACGCTGATGGGTGCCAGCCTCTTGAAGGAGCATGTAATTACCCGTGGGGCGACACTCTTACCCTCTTTCTTCCTGCTACTTTTTTCCCAGGGAACCTGCTGGCAAATTAGAGGCCTCAGAACACACCTGTTGGTGTTCCAAACAGCTGTGATTATAAGAGGAAAGTTAAGTGTCACACTGAGCTGAATTAAAAGTAGGAAACATTAGCAGGCGGTCCAGCATGCTAAGAAAGCCATCATCTGACAGATCAGGGCCAGTGCTCCTAGTGCCCAAGCCCGAAATGGCACTGATGTTCCCAAGGACTGCTGAAGACTAACGAGGCCCACTACCTTCGCTGCGCGGGATGCAGAATAAATCAGGGTGGAGACAGCAGATGGAATCTTCCTTCTTGTTCTACCCTGTGTGTCACCTTTCAGACCCGCAGTAAAAAGGAACAAACATTGCTTAAGTACATCCACCCTCAACATAACTAATTATAAGTCCAGGACTCCAAAACACACACAACTGCTTCAAAGATGCGAAAACAGCATGTACTTCGGCAGCACCGGGTCGCTGGAAGTGCTTCCTGTGAGCCAGGTCCCCTCCACCGTATCCAGGATCCACACATAATTTCTGAGGAGGTTGGATAGGGGGTGTGAGTTTGTAAGTAAGCACGTTACAGAGAGAGAATGAGACTGTTCAGCCTCTCCTGTCCAGTGATAGGAGCTGAGAGCCTGAGGATACAGAATGTAAAAGGAAGCCTAAGACTGGACTTAGAAATGTGTCACAGCAGTGATTAAATGCAACTGTAACAGGATGGAGCCCTCGGGAGTTTCAGGAGTCTGAGAAGTCAGCACACGTCATGCCCGGCACTGTCCAGGAGGGAAGGGGGTCTGGCCGCCGGACACGCGTTTCCTTAGCTGTTGAGTCTGAGTCTCAAGAGCAGAATCTCATGGAGCAGGGAACGCCCCATGTTAACGAAGTCACAGAATCTTTGTAGTAAAGAAAAATGACCAGATGTCAATATGTTAACTCTTTCATGTGGCGTAAAATGGTCACTGATATTTAAACTGATTCAAGGAAGATCATTTCAGCACCTGGAAGAACAACTAAAATATGAGTTAAGTACTCAGAGTGGAGGTCTATAGCTGGAGTGTGTGGGGTCTGTCAATTTTTTTAGTGTTCAATAGAGAACAGGGCATGGTTAACAAATGACAACTTCAGAGTTTTAAGTAACTTGGGGCGCCTGAGTGGCTCAGTGGGTTAAAGCCTCTGCCTTCAGCTCAGGTCATGATCGCAGGGTCCTGGGATCGAGCCCCGCGTCGGGATCTCTGTTCAGTGAGGAGCCTGCTTCCTCCTCTCTCTCTGCCTGCCTCTCTGCCTATTTGTGATCTCTGTGTGTCAAATAAATTAAAAAAAAAAAAACTTTATAAAGTTTTAAGTAACTTCCCATCAACATTGTGTCACTTAAAATGCCAATCTATTCCATTACCTGCTGGATTAAGTCTCAGCAAACCATTCCCTTCCCTCTAAGTTCTGCCAATACAACATATTTTCCTTGTTCGATCCCAAGTTTCTTAGTTTGACAGGTGGTCTGGCCTCCCGAATTACATACTTTATGTACCTTGATACCTAGACTTGTTTCTTACTGCTTTTATCACCCTCTGTTTGCTCCCACATGGCAGGTGCATGAAGACTTACCAAGTCAGAATCAGGAAATACACTCAGCATCATCAGAGACCCCCAATAACCTGCGAGAAACTGGACTCCTTGGAAAAACTAAACACAGCCCCACAAGGTTTGGAGAGAACTCCAAGAGGTAAGTAAAACTCTGGGGGCACAGAGCAGAGGTCAGCTCGATCCTCCGTATACCTGATGCCTCTGGGGTATCTCCTTGGCCCACCTCCTTATAAGAGCTTAGAGAGCTCCGTGCCCTACTCGCACGGAGGACGGTGGCCTCTGAGCACAGCCCATGATGGACTTCCCACTTCCTCACACAGAGCTGTCCGATCCCTCCGGCAGGATCTCCTGGGTACCAGCCTTCCACAGGTACAGGGCATTCCTCCTCATTTGGAATCCTCGACCGGCCCTCACTGGGCCTAGCCCCGCCTTCCCGCGCCGTCACAGAATGAGTAGCCCTGTCAGTGTCTGAAAGAATCCCCGTGGTTTCCAGAGTCTTCTGTCCGCCCGAGAAGTATTCAGTATAGTTTTCAGACAGTCTTCATTTCCCACCCTCTGGAAGAACGTCCGTTCCCTCTCATTTTTACACTCCCTGCAGCCTCAGACAGTGCTAACATTTTTGGCAACCACATAACACAGCTGAACATGAGGACGATCCATTAACTAAAACGTCCAGGCTTTTCTCAGTAAGTTGTGTCTTCCCACCCTGCGCTGCAGGCTATGGGGCCTAAATGCAGGATCTAATAGTGATCTATAGTTAAATGCCTGAAACCCGGCCCATTATTTCAGCCAGTCAGGAGCTTCTGGAACCTCATTCTATCGCTCCAAGCATTCACGATTCCTTCCAGTTTTCTGTCATTTTTTTTTTAAGATTTTATTTATTTATTTGACAGACAGAGATCACAGGCAGAGAAGCAGGCAGAGAGAGAGGAAGGGAAGCAGGCTCCCTGCTGAGCAGACAGCCCGATGCGGGTCTTGATCCCAGGACCCTGAGATCATGACCTGAGCGGAAGGCAGAGGCTTAACCCACTGAGCCACCCAGGCGCCCCGAGTTTTCTGTCATTTAAATGAAGACTCCAAGTCAAGCCTTCTTGGGACCCAGTTATGACGGACACTACCCAGCCCCCTGGGATCCTCCCGACAGCAACGACCGGGCAGCAGACGACGTAACATGCTGCGTCCAGTAACGCCACAGGAAGGTCGGGTGGAGGCGGCGGCTTGGGCCTGAGCATGAAGTGGACCCTTCCCACGCCTTAACACTGAAATCTAGAACCAGAGGTCTTCCCAAAGTCCAACGGGCTGCCCGGATGATGAAAATCGAAGAGAAAAAAAGAAACCCAAGGGGCTAAGAAAGGGATTCGTGGCCAAGCTGCATGGAATGGTGGGGGGTGGGCGGGGGTGTGCGCTAAAGCGAGCACCACGCAGAAGCGGGAGCACCACGCAGAAGCGGGAGCACCACGCAGAAGCGGGAGCACCACGCAGAAGCGGGAGCACCACGCAGAAGCGGGAGCACGAGCCCCTCGCAGGCGCAGTACCAACCCCAGACACTGGCCAATCACATCAGCTCACTGCCTGGACAGAAAGAAAGCAGTTTTATGGGGCGCCTGGGTGGCTCAGTCGTTAAGCATCTGCCTTAGTTCATGATCCCAGGGTCCTGGGATGGAGCCCCGCATCGGGCTCCCTGCTTAGCGGGGAGCCTGCTTCTTCCTCTCCACTCCCCCTGCTTGTGCTCTCTCTCTCTGTGCCTCTCTCTGTCGAATAAATAAAATGTTAAAAAACAACAACAAAAAAGGCAGTATTGGAATTACATACTCATTTAGAAAGGAAAGAAGAAAGAAAGGATCCAAGGCCTCCTCTCCCTACACCCTGTGAGCACGACCGCTGCAGCAGGCCTTCCACGCTATCACTGGAATCAGTGGTAACGTACGGGTGATGGAGCAAGTGGTGAACTCCATTGGAGACCTTCCTTCCATGTTGGTATTTTATTAATCATAATTTTGTAAGTACAGCTCCTGCACCAGTTACGAATCCACCTAACTGGCCTGTTTATTTAGATGAGAATTCCCTGTCTCATTGTTGAGCTATTGTGTGAGAGGCTATTAAACGTCCCCATGAACCTCAGGCCCACTGTCAAGTCACACATCTCCCAGTCTTATGGTCTCTTTGAACAAATTAGCCCAATCTCACAGGACATTAGAGGGGCAAACCCTAATTAGTTGTAAACGATCACAAAATATTCCTTTAAAAATCTCTTCTAGATGATTCTCCTGAAGCCTCCACTTTGCCACCTGCCCTTTTAAAATCTCAGCTTGCTTCCTAAGCAGACAAAAAACATCACAAACTTAGATAAATTAGAACTGGTTATACTTAGGGTGGCATTGGGATTTACCTAGGGAATTTTTACCTTTACTTTTACTATAGGAGAAAATACTATCCATGCTTACCATAAATTCTAAAATTAACAGATTAAATGGGTCACAAAGGGCTCCTTCCCTGGCCCTCCGGCCCTTGAATCACTGCCGCCTCAGAGCAGGTGCACCCAGAGTTGAGCTGAGATGATGAGGTATAATGGACCAAGAGACTTTAGCTACTGCTGACCTGTGCTGACTCCAAGTTTGGAGACCCTAACCTTGCATTTCTGGGATAGAAGTTTCTCCTCTCAGCAAATTGCTCATCACTTAAAATCAGATCTATTCAAGTCTATCCTGAAAAACAAAGGGTTTATTCCCTGTACCACTGGGTTAGCTCTCAGATCGAGAAATTAAAATTCCGTCCAGAATAACAAGTTAATATGGAGAATGAAAAACAGAAGTTCTCCTATGATCTTACAGAATTTAAATCTGATAATAACTTTCATCTTATTGAAACACACAGGCATGGAAAATAAAAATGAAATTATATGCATTTGCCAATAAAATCTTGAAAACAGATTCTAGTACTCATTAGCTCAGAAAGCAGGAAAGTGAGAGTCAGGCGGACACCTGGCTTCTCTTCTCCGCTTTACTTTCACTTGAGCTGGCTAACTGTTATTCACACGCTCAGAGCTCTTAACTCTCTATTCCATCTCCGGACTTCCTCCTGAGCTGCAAAAACAAAGCCTCCACTGCCCACGCTTCCGGGATGTTCTGCAAGATCTCTGAACTCAACATGCACAGAGCTGACATCCTCTTCTACTAAATTCCTCCCTACACCTGCTCTCTTCATGGTCTCTCTCACTGTCTGCCCAACTAGAAATCTCTTGAGTAACGGGGTCCTTTTTCCCCACATCTTCTGGGAAATATTATTTAAGTCCACCACTGTGTTCTTTCGCTCCTTCTTCACGGAGTCAGACCTTCCATATTTTGCCCCAACTGCAGCAACAAACTCCTCACTTCAGTCTCTACCTCTCGCCCCTGAACTGTCCTGCCAGCTTTCTGGAAGGCCAATGGATGCACCATGTGGAAGGAAGTCTCAACCACTCAGACCCTTCTCAACGAGCCTCACCTTTTTTTTTTTTTTTAAGATTTTATTTACTTATTTGACAGACAGAGATCACAAGTAGGCAGAGAGGCAGGCAGAGAGAGGGGGGGGGAAGCAGGCTCCCCACTGAGCAGAGAGCCCAATGCGGGACTCTATCCCAGGACCCTGAGATCATGACCTGAGCCTAAGGCAGAGGCTTTAATCCACTGAGCCACCCAGGCGCCCCGAGCCTCACCTTCTTTATCCATCTTACCTCCCGACACTTGCCAGGCACCCTAAACCCTAGCCTTGCAGTTCCCCAAATATTTGATGCATCTTCCTACTTCCATGTCTTACACCTTCACTATAGCCTCTGAAACTGCTCCTCACCCTTCAAAGGTCAGTCCTGTGAAGTCTTCGCTAATGCCTTTTCTTCAATCTCTCCCACACACCGTGATGCCCCCTTTGCTGGATCTCCATTTATACAGCTCTATCACGTGCAGCATTACTGTTCGCTGCTAATAGCATCTGTCCTTCACGCTGGACCTTGAGCTTGAGATTGCTACCTACCTCATTCCTTTAGGTACTGCCCAGGTGACTATGATGGTTCCTGGCACACTGTAAGTGTTTTGCCTTACACAGAAGTGACAATGCAGTAGAAAGGAGATTCCCTCAAATGGAATAGCACAGTAACTAACACGAACTCAGAGTACAAAGGGTACTCTGATTATAACATTGCACCCAGTGCTGGTGAGGATGGTTGGAAACAGATGTCTCCTATACTCTTGGCTGACTGTATCATGGCAACATACGGGAGGTTAGTCCCACAGTGTTTATTAAAATATAAAATAAGCATAAACTTTGCTAACACGATTCTATTTGTGCAAAATCATCCCATGACAAAAGTAAGTTCTAGCACATAAAGATACAGTATTTTAAAAAATGTTCATTGAGTAGTGGGGCACACAAAAATCCCTTCTCCAAACTCCTGGGACCAGATATGTGGAGAACTCAGAACCATCTGCATTCATAAATGGTAAGACAGGCAATACCATGAATTATATAATGCATCCAAGCAGAACCCGCATTGAATTACATAAAACATCTGTTAAAATAATCAAATAAGGAGGCCGTTAGACTGAGGTGGCGTTAGAGCCTATGTAAGCAAACCAAAATCTAAGCCAGAGTTAATTCCTGTAAATGCCTCAAGGTTAAAAACAACCACTCACAGTCAGCTAGGGTTTCCCAAATAATGCAACCACTTAAACCACAGCCAATTAAATAATTTCCTTGCTCTGCTTCTCTATAAAATCCTTGCCGCCAGCACATGTTGGCAGTGCTCCTAACTACTTCTATTATGAGACTGCCCAATTTGAGTCGATGTTTACTCAAATGAACTCTCAAGAATTCTAATATGCCTCAGTTACTCTTTTAACACATCTTATTAAATGGAATTTTAAAAAGAACAGCCTTATGTCTATTCAAATCCATTTTTACTACCAAATGAATTATTTAAAAATTTGTTTACATGGAACATTCTCTAAGAGAGCTCACATGTTAGGCCACAAAACAAATCTCCACAAATGGAAGAACACTGAAATCATATAGTGCATTTCTTCTGACCACAACGGTATGAACTAGAAATCAACTACAAGGAAAAATAATGGGAAAAAAAAAACACAAACACATGGAGAATAAATAGCATACTATTAAATAACCAGTGGGTCGATGAAGAAAACAAAGAGGAAATAAAAAATACATGGAGACAAATAAAAATGAAAATACAATGGTCCATAGGGATGCAGTGAAAGCAATTCTGAGAGGAATTTATAGTGATAGAGGCCTCCCTCAAGAAATAAGGAAAATCTCAAATAAATAATCTAATCTTACATCTAAAGATACTAGGAAAGAAAAAAAAGAACAAAGCCCAAAGTCAGTAGAAGGAAGGAAATAATAAAGATTGGAGAATAAATAAATGAACTAGAAACTAAAAAGAACAGAAAAGATCAATGAAACAAAAAAACCTGGTTCTTTGAAAAGATAAACAAAATTGACAAACCCTTAGCAAGACTCCTGGAAAAAAAAAAAAAAAGGGGAGAAGACCCGGCATTGCAAAATAAGAAAACTACAGGCCAGTATTCCTGATGAACACAGATGTAAAACTCTCAACAAAATATTAGCAAACCACACTCAATACATGATCAAGTGGGATTTATTCCAGGGATGCAAGGATGATACAACACTTGCAAATGAAGCTATGAGATATGCCACATTAACAAAATGAAGGATAAAAATCACATGATCATCTCAATACGTGTAGAAAAAGCATCTGACAAAATTCAAGATTTGTTCATGATAAAAACTCTCAACAAAGTGGGTTTAGAGGGAACATATCTCAACACAATAAGGGTCATAGATGAAAAATCCACAGCTACCATCATACCCCATGGTGAAAAACTGAGAGCTTTTCCTCTAAGGTCAGGAAGAGGACAACGATGTCCACTCTCACCACTTTTATTTCACATGGTACTGGAAAACCTACCCACAGCAATCATACAGGAAAAAGAAATAAATGCATCCAAATTGATAAGGAATAAGTAAAGAAGTTATAGGTAGATATACAGAAAACGCTAATGGCTCCCCCCCAAAAAAACCCATTAGAAGTAATAAACAAATTCAGTAAAGTTGAAGGATACAAAATTAATACACAGATATATTGCATTTCTGTATGCTGATAATGACGCAGCAGAAAGAGAAATGAAGAAAAAAAGTTCCATTCACAATTGCACCAAAAAGAATAAAATATCTAGGGATAAACTTAACCAAGAAAGTCCAAGACCTATACTCTGAAAACTTTAACACTGATGAAATAAATTAAAGACAACACAAAAAAATGAAAAGTACATATAATGCTCATGAATTCGAAGTGTTAATAGTGAATGTCTATACTACACAAAGCAATCTATAGATTCAATGCAATCCCTATCAAAATACCAATAATTTTTCACAGAACTAGAATATATAATCCTAAAATTTCTGTGGAACCAACAAAGACATGAAAGAAACATAAAAAAATTGCCAAAATAATCTTGAGGAAAAAAAAGAACAAAGTTGGGGGTATCACAATCCCAGATTTCCAGATACACTACAAAGCTATAATAATCAAATGATAATGAAAAGAGTATGGTATTGGCACAGAAACAAACTAGAGAGCACAGGAATAAACCCATGCTTATACGGTCAATTAATCTACAAGGGGGCAAGAATATACATGGGAGAAAAGACCGTTTCTTCAGTGAATGGTGCTGAGAAAACTTGACAGCTACATCCAAAAGAAGGCAACTGGACCACTTCCTTACATCGTACTGATAAATAAACTCAAAATGGATTAAAGACCTAAGTGTGAGATCTGAAGCCATAAAACTCCCATAAGAAAACATAAGGAATAATCTCTTTGATGTTGGCCTTAGCAACATTTTTCCAGGTATGTTTCTCCTGTCAAGGGAAAGAAAAGCAAAACTAAACTATGGGTATTACACCAAAATAAAAGCTTTTGTACAGCCAGGGAAGCCATCAACAAAATGCAAAGGCAACTTACTGAATGGAAAAGATATGTGTAAATGATATATCCAATAAGGGGTTAAAACCTAAACTATATACAGAACTTCTACAACACACCACGAAAAAAAAAAAAAAAGACAAAAAGAAAAAAAAATCTGATTATAAAATGGGCAGAGGACTTGAATAGATATTTTTACCAAGAGGACAAACAAATGGCCAACAGACACACAAAAAGACGCCCAACATCACTCATCACCAGGGAAACGCAAATCGAAACCACAAGGAGAGATCACCTTGCACCTGTCGGAACGGAGAGAATCATAAACACAGGAAATAACAAGTGTTGACAAGGACAGGAGAAAAAAGAACCCTCACGCACTGCTGACGGAAATGTAAAGTGGTGCAGCCACTGTGGGAAACAGAAACTTAAACCTGGAATTAGCATATGCATATGATCCAGTGATTCCACTACGGTTTATTTACCCAAAGAAAACAAAAACACTAATTTGAAAAGATATATGCACCTCTCTGTTTACTGCAGCATTGTTGAGAACCATCAACATGGACGGACCTAGAAGGTGTGCTAAGTGAAATAGGTCAGAGAAAGACGAATACCACATGATTTCATTGTATGTAGAATCTAAAAAACAAAACAAACAAACACAAAAACAAGAAGCAGAATCAGACCCATAAATATCTGATGGTTTCGAGAGGGGAGAGGGATTTGGGATGGGAAAATTGGGTAGAGGGGATGGGATTACAGTTAAACAATGAATAAGTCACAGGGACGACAGGCACAGCATGGGGCTACAGTCAGTGGCCTGGAATGGCACTGTATGGTGACAGATGGGAGAACCACGTTACACTTGTGGTGAGCACAGCAGTTAACACAGAGTCGTCAAACCACTGTTCTGCAGACACAAAACTAATCTAACACTGTATGTCAACTCTACTTCAATAAAGAACTTATTTATGAATATTGCTTTAAATTTTAGAAAATTAGGAATGAAATTTGGACCTTAATGGTAAAAACAAAACAGGACGGACACTACCTGAAAGTACAATGATCACAGGGAAATGTGTGAATTATGGCACATCCCCCCACCCCGGAAATACTCTATATTATGGAAAATATTGAGGTTGCTTTGTACACCAATTTAGAAGACCAGGTACAATACAGACACTCGAAAATCAAGTTACACAATATATACAGAAATATGACATTTTTGGGTTGTCTTCGTTCATTTGGGTTGCTATAACAAAATACTACTGACCGGGTGGCTAATAAACAACACAAGTTTGTTTCTCACAGTTTTGGAGGCTGGGAAGTCCAAAATCAATAATCATGATCAAGTTCTCGGAGGGGGGGGGCTCTTTCTGGTTCATAGCTGGTACATTCTTGTCCTCCCTTACATGGTGGGAAGAACAAGGGATCTCTTTAGAGCCTCTTTTATAAAAATATTCACAAGGGCTCAGTCCCCATGACCTAACCACTTCCCAAAGGCCATCACCTTTGGGGGTTAGGATTCAACATATGAACTTGGGGGGAAGGGGAGAGCACAAACATTAAGATCTTAAGGGTGGATAACCAGGAAAATATTTCTCCCTGCTCTGAGGACAAGGAAATACCTCTACCTTACACCAAGAATCTTCCTCGATAGGGCCAACAACAGGAAGAGAGAAAGAAGAGAAATTCTCCCTTAGAAGATCTGTCCCTAGAATATCTGGTCCCTAGACCAGACACTTTCTCTCCCAAGTGGCTAAGCAAAGGCTATGCTCAGCTGCTCCATCGTGGCAGAACAGCAAGGGTCTGGTAAAGGGGCGCGCAGGGCAATGCACAGGGAGGGAAGAGCGCCTGCTCCCTACCCCCACCACCCCTTCCCACTCTGCATATCCCTCAAGTTCCCAGTGCTGCTGGGAAGAGAGCAGGGCACGTGGAGCCCAGCTGACCTGGCAGAGAGGGAGCTCTCCAAAAGGCTTGGGGTCTGACAACAGAACAGGGAGGGGCGGTACACACCAGCACCTCCTAATCGGCAGAGGTGGCCATGTGTTTCGGAGCCCCTGGAACTGATCGTGATGCCTCCAACTCTAGCAGGCGGGTAAGGTGGCCCAGGCTGGCCTGGCTCTGGACCTACAAAGCCTGTTTTCTGGGCTGTTGGTCTGATGTCGGCAAGAAACAATCCATCCACTCCCACCATTAATTATTCACAACAGAGAAATGCACCCAGAAAGACACAATAAACAAGGGTAATGTGAGTGCTTTAAAAGAAGCTGCCACACTCCAGTGGGAGACTCGGGAATAGGGCCTGAAAATGGCCTGGCCAAAATCAAGAGCAAGGAAAGAGCAGTATTGGAAGGAACGGCCTCTGCCCGAGCTGCGCGGAGCTGGGCACACGCCGCTGCCTGGTAAGCCGTGGACCGTGAACTCCTGGACGGCAGGTCCTGGCTCCCTCATCTTCCCTTCCCACCGTCCCTCCCCTCACTCCCTCCTCCTTTAGTGGTGGTGTAGAAACAGCAGGTACTCAATAGATGTTAGAAGATTTAACGCATGACCCTGATGGCGCACTCTCCGGTTATCGGTCATGTAGCCAGTCTTCCTTTTTGTATTTGGCCAAAACACTTTCCATCCATATGCTCCCTTCCGTTCTCTTCTTCGAGCTAGGCATGGTGCGGACTCCCTCCAGTCTCAGTGGGGCTGACTTGCGAGAAACTTCCCCACGTTCTCTCCTTCAGTGGTACTTAGATCTGAACCCAAAGCTAAAATAAGTAATCAATGGAACATCTAGAATTCAAATGCTCTGCGTCTCTGTTCTAGCCATTTGGCAGTCACAGATGCGACCAGATGCAAAAGGCCCTTGAGAAAGCTACAGGCCTGGGTGAATGCCCTAACCTCTCCTCAAGCCAGTTATTTTATTTGTAAAACTAGGTAGGAACGGTTTTAAGGTTTCCTTAGTAGTCTAAGAAAATATAGATAAATCGAGGACCATCTTTGGGGTCAAAACTTTCCCACCTGCCAGCTCTCCAGAGGGCCACTAGGTTATCTCACTTCAAAACCACATGTCTAGTTAAGGAAGACACAACCCACTACTAACCTAACCTTGATTTTCTGGAAAGAATAACTAGAGTCATTTCTATTCAAATAGAACAGGAAATGTGCACATCTAAATCACAAGTTTTCTCTGGCTTGTTTAAAATCCCATGAAAAAAAGTCACTGTCCAAATTAACACCATGTTCCTGACTGTCAAAAGTTTCAGCTCAGCACCGAGGAAGATGCCTTATGAACCCCAAAAATCTGAAACAGTGAGCAGCCACGGCTCCTAGATCCGTCCCACGGGCTGACTGCGTGATTAACATCTTCTTCCTACTGCCGTGTCAATACTGAGACCCGCGGAAGAAAGATGACTCATTCCTTTGAAGGAAAATATGAGGTGGTTGTTTTGTATTTGGCAAGAAGGGCGGACCCTTAATGAGCTGAAATCCAGCCCACGTCTGCAGGCTTGCTTCCGCCGCAATTCGTTAAGTGCACTCGGTCATTCATCTTTTATTCCCTATGCTCGACGTTATTGTGCACAGACAGTGGGAGGGTGTCCCAGAATGAGCAGGATGAGGCCTTGCAGCCTACCTAGCATAGGAAACTGGGACCCAGAAAGGTTAGCAGATTTGCCCCTGATCACAAAGCAACCTAATGGCAGAGCAGGACTAGAGAAAGTCTTGACTTCCAGTCCCTAAAACGTCTTCCATCACTGAAGAGTGGCTGGTAAAGTGACTCACTCCTGCCTTCTCCGAGAGTGAGGCCACTCACTGTTCACTGTGGTTCCTAAATGCACTGAATGCCTTCTGTGTCAGGCCCTGTGTCTGCACAGAGACATGAAAGTCACCTAGACAGACCTCTGTCCTCAACAGAGTCCTGGTCTCAGGAGGAGACAATGGATGGTTTACTCTGGCAACAGTGAGTCTGATGATGGCACGTGGTACCAAAGGACCAGAGAGGGACACACACCCCTCAGCTGAAACAGAGATCGAGGAAGAGAGGCCACTATCAGAAGCTTTCTGGAGGCGGTCACACATATAATGAGCTTAGAAAGGGCACCACACGGGGTAAGCACTCATGTCAGCTGTTGTCATTTTTAGTCTTTGAATTATCAGTAATTCCCTCACAATTCCCCTGACGTTGTGGAGGGCCCTGTGTCGGCTGCGGTCTGGGAAAACTCAGGGACACACTCTGTTCTGTCTTGGTCTGAGGGAGACATGGAAACATGGGTGCATCCTGGTGACCCCTGAAGGGCGAGCCAGGGCTAGGAGGTCCTGCCAACACTCCATGTGAGGCTGTCCCACTGCTGTCAACTTTGGAGAAGGCCTCGAAGTCCTTGGCCCCACCCTGGGAAACTCACCCATCTGTGTCCCCACCACAGACTCGGCACTGGAACGTGTTCCACTTGCTTCTGCCTCCCAAGCTGTCTCCCACCTCCGCCCTCGAAGATACACATCCATTCACGGATGGCGGATGCCCGCGGGAGAGCCTCTGGGACAAGCCTCAGGCTGCAAATCTTAGCAGAAAGGATGCCATTGCTCGTAGAGAGGGGAGACACTGCTCCTCGTCTGCAGCAGCCCCCCACCATCCCCTGCCCAGGAAGGGGTTAGTTGCGGCCCCGGCGCTACCCACTCAGGCACCAAGGGCCCCCTGTGCCAACCTCCGGGTACTGGAGCCAGGTGGGGAAAGCCATCAAAAGCATGCCCCACAGTGAGCCAAACTCACCCAGTCGTCCTGTCCCTCTGGGGTGGCAATCCTGGGATATGAAGTTAGGGGTCCCACCTGGTCATTTTGCACACAGACCCCGAGCCCCTCTGAGCCATAATGCAACCACGCGTTAGTGACACACATGTTAGGGACACGCACAGCAGTGTCTACCCTGACCACAGCTGAGTGCAGCAGTCACCATAGCCACAGTCACTTTCTAGTGGGACTGATCGGCTGAGCTGCTGCAGGGATGAGGGCCTGTGAGCCCGGCCCACCTCCCCTGCACTGCCTGGCTGCCCCCCGCACACTCAGGAGCACTGGGCGCACTACCTGAGCCGGGACAGCAGCCCCCTGTCACCCGTCAAGGCACAAAGAGCGCAGCACTTTCTGCAGCCAACGGCCGTACACAATGAGCCGGCTTTGCCTGCTGTGCTTTCTGGCCTCCACGCAAACAGGGAGGAGAGAGGGCTCCTTCAGATCCCTGTGGCCCTGTGTCTGTCGTGGCCCCAGGACCGGCTCCTTGGCAGGGACCTTCTCTTATCTTCTCCTCTCGGGCCTCCCGCAGCTCACATGCTGTTCTAGGCTCTACAGACAAAGGGGGTTGTTCAATGAGCAAGTCCTTGGTAGAAGAACGATTCAAGAGGAGAATCAAAGTGAAGGAACTGGATTTGGTGAGGCCACGTGACCACCCAGCTATTTTTATATCCTACTGTTGCTAGGAGGAGATACTAGGAAGCTCCGAACCAAAGTCAAAAAAGCACGTTTTAATGAAAGGCTTTTGAAAGGACGGCCTGTAGATAAGAAAGGTAGCAGAGTAAAGGGTAGGGGAAAAGGAAAAAAAATTTGAAACACGCGTTGTTCCTCTGTTTGGATTTCAAAGGGACGTTTTCTTCAAAAACAAGGAGAATATTTTGTTTGTACACATATGTATGCAGGCTTCCAGCTCAACAGAGGTTAAAAAAAAAAAAAAAAAGAAACCAATGAAAGAAATTTAAAAAATCGACTGAAGGGAGAGGGCAGTGAGAGAAAGATAATTTAGCATAAAGATATCCAAACAGGCAATGGTAATTTTGTACATCTAGGTAGCTATAGAGGAAGCCTAATTATCTTAAAAAATTAGCCTCTATTAGCTTGGTAACTTTAATGCTGGAATAAAATTCAGGAAGAGAAGCAGGAAAAGTAGGAGTACCATATGGGATTTCTGGTGAGAGACATGAAATCAGATTTCAAATGTACGAGTAAAATCTCTAAAACAAGTTTGCAAACTAGATGTTCTCTCCCTAATGCATTCCACGAAAAATTATAGGCACAAAACAGAGGAATCATTTGGAATATATTTTCTGCAGGGGAAAAAAATCCTGTCACAGAAGAAGACGACGTCATCTGAAGTCAACACCTCTTTAAGAAATTCCCTATTTTGAGAGCTCCTATGCAGCAATGAAAGGCAGAACACACCAGAAGTGTATTTTGAAAGTGAGATCTGTTAACTCCTGGGATTTAAATTTAATGTTAAAGGTGCTTCGAAAACAACTGCTCAGTCACACGTTATTACACTGCAGCTCCCGGGAGCACAGGCACCTTCCCCGACCCACACCACCATCTCCCAGCAACAGGGGTGTCGGCAGTCACTCCCCGAGAGTCTGGGGACTGAACGAACGAGGCGCAGCCGTCTCAGCCCCTTGAGCTTCCTGCGTGCTAAACCTGTGTCGTGAAGCAGGCCTGGTTTTCCAGCGTGGAGACCGGACGGCACTGGCCGGGATGCTGGATCTCGACATCCAGGCTCCCAGTGAGCGTGAGCTCAAGCCGGATACGAGTCACCTTGACCTGCACCACCACCTCCCTGGAGACCCCGAGAGAGCTGGCTCTGGGGAGCAACAGCGCTGCTGCCCGTGTCCTCCGCAGTCCCAAGTGCTTCTGGTTGGGGCTGTGACCTTCCTGGGCCTGTCATCTGGCCCGCAGCACACCGGTCCTTGAGCAGCAGAAGCTTGGACGGAGGAGAACACGTCTACACCACATCCCTCACTCCTCATGTGCTTCAGCAGCCCCCCTGGATGAAAAGCAGTAGGGAGAGCCTCCGTGGGGAAACACGTCGCAGGCACAGGAAAGTGACAAGCTCAGCTCGCGGAGGAACCGACCCTGTGTGTACACTGAGGAGAGGCACGCGGCCTTGGGGGTGTGTGTGTTTACGCACGATTTCAGTGCTGAGCACGTCACAGGTCCCACGCCACACACCCAGGTCAACACCCGCGCTCACATTTCATGGGGGAGCTAACCGGAATCGGGTCCAAAGGCCGGTGAAGAGTGGCGTGGCCTAGCTGCAGCGTGTGGAACTGGACAGAGGCAGTGATTCACCATGTGTGGATGTACGATATGCAGCTGAACTGTTCCCTTCAAAACAGGGACTTCTGTTATGTGGGTTTCCCCGCAATTAAAAAGAAAGTCATAGTGTGTGTGGTTGGGGCTTTCAAATGGCTGTGGGTTAAATGAAATTAACTCATGTCGGGGGCTATAGTAAATTCTCAATGTTACTACTATTACTTTTTATATGAGCTTCAGCACTCGAGTAATAGAGTGACTTTCCTTTCTAATTTTTAGAACCCCCTCCACCACTGGTAAAGAGACGAGAGAAGCAACAAAATCAGCAGACAAACCACACTAAAGACAGAAACAGGGCTTATGTCTGTGTTCTCCGTTGATACAAAAACCTTTTCCAAATATGGAGGGAGTAAGTAAATAAATAAAGGAACAAACAAACAAGTAAACACAAGAACAGCAATGACCTCCACCTCTCAAACTCTCAAAGACCAGGAAATGGGAGCACCAGGTGGCTCAGTGGGTTTCTGACCACGTCTCGATGTCAGCTCACATCATGATCTCAGGGTCCTGAGCCCGAGCCTGCCTCAGGCTTCACACTCAGCAGGGAGTCGCTTGGGAGTCCCTCTCTCTCTCTCTCTCACTCTGTTCTCCTGGTCCCCGCCCCCCGCTCACATGCTCACGGAACGCATTCTCTCTCTCTTTCTCCCAAATAAATAAGTAAATATTTTTAAAAGCCACCAGGAAATGATTCATCAGCTCGTCTACAAGACAATTTGACAAAGGTCTGTTTTCAGGGGCGCCTGGGTGGTCTGGCCCGTTAAGTGTCCAACTCTGGATTTGGGTTCGGGTCCTACGATCGAGCCTCATGTTGGGCTCTGTGCTACTTAGGGTTCTCCCTCTCCCTCTCTCCTCCTCTCCACTGCCTCCTGGTGGCACACACTCTCTCTAAAAAAAGAACTAAAGTTTACCAAGGAATATCCATTATCCTAAGGACCAAAATATTTTATCTCCATGCTCTCTCATAGCCATGTTTATTCAAGCTGACAACTCCGTAATTAAAGCCCCTACGCTGCTACTTTATTTTCCAAGTGGGTTTTATCTTTCTGTCGCTGCAGAGGCCTTCTGCCAGGACTCTTGCAATGTGGGGCGTTAAGGACCCCTGCTTGTTGGTATGTCCCATTCTCAGTCAGGCAACATTTCTCCTCCTATACTGGTCTCTTTCAGATCAGAAATTCCACAAGAATGGCAGGTAATAAAAATGTACATCTTGGCCAATTAAGAAATAGCATTCTTTGCTACTATTATGTATTTCCTGTCCTATCTCCCTATATGCTAAAATATACAGTGTTTTTGCTCTAATACGATTATATACATTACTGAAAGATTGCATATTTTACAAAATTAACTACCAAAAATAACAGTTTCAGAAAAATCTGATTTCGGTCATTCCTCTCAAAACCTATGGACCTACAAAACACGATAAAAATAATAATTGATAACCTGGAGAGTTAATCTGGCCACCTAGGCAGGTGGTGCAGCACAGCCAGTGGCTAACTCAGCCAACATTTAAAAAACACACACACACACTCATAAAACAATAGGGGTAAAACACAATAATGCTTTAATTAGAGCAACACTGGCAGGGGCCCAGGCACAGGAAGAATCATAAGCTGCTCTAGCCAAGAGCCATGAAAGGCTGACTGCCCCTGACTAGGGAGGGGCCCAGGGCCAAGTGGTCTTTCTGATCACGGCCAACACACACACACACACACACACACACACACACTCACACACTCACAGCAACTGACCTAAGGACTTTGCCCTATGCAGCCTAAGTTCAGAATTATACTCCCCCTATACTTGTTTCCTTTGCCTAGGAAAATTTGTATAAATCAGTGTAACTCCGGTTCTGCTCAGACATCTTGCCCTCTTTGACCAATTATGTCTGAGTGGACCTGTCTCCCAGAACAAAGCACCTGGCATTTCGTGCTGTCCTCAGAGGAAGCGGTCTGAGCCAGCTGAGTGTCCTTATAAAGGTCGTCTGCATGTTCGTGAGCAGAGACAGGTGAAACCAAGGGCAAAGGCCTCCGCAAACTGAGTTTTCCCCATCCCATAACCAGTCCTATGTCCTATGAAAGAAATAATGCCCAGAGAAAAACATGACCACAGAATCAAACCCACAGAGAAATGCAAATACTTACATATAATATGTTGGATAGAGTCCTTCAAAATACCAGCAGTGTTTTTTGGCCTCTGTGCACTGAAAATAGAAGAAAAACTTTATCAGTGGAAAGTCGTCTGCATATTGTTAAGAATATCTGACAAAAAGACACAGGATGGATGAATTAATATACCTTGAAGTGTGGAAAGCAGAGGGTTAGGGGAGACAAAGGATTAGAGGGAGATCTACCCCCATGATGACTTTCTTTTAAAGAAAGATTTTATTTATTTGAGAGAGAGAGCACAAGCAGTGGGAGGGACAGAGGGAGAAAGAGAAGCAGGCTCCCCACTGAGTAGGGAGACTGATGCGGGACTCCATCCCAGGACCCTAAGATCGTGACCAGAGGCGAAGGCAGACTTTTAACCAACTGAGCCACCCAGGCGTCCCCACAATGACTTTTTAATTTCGCTAATTTTACATCTATTTCCCTATAATTTTTCTAGCCCTTATATCCCTAAATATATGGACATGATCAATTCATTAAAAAAGTAAACTGAAGACAATCCATTTTTTAAAATTCATATGGTAGCATACTTCAAATATCTAAAATATGCTAAAAATAAAGTATTACAGATATCCCCATTTCCCCCCAACCGTCATTTTTGAAAGGTATTTCCCAGTTTTTACATTTCTAGATCTTCATATTCCAGTGTATTCCAAAGGCCACATTCAAATCATTGCTCTCCCAGTGGGGGTCTACAGCCGCCTGCCCTTGTAAATCAGGATTCACCTGCCAGCATCCGTGGCGCCCCCTGCCCTCGTTCCGGGGTGGAGCAACTGAGGAGAAGAACACGGAAGGGTAACAGGTGATAGGAGCCTCCCCAGTGCTTTCCAAGGAAGTCTGACACTTGACATGATGGAGGGCAGAGCAGACGTCATGTGACCTGCTGGACTGACTATCTTACACACCTCCAGCAAGAGAGAGAATGTGGGCCAAGCGCTGAGTGAGAGCTCCAAGCAGGAACACTCTCACGGACCTGAACACAATTTGTCTACAATTCTTCAGCTTGTGCTATCATTTTTTCTTCAATTCATGTCGTCCCACATGCATGATCCAGTTCACTGGACCCTATGTATACACAACAGGGTCAAAATATTCACAGTGCAAAGCTACCAGCACGTAAACAAGGAGAGGCATCATGAAAACACGTCTTCTTTGGGCAAGGCTGGGACGAACTGTCTCACTCCGCCCTCTCTCCTCCGGGGTGGCCTCGCTCTGCCTTTCCGGGCCCTAGCAGATATCCGGCAATGCCCTCCTGCAACGGTCTTCCCGACAGCTCTAAGAAGTTTCAGAGCAGACCCCAACTCTCAAGCAGAGCGCCAAGGGAAAGGTGAAAGCAAATACTGTGTGTTACACCGGCTAAATCAGACGGGTTAGGCAAAGAGCGGGAAACTGCGTTTGTTCAAATGTGCTTCAGGACCCTCAGAAGCACACTCGGCAGCCTGAAGTGACCCAGTTTTATTAATGGAAAATGGGTTTAATTTAGACTACGTTAGTTCCTGCCCAGTTCAAGAAATGAAATTCAGACAGCCGAAGCAATCAACTTATTTTGGCAAAAGGAAGAGCAATTTCAGGTCTCTGCCCTAAATTACAATCCATTCCACTAGCTCCTCTATTATAAGCTGAGAAACCAGGTCATTCCTCCAGGTAGCATATTAAATGTTTCTCCTTCATTCTCTGTCACTACTGGAGATAGGCACACATTCTCTGCCCTAGACACTCAACTCTCCCCAAACTGTCTTATGACTACAGGACAGCAGAAAAGAGAAGCCGACCAACACACAGGGGCCTGCTCCCATATCTGCCATGAACAGGCTGACTGACTCTGGGAAAGGCAGAGCTCCCTGAGCCCAGCACCCAGCTGCCTGAGTGGTGGTGGTCTGTGACATACACAGAGGAGTGTATGCGATCTGTGGGAATCCATGGGAGCAGGTATGAGCTTCAGAACTACAACAGGATCTATAAAAGCACTGAATCATTACAGACAGCAAAACTCCCAGACACTCTCGTGGGGAGCCTGTTTCTCTCTCTCCCTCTGCCGTCCTCCTGCCCCTGCTTGTGCTCTCTCGCACCCACTCTCTCAAACACATAAACAAAATCTTAAAAAAATAAAAAAAGGAAAATTTTATGGCCACACTTCCTGAACAGAAGAGAAAATACCTTTAGAATGGAGCTACCTACCATTAAAACATAGATTCATTTTATCCTTACTTGAAATTAGCTTGAAATGTGCAAATGTCTAGGCAACTTCCCATTATTTTTGGTACCTGGACTTTTACAACAGCTTTCTTGTAAGGAATGTTAACACTGTAATAACACACCCATGTACTTCACCAAAGGTAAAATGGGGTATTATTCCATTTTATAGCTAGATTACAGGAAGAACACAGAGTCCCATATGTCATTAGCCAACTGAGAACACTGAACGAGGGCTATGAAGTCCTGGGAATTTTCAGTGTTGAGCCTTTCCTTCACTAAATGCTTGTGAACTGAACCCCAGGTGTCAAAGTCAGCTCGCACGCCAACCAAGAGCACGACGGCAAGACTGAAGATTAGGTTCCCTAGGACAGGAGGTGGACAGGACGATCCCTGCTACAAACCACCCGGGGCCAAGAGCCAGGTTCTGCCAAGTGGAAGTCTACCACCAAGCCCTATCAACCCCAATCCCCAAATCTAGCAAAAGCACCAGGATTCCGGGCAGAGCCAGAGAGCTGGAGCTTTGGCCATATGGTCAAAACGGGAGTTTGTGAGGGATGAGTAAGGAGGGTTTCCGGAGCATTCCCAAACTCTCAGAAGGGACCTCATGAGCAAGCAGAGGGGTGGTAGGGGGACAGGCAAAAGAAAGGCACTGTGCTAGGGTCCACTGGAAGAAACACCCAAGTCAAGGGGGATGGACGGATCCGTCCCACAGAAGAGAGATGAATCAAAACCTAGAGAGCTGGGTTCTCATGCTGAGAACGTACCAGCCATGGTGCCAGTCAGTCTGGACCTCAGACTTTTTATTTTGAAAACAGGACAGGCTCCCTTCTGTGCTGAATTTGTAAGATGGCTTTATGAAGTAACTGCGATTGAATGCCTCAAGTGCCTGGCCAGACCAGGGTATAGTTCACCGAATCTCAGGCCCAGCCAACAATTCTATCTCTAAATGTGTGTCCTGAATCAAGCTTTCTTAATTCCCTGCAACAGATGACTTCCAAGACTCATTCTCCTGTGATCGCCTACCATCGAAGAGAAGCAGTGCTTCCAAGCCTCTTGAGAGGCAACTTCCATGTATTTAGTACCTTACATTTGCAAGGAAAGTTTTCCAAAATCACGCTAAAATAAATAAGCCCTTATCTAAAAAAAAATTCTAAGTATATAAACTAAGAAAAAAAAAATTTCAGGGTTATGTCCACCCTAAAAATAGGCCTACCCATTCTACCATAGTTACTGACAAGATGCTATCATGGGTTTTTGAGGATTGACCATCTACTGAAACAGAAAGTATATCTGTTAGGAAAGGCCGGGTCAACTGCTCTGTTACTGACCGGGCAGTCCCACAGCCAGGGTGCTCTAGGAGTCTGGGCAAACCGTAGGCCCTCGATGCACTCATAGTGTAATATTCCTTCCACGGGGACAATGAAAGTAGTAATAAGCATAATCCTGTATTTCTCAAAGAGATCATAAAGAATAGCAACAATTTACAAACTATTAACAAAGCAGCAGAATATGCAGGATTGTGAGGAAACACATATTGTAAGGAGCAACTCAAACGAGGGTAATCTAAGATTTAGCCTGGAAAGGCTCGTGAGACATCTGTAGTCAGGGAAGAATCCCAGTGATCTATTATTCAAGGACTCGGATATTTATAAATGTAGCTGAGCTCTCCTAAATATAGTCATCCACACTCAGCCAGGATCTAAATAAGCCCAAGGAACAAATCCTTGCTAATCCCCAACAGTAATCCTCACACTGACATAAATTATCCTACATCCATCTGTGCTGAATAAGGGAGGCCCCAGAAGCCACTGTTTAATAAAACGGCGCATCCTTTCCTAACCAAGGTAAAAGACGGGTTCACCACAATAACGAAAGGGCGACTCTGAGAGAAACGAAGCTGCCTGTGACTTTGGGGTACATGCGAGTGAAGAGTTAAGGGACTAAAGGATTCAAAACACTGGATTTTATCAAAATTCCACCCTTTCTCTTCTGTTCAAAGGTGGGGGGGTGGAGCAGGATTTCTACATGAATAGCAAACTGGAGACCTGGTGCTTCACTAAAAGAACGAATCCCACTGGCACCTGGAAAGCAAGGATTTTTTTTTCTTTTTTTTTAGCTTATTTCACTAAGTGTGTCCTGGGCAAATAAGTCCACGACTCGCTTCAAAATGGTAGGAAGGCCCTGGGAGGATCAACTTGATGACTCTCTTTGTCAAAGGGGAAGGATGTCCTGCCGTGCTTCGGTGCTGCCTTCCTATCCATCAAGGCTGAACTCGACACACGCCGAAGGATCGCGGCTGCATTCAGCTCCAGCCCAATTAGAGCGGACACTGACACGCCCCACAGACTCTGAACAAAGGGAGCCTCCTGGGTGCTGGCGGGGTTGCTCTCAGGACCAGGGACAGAGGCAGAGGGCAGGGAGAGTCCTTGCTGAAGTCCAGGCAAGGACTTGTGGAAGCAGAAACGGGTAATTACAGCAAGGTCTCTACATTTCAAGTAATAAACAGGAGTAAACACGCTGGAGGAAAACAGGAGTAAAAATTCCTGTACTGCAATTTTACTCAACTTCCCAAGTGCTAATTACTGAATCCTCTGGCGTACGGACATTCTCTTTTTCAGAACGTCTCATCTCCAAGGAACCTTGATTTTTTTTTTTTTTTTTTTAAGAAATAAGAGTATGAGTTTTCTCATGAGCATCATTTATTAAAGGAAAGAAAGCTGAGAAACTTTTTAAACAACAGAAATGAAAGATCCTCTAGTGTCTTACAGAAGAAACCAAACAGACATTCCTGTATTGCCAGCAAATAATCATTAGAGATGTAGCACTGTCTATTAATATCTTAAAGATTCTAGGGGCATGTAGACTACAAGACACAAATCAGGCTGAGCTGCATATCCCTGGGAAAATTTTGTGGACTCTCAAAACTTATTCTGAATAAAGACTCCTTGTTAGCTTTATCTGCTTAGCAGAAGAATGGTAGGGGAGCTTAATTAAGCCTGTAACCTTAATGCAAGTAAGTAAAACTCCTCATCTCCAGGAAATGAAAATTAATCAATAACCAAAATTAAAAGGCAGACAATAGCAGAAAATATAAGAGCTTATATAATTCAATAAGAAAAAGATAAAAAATCCCAATAGCAAAAAAAAAAATAAAACAGATACAATTCTTCAAAGAAGAAACCCAGTCAATAAAGCTATTTTAAGAGATAAAATTCACTAGTAACAAACTAAATGTAATTTATAAATGTAAATTATAATGGTATGGTTTTAGCTTTTTTAAATTGTTAAAAAAACAAAACAAAACTGGTGTCAACTGTTGATGAGGGCATGAGGGAAAAAAACATACCACATAATAGCGTTGGGAATATTATGTCACAGGAAGACAATTTTTCAATATATATCCAAAAACCTTGAAATGTTCTCCCCAGAGCAATCTACACATTCAAGGCAATCCCCATCAAAACACCATCGACATTTTTCACAGAGCTGGAACAAAAAATTTCTAAAATGTGTATGGAACCAGAAAAGGCCCCAAATCGCCAGGGGAATGTTGAAAAAGAAAACCAAAGTTGGCAGCATCACAATGCCTAACCTCAAGCTACATTAACAAGCTGTGATCACCACGACAGCATGGTACTGGCACAAAAACAGATACATAGATCAATGGAACAGACAGAGAGCCCAGAAATGGACCCTCAACTTTAGGTCAACTAATCTTTTACAAAGCAAGAAAGAATATCCAGCGGAAAAAAGATAGTCTCCTCAATAAATGGTGCTGGGAAAATTGGACAGTCACATGCAGAAGAATGGAACTTGACCATTCTCTTATACCATACACAAAGATAAACTCAAAATGGATGAAAGAACTCAACATGAGACAGGAATCCATCAAAATCCTAGAGAAGAACACAGGCAGTAGTAACCTCTTTGATCTCGGCCACAGCAACTTCTTGCAAGACACATCCCTAAAAGCAAGGGAAACAAAAGCAAAAATGAACTATTGGGACTTCATCAAGATAAAAAAAAAAAAAAAAAAAGACTTCTGCACGGCAAAGGAAATAGTTCACAAAACTGAAAGGCAACCTATGGAATAGGAGAAGATATTTGCAAATGACATATCAGATAAAGGGCTGGTATCTAAGATCTATAAAGAACTTCTCAAACTCAACACCCAAAAAACAAAGAATACAGTCAAGAAGTGGACGGAAGACATGCACACACACCTATCTCCAAATAAGACTTACAAATGGCAAACAGAAACATGAAAAAATGCTCCACATCACTTGTCATCAGGAAAATACAAATTGAAACCAAAATGAGATGATACCTTATACCAGTTAGAACAGTTAAAATTAACAAGACAGGAAACAACAGATGTTGGTGAGGATGCGAAGAACGGGGAACCCTCTTACACTGTTGGTGGAAATGGAAGCTGGTGCAGCCATTGTGGAAAACAGTGTGGAGATTCCTCAAAAAGTTAAAAATAGAGCTACCCTATGGCCCAGCAATTGCACTACTGAGTATTTACCCCAAGGATACAGATGTAGTGAAAAGAAGGGGCACACGCACCCACCCCAATGTTCATAGCAGCAGTGTCCACAACAGCCAAACTGTGGAAGGAGCCAAGATGCTCTTTAAGAGATGAATGGATAAAGACGTAAAGAAAATTACTGAGTGTTCAGAAAGGATGAATACCTACCATTTATGTCAACAGGGATGGAATGAGAGGGTATTATTCTGAGTGAAGTAAGTCAATCAGAGAAAGACAATTATCATATAGTTTCATTCATATGTGGAATATAAGAAATAGAGCAGAGGATCATAGGGGAAGGGAGAGAAAACTAAATGGGAAGAAATCAGAGAGGGAGACAAACCATGAGAGACTCTTAGCTAGGGGAAATAAACTGAAGGTTGCTGGAGGAGAGGTGAATGGGAGGATGGGGTAGCTGGGTGATGGGCATTGAGGAGGGCACGTGACGTGATGGGCACTGGGTGTTCTATGCAACTGAAGAATCACTGAACACTACATCTGAAACTAATGATGGACTATATTGGGCTAACTGAATTTAAATAATAAAAAAAACCTTGAAATGCACCAAACTTAAGGTTTGGTTAACAAAATTATAATACATCCAAAAGATACCTTAGTAGGCATATACCATCAGATTCTAGAAAAATATACAATTGTATGAGAGCACTTTGCTCAGAAAAATAAAGCCAATAAAATAGCATAACTGGGGTAGCATTTAGTTGTTTTACACCACAGCAGAGAGGAAATAATATGTAAAGATATATGCCAAAGTAATGACAATAAATTATGTTCTTGGTGGCATTAGAGAGGATTTTTTTCATTATTCAATTTGGTAATCAAATTTCCAAGCTTCCTCTATGTAACTTTTGTATGGAACATTTTGTTTCTAAATTTGTTAAATTTTACTTTAAAAAGCAGATCACTTGGGCACCTGGCTGGCTCAGTCAATTAAGTGTCTCCCTCTAGCTCAGGTCAGGATCCCAGAGTCCTGGGATGGAGCCCCACATCGGGCTCCTTGCTCACTGGGGAGCCTACTTCTCCCTCTCTCCCCTGCTCATACTCTCTCTCTCTCTCGCTATCTCTCTCACTCTCTTCCAAATAAATAAAATCTTAAATAATAAATAAATAAATAGTAGATAACTTACAGACCAAAAACAAGTGGAGAGTGGACATAAAGAGACATTTAAAATGAGGAAATATAATTGGTTAACAAAAGCAAACATTATCCTACTACTAATTAAATAAAAAGTAATAGATGAACAAGGTTTGTGGAAAATAATATACAAGGTGTAAAGAAGGGGCACCTGTACCCCAACGTTCACAGCAGCAATGTCCACAATAGACAAACTGTGGAAGGAGCTGAGATGCACAGACCTATCTCCAAAGAAGGGTGTATGAAATAAACACTCATACAGTCAGCAATTAAAACTGTATTTATAAAAAGTTTAACATCATGAAAAATGCACATTTTATGCAGTCATTTTAAAACACACTACATACATTTAATTTGAACAATGTAAAAACCAATAGTATTTGTAGGAAAAATGGGACAATACAAGCCTAAATTTATAGTGTTATTTTGGGACAGTGTGATTTCTTTTGGGTTACTTTGCAAAAATCTCTTTACTTGAACCTTAAACTCTTCTAACAATAATCAGAAGCTGTTGCGGCATGATGCAAAGGGTATGTGAGTCCTAAACTGGTTTAAAAGATGGGATCCACTGAAAGACTCAAAACACTTAGGCACACAGGCATTCCTAGTCATGCCATTTGAACACAAGAGTTCTAAAAACCATGCTTTTTAAAAAACCGTTATCAACAAAGTATAATCATGAGACAGTCAAGAGATCCAAGTTCTACCTCAATATGAGGTTTGATTTATATACCATTATGTTGGAAAACTTACACTCATGTTTCTCCGTTACTCTCCCATGACTACCATACTCACAACACTTCTGATACCCCATGTGTGGGTGTTTTCCCCACTCCTCCAAGTAACTCTGCGACACCAGCTGGGTGTCCTCCAGTTTAGGTCAGTCCTGACACTATGTACCAGGAGACCACATTAGATCACACAGGCTAAGGGCTCAGTCCTACAGGAGTGCCTGTTCCCTCCCTCCCCCCTTGTCACCTGGGCTTCTGATCTACTGGCAACGGACCAGAGGTTCCCACAACCCCCTTCTTAGGTTCCATTTGCTATAATGCCCCATAGAACATTTCACTCACCAAATCGCTGATTTATTATAAAAAGATATAATTCAGGAACAGCCAGATGGAAGAGACGCACAGGGCAAGATAAGAAGAGGTGTAAAAGGTTTCCCATGCCCTCTCTGAACACACCACTGTCTCCAAATCTCCACGTGTTCATCAACCCAGAAGTTCTCTGAACCCAGTCCTTTGGGTTTTTATGGAGTCTTCATCACATAGGCATTAGTGATTAAATCATCAACCACTGGTGAATCATTCAACCCCCTTTCCCCTCCTGGGGGGAATCAGGGGAAGGCCTGAAAATTCCAACCCTCTCACCATATGATTGGTTCCCCAATCAACCAGCCTCCCCCAACCTCAGGTGCTTTCCAAAAGTCAAGTTATTAATATAACAACAGATGACTTCACTAGGATGAAAACCAAATATGTATTTCTTAGTATAAATCACAGTATCACAACCACAAAAGTCACCCATTTTCAATGCACAGTTTGGCGAGTTTTTAGAAATCTTTCTACCTTGTGCATTCAACACCATAATCCAGTTCCAGAACATTTCCATCACCCCAGGATGTTCTCTCTTTTCCTTCTGCAGTCAATTCTAGCTCCCATCCCAGCACCAGGCCGCACCGATCAATCCTTTAGCTTTGTCTTGTCTTTTCTACAAGGTTCAATTACATGAAATCATAAGCCTGCAGCCCTTTATGTCTAGATTCTGTCCAGCTAGTTGTGAACTAGATCAGCAGTTCACTCATTGTTAGTGCTGAATACTAGTCCATTGAATGATACGCCCCATTTTGTTTATCCATTCATCTGGCTTATTTCCTTGTTCGGGCTATTGTGAACAAGGTGCTATGAATTTCTGCATGCAGATCTTTCTGTGGACATATGTCTTTATTTCTTGGGTCCATCCCCCAGGAGTGGAAGTGCCAGGCCATAGGGTGACTCAGTGTTCAGCTTCTTGAGGAACCCCCACACTGTCTTCCTGGGCAGCTGAGCGGGCTTCCATTCCCACCTGCAGTGTGAGAACTCTAGTTCCTCCACATCCTCACCAACAGTTGCTGTTATCTGTCTTTGTGATCTCAACCATCTGATATGGTACCGGTATCCTGCTGTGGTTCTGGCTGGCATTTCCCTAATGACTAACGAGGCAGAGCAACTTTTCACTCTAGCTGCCATTTATGCAACGCCTATTCTCCTCCAGGTACTCGTCGTATAAAATCTCACTGAAAGGCATAATAACCCTGAGAGTTAGGCAGCGTAGGTACTTACAGCCGAGTAAATGAAGGTCTCAGGTGACTTAAGGTCACACAGGAGATGAGCAGGTCACCCGTGTGATACAGGTCACACAGGAGATGAGCAGAAAGTTGGGGTTTGAACAAAGTCTGCAGGTTTCTAACGTCTGTGCATGTTTTTCTGGCAGTGTACAGGTGTCGCAATTTTCTGTGTCACAATAATTCATAATCCCAGGCTTTGTTATGTCTGTCACATCTCTCACAGGGAACCAGAGTGAGATGTATTTCAGGCATGGTTTCATTGCCTAGAGGAAGACTAAACTGACGACTGAAACCGCATGAAGGACCCCACTTCCATCTTCCCAAAATAAACTTCCGGACTTATTAGAAATTACATGTTAGAACCCCCTCAAGACTCAGCACTATCATTTACTGCACCCCAAGAGCAGAATAAAGGACACAAGCACTAAGCAACGCCGTCCAGATTGGGCCAACAGGCTGCGAACGATCACAAACCCAAGGAGCCCAAAGCCTATCCTGGGGGCAAACCAACCACTTTCCCGCTCACGAAGTGTTCTCAGCTGCTAGAAGTACTCAGAGGTGCTACTTTATAGCCCAGAACAGCACAAAGCGAACACACAAGCTGCAGCCAAAAAAGTCTATGTGACAAATTTTCCAAATGCCACGAAACATCATTCATTCAAAACCTGATGACTGGGAGATTTATTTAGAATAGTCTGAAAGCAGTGATAACAGATGGAAATAGTAGAGCTACTGTTATTTGCCGGCAATGAATGAATATAATCAACCTTAGTTATGGGCCCAACTCTTAAAAAAAAAAAAAAAAAAAAAAAAGAACAGTGCAGAGATGAAACCTTTGGATACTCTCCCTCAGGGCCTAGTCCAGGAGGGCCACCCCTTTCAGTGTGACTGTGGAGGAGGAGAGCTATGTTATGAGAAGGTCAACAGACCGGCTTGGCAACCACCCGATCTCCAGCGTGGGCGCCCTGCTTGGGTGCTACATGGCACAGGAAGTGACTGAGAAAGCCTAGCCTGGCGTCCCCAACCACACCACACAGTGTCCCCCAAATGGGTAACAGACATAAACTGAAAACACCACTCTTCTCCAGTTGGGCCTAAATCCTTGCCAGCAGACCCAAAACTTAACCACCAGACTAATGAAAAAATACCAGCTTCTTCTCTTCTGTTGCCAGAAAGCCCTGGAAAGATTAATAAGCACAGCAGCTTCAAGAGCAAAATGCCAAAAGGTAAATACAGGCTCCTAACTTGGGCTGTGTTCTAGTCTCCCTGCGGGACTTCTACTTTAGAAGGAAAGCATGTTGGATTCTCTGATAGCATCCAAACTGCTCCAAGTGTGGATTCTAAGTAAGAAGCCCAAGAGCCGAAAAAGAGCTGCGATTTAGCTAAACACGGTGAGAAGCTGAACCATGGGGTCGCCCACATTCAAAAGGCAGTACAACATACATCTCCTGCCAAGCATCTCCAGCCCGTTCTTTGCCCCCAGAAAGCCCCACACCGTTGTTCCCTGGGTCTTCACGTTACCAGTGCGGCCCCACATTAACCCCCAGCACCCACCGCAATTTCACCCAACAGCGACTCACCCTTCAGCTCTCAACTGCCCTGTGAATTTCTTCCTAAGCCTGAATGTAGAAGGAGAACCCTGGGGCCACCGCCAATACAGCCTGACCCACCATTTACACACTCTGGACTTGTCCTCTGCAGGCACGCCGATTTCAGTAACGGGCTGTTCACTGGGGCTCACAGCCCCCTTATTCTCCGAAACACAAAGGCAGGCACGTATCAGCGAAACCCATGTTTGGTTCCCTAAGGCGGCCACGCTGCTCCGTCCGCACAGCGTACTTAATACCGGTGCTTAAAGAATGAAAGGCAATTCGCCCCCGACACAGCCCCCGGGGGGGGGCGGTCTGGGGGACCTGCCTCGTGTACCTCTAACTTGCCACTACACTCAATTCGTGTGTTGAGCGCTTTGACCTCACCCTCTTGATCCTCTGTTTTTAGGTGCCGGTAACCCTCCCAGAATTTTCTTCCTTACCTTTCTCCTATTGAGTACTACGCGGGGTGGGGGTGGGGGACGAGTGAAAAGAGGAAGGAGAATGGCAGAACTCTGGTCTAAAAGGAAAACAACTCTAAGTGTTGCAGACAGCAATGGCATTCCATCCCAAACACGACATTTATGGAAGAATCCCAGCAGATTTTTCATAGCTCTGTCTCCTAACTCTGTCAGCTATCATTTCTAATAGCTGTCACTGAGTCCTGTTTTTTTGTTTTTTTTTTAAATCTATGATGGAAATCATTTTGTGGGGGGTTTTTCGGGGGGTCGGCGGGGGGATGGAGAAAGAACAGGAACATGACGCAGTAGCATAGCGAGAAAAGCAGATGCAAAGCAGATGGCAGAACTCATTCTACAGACGTGTAGCAGACAGACGTTCTTTGGGTTTTCTAGGTCGAATATCTAAATTCCACTGGTCTGGCTTGGCTTCATTTCTCCTGTGTAATTCTCTAACCCCTGGTCTTGGCACGTGCACGTCCTGTGACGGTCACCAGCAGCGTGTGCCCGTTCTCACTCCCCAGGGTGAGCAGCTGTGTCCGAGACCCGGGGCTGCCCTGGGTTTACCCTGGTGGGAGGCATCTCTATCTCCAGCCTTCGGAGCCCAAAGTTCAATATTTCCGCAGACTGGGTTTCTGCTCTTGAGCTCACTCTGCAGTTACCCTGTTTCTGACCCAACGACCCAACGACCCCCACGTTTCTCCACGGTAGATCTCGTGCAGGTGTCTGCTGTGCAGGGCTCTGTCACAAGCCAGGGACCTTTTTCCAGCTGCCACCTGGCATCTGGACCACATGCCCACAGGACCGTGAGAATCAGACATGCAGAGCAGAGAGCATCTGCCTAACCCCCCACCCCTGGCTTCCTGCTTCTAAGAACAGAGCCACTCGCTCTCCACCAGGGCAGGTCAGCTGCATGCTGAGCCCGCTCCCTCCCCAGCACATCTCTCCTGGGCGGCCCTGGAGGCCAGGAGGTGAGGGGGAAGAGCGTGGATGCTTGCCTGTGGGGGAGGCAGAGGATGAGGAGGGACAGGCAGAGACCAGCTGAGACAGGAACGCCGACTCCAGGCTGGGCGGACGGCCTCAGCAGCCCGCATGGCATTCCACGCTGAGTGGCTGCGGACACTGTCCTCGCCTCCCTCCCTTCTCATGAGACTTAATAACGCTCAGGGGGCTACGGGGCTCAGGGGGCTACACCGCACTCCGCAGAAGACAACCCAAGAGAACCGGGCACAGCACATCAAGTCCTCGCTCCGCAGTCTCCAGTCCCCACTCCTTACAGCTCCCGTCATTTTTCCTCCTTGAGGTCACAAACCGCTGTCTTCTGGATAGAGTTTTACCCTGCATAGGGCTCCGTCTCACACACACAGAAGTGGTGGGGCTCCTACAGCACAGCTTCTGTCAGAACCCCCAAAATGCCTCACTGGCAGACTGAACTCTAGACTCACAGGGAAGGTCCTGCCTCTGCCAGGCCAAGCCCTCTGATTCCCAGCGCAGCCGCTGCCTGCCTCTGCTCCAACCTCAGCCGCCTTCCACCTCCCCGACCCCGCCGGAGCTCAAGCTCCCCACGGCACATCTAGACTTCTTCTCCACCTGCAGTGCTCTCCCTGGCGTTTCCATCGCAGGGGCTCGGAAGAAAACTTCCTGTACTTCCAGAAAAGGAGATGTTACTTATTCTCCTTGGGGCTATGACTGAAATTTAGTGAAACAATAAGCACTTAGACATTCGAGGATTTTCATGTGCATTATCTTCTCATTTGGTCCTAAAATGTATGAATGGGCAGGCTGCTGAGCCAGGAGGCATGCCCTGTGCAAGCTGTCCCATGATCCCATCAGAAAGGGACTGTCCCTTTGTGGCCTCTGTCCTGCGGCCAGCGTGAGGCTGTCTCCAAGAGCCTGCGCTCTCTCCCTGGTGAGGGTGCACTATGTCACACCCTTGCCCGCCCGCGTGCACAGTGTGTGGCCTCTTCTCCCACAGACCAGGAGCCTCGGAAGTTCGGGGACCCTGCCTTGTTCACCTGTCAGCTCCAGATTCTGGCCCAGGGTAGGGGGTCAGGAAATGCTTGCCTCTTCCTCTTCCTGCTCACAAGTTTAAATTTGCTTTGACCAAACAGACGGTAGTTTGGAAAGTGGCCCTGCCTGCTTTCCAACGAAGACCTAGCCAGGCAAGATTTCATGTAACAAGGACAGAGAACTTAGAGAGCACCTCACGCTGCCCGAGAGCTGAGGGAAACAAAGATGGAAAAAAATGCCATACTGTCTCTCAACGTTTTCATGAAGGTAAAAAGAGAAAGAACAATGGAAATCAGAGTAAAACGGATGGAAAAACAAAGCACAGGTGGTCGAGGAACACTGGGCTGAGGGGTAACAGGGGCAGGGCACGGGCCACAGGGAAAGTGCGCCCACACCCGCCCGGATTAACACAGGCACCAGCCTCCTCTCAGCGGGACAGGAAACTCACCGTAACTACCCAGAATGGTAACAGGAAGTGAACAGAATGAAACTCAGACAGTGTGAATCCACAGCTCTTTCAGCAGAACTGGGGTAAGGAGGAAGGAGGGGCCTGCCAGGCAGCAGAACCAGATTTAAGGTTATGTCTAAGAAATCTGGAAGGTTCGGCAGAAACGCCGTCAGAAGCTTCTGGAGGGAAGGGATTGGCAGTGGACTGAATGCAGATGGTTAATAAAGGCTTCTTCAACTGACTCTAATTACTGAAGCGGGCAGGCCTAGAAGATCCCCTCCTCCAGATCGAGTGGGACCTCCATAGAGGGAAAGGCTGCACGTGGTTGGCTCTGACACTGTCTGCTCTGCTCTGACGGCTTCTGCTGGTTTCCTCAGGCCAAACCCACAGAGCTCAGCTATCGCATGAAAGACGGAGCCAAACATCTCACTGAATTCTCTCCTCTCAGTCAGATGGGCACGTTAGCTCACATAGAATACCCAGGGCTGTTTTTACCAAGAGAAAATCTATGTGAACCAAACCCAGTCAGAACAGCTACTAAGCTTTTTTTTAAGGATTTATTATTTGAGAGAGAGAGAGAGAGAGAGAGCGCACGCGCACAAGCAATCAAGGGGAGGCGCAGAGGGAGAGAAACCCTCAGGCAGACTCCCCACTGAGGGTGAACCCCCCAAAGCGGGACTCAATCCCAGGACCCTGATGAGATCATGACCTGAGCCAAAATCAGGAGGTGCTTCACCGACTGGGGCACCAAGGTGCCCACAGCTTTCACACTTTTGAGCAAGTAGAGACACGTAAGTCAGACAAAGTAACGCCACATTTGAGTTTCTGGGAAGATAACATACAATACGCCCTATGATGCTCTCCTTTCTGAAGCTCAAACTTTGAGCCAGGCTTCCATCCAACCATCAGCCAACCAACCACCTGCAGGCGCGAGAGTATCCTGTATTCGGTTCAGCCCTGCACCAGCTACTGGGACGGGCACAGAGCAAAGGAGCACAGTTAGCAGCTGGCCCACAGCTACTTGCCATCGATCAGGTCACACAAATGAAGCCAATTACAGAACGATCACAAAGAAAATGCCAGTAATATCCTCATCCACTGAAATATAGACAATAATATCTACCTCACTGACAGTTTTATAGGATTCAATGAGGATACAGTGTTTGTAAAAGCACAAAAAATGGGCCTGCCCCCGCTTGCCCAAGCCATTAAGAAACAGTCACCTCCCAACAGCTGCCACGTCTTCCCACTTCTAACTATCCCAAAGCCTTTAAAGGAAAATCCAATTCTCAACCCATCTGCAAAAGGTCACTCCGCTAAAATCCACTCGGTAAGTACTAGTACATGTCGAAGGCGGTACCAGCCGGGGTGGAGGCCTGCATACATCCAAGCAGTGATCTGCCCACATCCGTCACTGCTCTCCGCAGCTGCTCCCCACAAGCTGGTGAGGAGGCTGAGAGGGTCCCCTGGGGAAACCTCAGCTCACAGTGAGCAAGGAGGCTCCACAGCCGGACCCAGGCATCAGCTCCGGCCTCAGCCATGCCCCGAGGCCTTCTGCCTCCTCTGCCCTCAGCTGCCTCAGCCCGCCCGGGCTTCGGGACACCTCTCTTCAGCTGCTAACAGTCGGAGACTTTTACTGCTCATCTACAGATTCTGTCTCCAGGACCTGCATACTGGAAAAGTGTTTCTAGAACATGAACCACTGAAAAGTCTGGGACTACAAACCAGAATGGGTAGGTGCTATTCACCGATACTATCTCTTATGCAGTCGGCACTTTGGACAGCTATCTGTTGCCTGCTTGGAATTATCTTCTCTAACCAAGCTACACTGATCCTTCCACCTGTCCCCAAGCCCAAAAACTTAGTCGTGATCCATCCAGCCTCCAAAGTAATACAAAGATGCAAGGAATAAGTTCAACACCGTGAAATGGACAATATATTTGGGTCTTTTTCTTTCTTTCCTTTTGTATTTTTTTTTTAAGAGAGGGAGAGCACACACTTGGGGGAGGGGGCTAGGGGGAAGGAGATAGGGAAAGGGAGAGAGAGAATCTTAAGCACACTCCACACCTAGCACAGAGTCGGACACAGGGCCCAATCTCACAACCCTGAGATGACAACCTGTGCCAAAATCAAGAGTTGGATGCTCAAGTGACTTAGCCACCCAGGTGCCCCTATTTTGGTCTTTTTCTTTTTAAGATTTTATTTACTTATCTGACAGAGAGAGACACGGAGAGAGAGTGAACACAGCAGGGGGGGCTAGGAGAGGGAAAGCAGGCTTCCCACCGAGCAGGAAGCCCAATACAGGGCTTGATCCCAGAACGCCGGGATCATGACCTGAGCCGAAGGCAGACGCCTAACAACTGAGCCACCCAGGTGCCCCTATTTTAGTCCTTTTCTAATTAAAGCTCAAGTATTTTCTCAAAATCTGAGTATGAGCTTTTCCTACCAGGCTGCACTCAAACCACATACAATTAATCATACTACCATCAGAATCCACACAACTCCACAGCCAGCTGAAAACCACTGTAAACTATGACCTTTAATGGTTTAATGGCATACATAATGATCCATTCATGCAAACCTGCAGAAAAGCATGAGATAGACACTTGTCCAGAAGTTTCACAGAGCACTGTGTGTAACAGCAAAAAGCCAGAAACTACCTACACATCCGTCAAGAGAGAGGTGATTAAATGAGTCATCGTCATTCACATAAAGGAGCACTCTGTAATTCTCAGGGGAATGCGGTGGGTTCAGACACATTGATAGAGAAATACCTCTAAGTAGTATCTCTTAAGAAAAAAAGAAGAAACAAGATGCAGAACACTGTGTCTAGTATGATCTGTGTACTTTTAACAAAGTATCTGAGTATATAAATTAGAAAATAAAAATTCAGAGGGCTGATAGTAGACTGATAGTAGCTGATAGGAGACGGATAGTAGCTCCCTTTGCGGAGAAGGTGTAGGGTTGGAGAGGTAACAGGGAGAAGAGAAGCCCTCACCTTCTGCCTAATACCTTTTTCAACCATATACACACATTTTGTTTAAAAAATTAAAACCATCAGATCAGTTATCTATAAAAATAAAGAGCAAGATCAACATAGATGAAATCCCCAGACAATTTAACAATGCCATTTCATATGGAATTCACCCGTTTACAACAAAGCTTCAGACAAACTGAATTCAGTTTCTCCCTATTCCTCTCTCTCCATCCATCCTTAAAACAAAACTAATGAGCTGTGAAATGGCCAAAAGGAAGACAAACAAAGGCTCTGAGTGATTCACAACTGGATAATCGGCTCCTTCATGGGTGAGAACCACTGCTTCTAGCAAACCCTGCCATGTTCTCCCACAACAGACTGTGAGGTCTTGAGGGACAGAGGTCTCAGCATCCTGCCTTCCGGCCACGGTCCTGGGACAGCAACAGCCACAGGCAGGCTCGATAAATGCTTGCTGAACCAACTATATGGGCAAATGGATAAGGATAAATGGAAAAGCATTATTATACACATACATACATATATCACACAAAACCGCACACACACACACAGACACACACACACAGTCCCCCATGTGATGGAAAAGCTACTGAAAAGAACACTAATGAATTAACACAGGTACATCCCCATCTAGAAACAGATCATACTTCAAAACTCTTATCTCCAAACTGGTGATTTAAAATTTAGGATCCATTCTCTCACAGAAATAATGGTACAAATGTTGGCTACATTCCCTGGCCAGCTGACAAACTTCTATTAAGCTCATAAAATAAATGCGTTGTGATGAGCACTGGGTGTTACATGCAACTAATGAATCGCTGAACACACACACACACACAATAATAAACAAACAAACTCTCTAATTGTCTGCTGAGCAGATCCTGTGTCTCTCGTCTCCCTCAGCCCGCCTTCGGAGCAGAAGTGAAATGACCCTGTGTCAGGATGAGGCCTGGCCAGACGGTGCTGAGGAGCAGACATCGACCTCACTCTGCTTCTGTCGCTCATCAGCCTCAAGGATGAGCTTTATTCCTTGTTCTACCAGTTGCCCAGCCTGATGCCTATCCGAAGCAGACGGTAAGAAATTTAAACATATAGATATATTTAAGGAAGACTGACTGAAGGCTACTGATCCCTTCAGACACAGAAAAGGCTGCTTTGCACCTGATCTATGCCTCCACTAAGGCAACAAAATCAACAAATTTACCCTTGAATTCCCCACCAAGATATGCTCGGACAGACAGAAGCCATTGTTACACTACTGTGTGTTATCTATTTTTGTGTGTGACTTGGAGCTCAAAAAGGGTCTGAGGAGGCTTACAGAAATAAATACCAGTTAAAGATACAAGAGAAAAAACACAACACCAAAACAAAGTACCAAATAGGTAAATAAATAAATAATAAATTGGATGGCATCGAGACTTAAAACTGTTAGTCTGGGAAGATACAACCAAGAGAGTAAAAAGGCAAGATAAAATGGGAGAAAATATATGCCAATCATAGAGCTGATAAGGAATTTGTATAAAGAAATCTTAAAACTCAATAATAAAAAGACAACCCAAGGAATGACTCCTAATGGCTACAGGGTACTTGGGGGTTGGGGGTGGGGAGTGATGAAAATGTTCTTAAGCTGAGTGTAGTGATTCTTGCCCAACTCTGTGATAATATTAAAAACCACTGAATTGTACTTTAAATCGGTGAATTGCATGTATGTGAATTATACGTCAATAAAGATACTATATTTTAGTGGGCCAAGGATTTGAAGAGACATTTCTCAAAGAAGACATACAAATGGCCAATAAGCACATGAAAAGATGCTCACCATCATTAGTCATTAGGGAGAAGCAAGTGAAAACCAGTGAGATAGCACTCCATGCTCACCAGGATGGCTATGCTAAAAAGGACAGACAATAACAAGTGTTGGCAAGGAGGTAAGAAATTAGAACCCTCATACCCTGCTGGTGAGAATATAAGAGTAGATCTGCCCTTTTAAAATATGGTCTGGGTGTTCCTCGAAGGCTAAGCAGACTTATCATACGACTCAGCAATTTCACTCCTAGGTATAATATACTTAGGAGAAATTAGAACATACCCAAATGTTTGGAGCAGCATTATTCCTAACAGCCAAAAGTGGAATCAACTCAAATGCATTGAAATGAAGTCAGATACCCGCTGCAGCAGGAAAGAAGCCAATCACAAGAGACCACATGTTGCAGGACTCAATGTCTCCAATGTGACCAGAAGGAGTAAATTTACAGAGACAGAAAGCAGATCAGTGGTTGCTTGGGGCTGGGTGAGGGGTACGGCAGGATAGGGAGTGACTGCTGAGGAGTACAGGTTTCCTTTAGGACATGAACAATATTCTAAATTTAGATCATGGTGATGACTGCATAAACTATGAATACTAAAATACATTCAACTGTACATTTTATTTATTTTTAAATATTTATTTATTTATGAGCAAGAGAAAGCCCACAAGTAGAGGGAGGGGCAGAGGAAGAAGCAGGCTCCCGGATGAGCAGGGAGCCCGATGTGGGACTCAATCCCAAGACCCCGGGATCATGACCCAAGTGGGAGGCAGACGCTTAACCGACTGAGCGACTGAGCCACCCAGGTGTCCTGAACTGCACATTTTAAATGTGCAAAGTGTATGGTACGTGAGTTACATCTCAATAAAGCTGTTTTTAAAAATACAAGAAAAATTTGCATGTATGAATTTGTGTGATTTGTAAAATACATTTTTAGAAAGATGACAGCTGAGTGAAAGGGAACGTGGGGAGGAAATTATGATCACACTGGAATAAAATAAATATACCAAATGGCATGGTATTGTCAATTTGGGGCAGTAAAGGAGAAGGAGATGGCCGCCTTCGGCTCTCAGAGACCAACACACACAGACAGAAACATGATCAACCACAATTTTGCAGGGGCCATCAGGTGGGGGAAAAAATTCAGAGAAGAGACAGTCTTTCTCAAGAGAAAAGTCTTTCTGATACTGCAATGTGATGAAAATCTTCGTTTGGGTCTTCCCAAGGAGAACAGTCGGGACTGGCCTGGGAGACTGGAAGGTTCCAGGAGAATCTCCCCAGAAGGTACCTGGGACTGACAAATATAATCTGATATTTAAACCGGAAATTTTGGGTGAGTTCTGTAGAGCTCGTGGACACCTTGGGAACTCCACCAAGCACACAAAATAAACTAAGCTAATGAAAACATGAGGCCAGCTTAAACTCAAGGGAAAACAAAAAGGTTGTGCAATAAAAGAAGTGAAATATTGGTATTTCACACGGCAACAGTCAGCAACATTTAAACAGTCATAATAATGATACTGAGTATGGATTTAACTGAATACCATATATGTAAATACAGTATTGTGTGTGTATTGATCCAACCAAACACACTGAGAGGAGAGAGAAAGAGAGATGGAACAGACAATGTCTAACACCACTGAATCAAAAGGTAGATGTACGTGTATTGTTTTAAAATTTGAAAGCAAATATTAAAAGAACCAGATAAAAAAGGTTGAAAACAGTTGCCTCTGAGAGGCAGACCATAATAGTAGAAATATGAAGGAGTTATTTTTTAAACTCTGGCCCTATTACCTTTCCAATTTATATGACTTTTCTTAAAAATAAAAAAATAATTTAGAAAAATAGAAATAACTTGTTGCACTCAAAAAACAGATCAAAAAATGGGCAGAAGACATGAACATACACTCCAAAGAAAAAAACAAATGGCTGACAGACACATGAAAAAATGTTCATCGTCATCACTAGCCATCAGGGAGGCTCAAATCAAAACCACATTGAGATACCACCTTGCACCAGTTAGAATGGCCAAAATTAACAAGACAGGAAACAACAAGTGTTGGAGAGGATGTGGAGAAAGGGGAACACTCTTATACATTGTTGGTGGGAATGCAAGCTGGTGCAGCCACTTTGGAAAACAGTGTGGAGATTCCTTAAGAAATTAAAAACAGAGCTTCCCTATGACCCTGCCATTGCACTACTGGGTATTTACCCCAAAGATGCAGATGTAGTGAAACAAAGGGCCATCTGTACCTCAACGCTCATAGCAACAACGGCCACAATTGCCAAACTGTGGAAAGAACCAAGATGCCCTTCAACGGACGAATGGATAAGGAAGATGTGGTCCATATATACACTATGGAGTACTATGCCTCCATCAGAAAGGATGAACATCCAATTTTTGTATCAACATGGACAGGACTGGAGGAGATTATGCTGAGTGAAGTAAGTCAAGCAGAGAGAGTCAATTATCATATGGTTTCACTTACTTGTGGAGCATAAAGAATAACATGGAAGACATTAGGAGAAGGAAAGGAAAAGTGAATTGGGGGAAACTGGAGGGGGAAATGAACCAAGAGAGACTGTGGACTCTGAGAAACAAACTGAGGGTCTTGGAGGGGAGGGGGGTGAGAGGAGGGGTGAGCCTGGTGGTGGGTATTGAGGAGGGCACATATTGCTTGGAGCACCGGGTGTGGTGCATAAACCATGAATCTTGGATCACTGAAAAAAATAAATTAAAAAAGAAAAGAAACAACTTGTTGCTTACAGCAAAACCACTTAAAGTCAACATTACCCATGATTACTACTTCTATCAAAGAAGAAGGTACCAGGTGAGACCAGGTTGGGAGAGAAACACTTGCATCAGGAAGGGCATCCTTCTGGACCATTCCAGCTGCCGGTGTTGCAAAGTGGAAGAACCCACAGTTCCCAGACAGTGTCCCACAACCCCAACACAAAGGAGCACACAAACAGCAGGGGCCAGGCCTGGGCACAGTCAAAGCTGCACCAGCTGGGGAGGGAGATGTGTGTTCTTTCCTGTCCCATCCCCACCCCTTCGAGCTGGTGTGCATAACCAAATCCACCCAGAGATAAACGCAGGTATGATTACACTCTGGGATGACCGCAGCTGGGAGTCCCAGCTTGTGAGGTCGACTGGTTACACGTCTCACAGAGCTCAGGGATGGATAAAGTGTGCCCAGGAACCACCTGCTCCTATTCTGCTGCAGAGACTCCTGAGAAGCCACCATTCATATCCGGTTTGGGTGCTGTGCCTTCTAAGCCACTAGACCTATCACCTGGCAGGGGATTAAGGCTCCCTGTGTCCAAAAAATTAACTCGCAAATGAATATGTAATTATCCCCAGGGCGTTCACTAAGCTGGAATTGTCTTACAAAGTGAACACCCAATGAAAAGGGAAGCGGGAAGTTTTGGCAATTCAAAACTGAATTATGCTTAAATTCAGTACAGGGTCCTGGATTGGATCCTAGAACAGAAAAATTGAGGAAAATGGTGAAATTCAAACAAAGCCTGAAGTTCAATTAATGGCAGTATGTCAGCATAGGTCTCTATTTTTGCAAACATACCATGGCACTGCAAGATGTTAAATTCGTGGAAACTGGGTAAGAGAACACACAGGAACTCTATATTAGCTTTGCAAGTTTTCCATGAATCTAAAATTATTCCCAAATTAAAAATATGTTGATTTGCGGGTACATATTGTACCCAAAACAAACATACAACAACAAAAACTTGAATTAGAGTCCCTGGCTTTGAAATACAGAGGGTAAAGGCAGGAGCTGGGAGAAGAGGCTGCAGCAGGAGCGAAGGGCCAGGTCAGCCAGGGCCGTGCAGGCCACCATGGTAAGGATCACAGTGTTCTTCCAGCGGCTGACGGAAAGTCTGGAAGCTGCTGTTGGGCACTCTCCTCAGCACGCCTGCAGCACACGGGGAGACGGGCAGCCTTCAGCGCAGATGAATGAACCAGCAGGAGCAGAGATGACTCAGCGTGTGAGCAGGGAAGAGGGGGAAGAGTCGGCTCTCTGGACCCACCCTGTGCCAACGGACCACTCTGGCGGGAGGCCAGGCAATCCATCATCCCTCTGACCTGGATTTTTAGCAGCCCCAGGTCAGCTGCAAGGCTGTGGGAGGCGCCGGCCCAGCTCTAGGAATGCGTAGCGGGTTGGGTATTACTCCACCGCAGTCCAGTCCGTTAGGCACACCTAATGCCTCCCAGCATCCAGGCCAGACCCCGTCACATCTCTGAGGCTGTGGAGCAGGAGCGAGGAGACCTCTGAGGTCTTTCTAACGCCAATGCCACACAAGACACTGACACCAGGCAGGGCATTTGGCTAATTTTATAGGGAAATTCTGTTCTTCTCTGACATTTAGGAATTCCTTAATACAAGAATCTGTAATTTAAACTTAAGTCTCTATAGACCAATAAATCGTGCCCACTTCTTGGGAGTTACAGAATCATGCAAACAGGAGAGACAGCAGGGAAATAGCTCTACAGAGATCTCTGTATACAGAGAACTGAATGTGCCAATCATTCAAGGCCTTAATGGAAGCTGAGTTGAGGATGGCCATCTCCACTAGCCACCCACGGTTGTGTTTTGTTTGGACCACAAGTTTTAAGGAAACTTTACAGAAAAATCTAGATTTCCAACCCGTGAAAAATCCACAATCAGCTGACCCTGAGCGGTGCCTGCCTCTCCGTCACACCTTTCCCACGATGAGACCTTGCTAGCTATCTACACTTCCTCCCTCTCCCTACCTACTAGACGGAGCTAGTGGACCGCGCAAGGCCAGTTACCTCCGGGGCCCTGTGGCTTCTGCACACACCATCTCTCCCTTCCGCACAAGCACACCAGAAGTTTCACAGTCACTGCTTCATGTCCTTGTCAATACTTCTCCTACCTCTTCGCCACCGTGCCCCTGACAGTACCAAGAGCATGGACACAAGATTCTGGGAATGGAAAGAAGAGAGCGGAGATGTGGTCTTCAATCACACTCCTCAGGGGAGTTCAAGGTCTTTTGACAACTTGAGCTTTACCTCAAATACTCACACCTGCGGCATTCCCATCCATGATGCAGCTGCATTAGGTTCCCTGAATCATGTTTTCAGTTATTTATAAATTAAAGGACTACCTTTCCTCCCCTGCTAAAAGCGTGACGTTCTAAGGAGGCTCCCGGCAGATGTGCGGGGCTGATGCTGTGCTTTTCCTTTCCCCTAGCACACCGCAGTGCCCCCAGTTTGAGAAGGTCAGATGCCAACTGACCAGACCTCGAAGGCTCAGGTCCTCCATCCCTCAGAACTTCGAAGTACCTAAGAGGGTGCCTAGCAAGCCTCCGGCTCATTTTCTCACAGTACAGGCTAAAAATGGGTATTTGTCATCCCTCACAGTGACCTACATTGGCTCCGTTAGCAGCAAACCCAATAGTCTGCATTCAGGTATCACACATGCTCCCAAACAGACTGGCTTCTCTGCGCTGGCTGGCCAGTGTACATTGTGTGGGCGATCAAGTCTGCTATTGGTAATTATAAAACTCTCTTTTATGTGTGCTCTCGCTAATGGACTTTAATCATCTTCACTTTTATCAGTCTTGTGCTGGAATCTACCATATTCCTCTTGGCCCAAGACTGCATATAGAAATCTGGGAAACATAGTCCGTAATTACCAGCACCCTTACCATGACAGACTTCTAAACTATGAAGCTTGGATAATCTATGATAATACATGAAAGACGAGGAAAAGATGGCACACATTATGGGTTCTCTAATAGGTACCTCACGATAATGAAATCCCAGCATCTCCTAATACCTAACAAAATCTGCATCTTTGTTTTATCACCATTTGTGTCTAGGAACAGCCTCATAGTGGGAGAGGCCACCTGGAGCAACAGCGGTTGGGACAGACCCACATGTGAGGCATGACAGCTAGGAAGTGAAGCGACAAGGCGAAGGTCACATGAGGTCCTGCCTGGCAGGGAGAATACCATATCCCAGAGATCTGCCAGTACCTAATGTCCAGCCACGTGGAGACCAGATGTTCCCAACAGACCTAAAGGTCTAATGAGGAAGATAAGATCAGTTCATCGTAAACAATTCGCAAGTACTAGAAACACCCAGGCTGCTAAGCAAAGGCCCATTTTTACAGACAGTCACAGGACAAGGTTAGCAAGTGGCCCGAGTTCCCTAATCATTTGTTCTTCACTTAGGGCGGGTGACCCTTATGGTCAGGCATACACACTCCTTTCAGAACAGTAGACAGATGACTGATGATGCATATGGCCCATGCCTTAATGTCTACTAAAATACCCAAATCTGTGGCTCGTCCGGACAAAAGCAGGGGAAGGAAATGACCCTCAAACATCACTTTTGCAACTGGGACTGAAGCAGACGCCATATTCTTAGAGGCATTTTCCCTTTCTCCCATTCTCAGAAACAGGGTCTGCTCCATATTCTTCATTTTCCCTAGAGTGACTATCAGAAGGGCCGCACTGGCTGACAACCTTGCACATGGCTGTCAGCTTACCCTGGGAGCAAAAACACAAGAAGGAAGCATCTGCTGATGCGAAGTGCTTTCTCTCTTTCCTTTACCCCAAACACTACACTCCAAACAGAGCACATCCATGTCCAGCAGAATGAAGAACACATTACGGGCTTTCTAGAAAAGAGAGTGTGGAAATTTTCTATTAAAAAAAAAAAAAATCCCTCTTTAAAAAAAAATAATCCTATGTATTAAAAAGCCTGCACTCCTCTCCTTCCTGAAGGAGACAAAAAAAAAAAAAAAAAAGCTATGGTGCTCTCAAATGAGAAAAAAAGCTCATTTTTACCCTATTCCCATCTTGGTCGCTGCAGAAACTGACTGCCCTGACCAGGAATATCATCCTGGACCGCCCATCAGGACCAGGCAACTCTCAAGAACACAGGGGCGTGAGAGCCGCATGGCCAGGGTCAAGGAGCTTGAACAAATGAGTGGCAGGTATTACTTCCCAGAAAATGCCCTTGCTTGGGAAAGGACACAGCATTTCATTTGCTACAGTAACCCAAGGATTCCTGGCAGAACTCCATTTCCTAGCATTGTGTGTGTCAGTCATCAGAACCAAAGGCCCAACATCAGCTGAGAGACAGCCAATCTACCAGGCACGGGAACCTGGGCAAGGGGGTAGACCTGCCAGCCTCTCTCTGAGACAGAAAATCTGCCAACACCCAGCAAATGCTAAGATTTTTTATTTTTTATTTTATTTTATTTATTTATTTGACAGAGAGAGAGCACAAGTAGGCAGAGCGGCAGACAGAGGGAGAGGGAGAAGCAGGCTCCCAGCAGGGAGCCCAGTGCAGGACTTGATCCCACAACCCCAGGATCATGACCTGAGCCGAAGGTAGATGCTTAACCAATTGAGCCATCCAGGCGCTATAGAAGTGCTAAGATTTTAAACTCTGTATCTCATAGGGATATCTCACATTTTTTTGTCCAAATAAGCAAAGACATAATATTGGACCCTGTGGTCATGTACACTGCTGGAAGTATAAATTTGGTTTAAAAAAAGATTTCCGAAAGTCAGTCTAGCGAGACAGATCAGACAAATCTTTAAATCTGTCAACAGACTGTGGTCTAGTTATTCCATTTCTAGCAATCTATCCTTTAAAAGAAATCCCAAATGCACAGAGATGTTTATCTAAGGATTCTTGAAGCATAGCAAAATAGGCAACAAGCTAACTATCCAACATCAGAACCGATGAGTCAGTCCATAGCCTTGTCATAAAAGATTACACAACCACAAAAATGTTTACGAGTATTTGTTAATGGAACAGCAGTGCCCATGAGAGAAGAATGCAAAATGGCATACAGGTTAGGACTCTTGCATGAAAAATGCAAAGAAAACGGCCGGACAGAAAACATTATGCAATGCTAATAGCTGATCTCTAAGAATGGTGAATGATGAGTACCTTGTTCTTGTTTCTTTGTATATTTCTCTCTTTTTCAATTATTTCACAATTAAAATGCATCATTTTAACTTTCATAATGAATAAAGCAATGTTTCAACCGTGAATTTTGAAAATCAGAGCCTGCGTTGGCTTGTGGGATCAGGACGAGCTTGGAGAAAGTTGTATTTGAAATGACAACTGACGGACAGAGGGAGGGGGCATTCCCAGAGGAGGGAACAGCACAAGCAAAAGCAAATGGGTAGGTTCTAGGAGGAAAACACAGCACTCTGGCTTGGCTGGCAAACTACTAACGGAAACCGCACATGCCCTTCTCCTCCCCCAGAGCCGACTTCACTCCTCAATCAGAGCCGCGTTCCTTCTTTTCAGCAAGGCACTCCTTGGTGAACGGTAGCTGTGGCTACCATCCAGATCAGCAGGAGTCTGCAGGATAGAACAACCAGCCCCATGCTTGCTGTAGTCTAACCACTTCTAGAGTCGATGTAAGTTTTCGTTACATCAAGTAATGCCCTAGACCATTAGGATATGAAACTTTAGAAATCAGTGTTTACAGTAAGCACATCCTTCTGACGACCTGTGTGGGTGAAAATTTCCTACTATTTAGTGCCAACTCAGATTCTGAGCACTCCTCAAGGCGTATCGCAAACGTCCATTTTCCCATCCAAGTGGATGTCTAAATGCACAAAAGAGAGAGACAAAGAAGGTCTTACTCCATTCTCCTAAGGGAAACACTGAGCGGTGGGGGAGTCAGCTAGGCAGAGAAAGAGGGTGTTTCTCTTCGCACAGAGCAGGAGGTGGAGAGGTGGAGGGACAGTGTGAGGAGACAGGTTAGGGACCAGTGAGATGGGAAGAAAGGAAGTAGTGGGACCCATTATTGTCAAGGTCTTTGCCCTCTGCTGGTTCTTAGTACGCACTCTATGGGGAAGGCAGTCCTTTAAAGAGCTAGATAAGATGGACCAATATAAGCACCTTTTGGACTTAGAAACACAAGTAAGAGAAGGAATACAAGTTAGCTGATGTCCGCTTCCAAGCAGCTTAAAGTGATTTAAAAAGCTGTTCTCTCCACACTGACTCTGGGGATGGGGTTAGCAAAGATTTTCTCATCACCATCTGAAATTAAATGGCTGTCCCTATCCAAAAAAAAAAAAACCCACACATATTAAAGAGAGCAACCACCATTTATTGGAGATCTATTACTTGGCAGACCTCTCCACTTACACAGGATCTCTAAGCTCATATACTCTGCGACACAAGCATGATTTCCCTCCGCAGTGTTACAAATGAAGTCCAGGAAAGCTGTGACATGCCCAAAAAGAAAATGCTGGAATCAGTTTAAAACAGATCTGTCTGGCTCCAAAGTTGCCCTCTTCCTACCACATTCCACCCAAAAGAGGGAGATCGCAGGTCATGTAGACCAACATCCCTCCTAAAGCAGGTGTCTAATCTACCAGATCAATGACACAGGATATTCACTCACTGAAGAAAGCAAGAATGCAGCCAAGGGGGCCCTATTCTCCCAGGAGACCTCCCAGTGCCTGAGCCACTCAACTCTGCCAAATCCAGAAAGGTGACAGAACACCATGGAGACAAGACACAGGATTTCCTAGACTCTCCCCTTGAGCCCAAAGGAGAAATTATTCACACTGCTCGCTGCAGATTTTAGCCGCGGCTCACACACTTTAGAAGACACGCAACCAAGATCTGTGCCTTGCACTATTCTAACCCAAGTCAGGGTGCAGCATTTTGTCTGGGTCTTAATGCTGTTGCCATAGCAAAATGACAAATGCTTGACAGCATAATCACAACTGCCAATCTTCCTAAAATAAAGTGAACTTGGAAGCATTCAGGGAGCAACAGTATAGACATAGAAGTCAATTATATCTCAGAACCTCATTCCTAATATTTGTGTCCCCTACCAAGAGCCACTCTTAGAAAGGGTTTGCAGTTCATCTGCTAGGCTGCCTATTTTTAAATGTTGGATTCAAGAACCTGTTTTTTCAAAAAGGTGGGGTCTGAGGGACCATTTTAAGTGTAATTCCTAACAATTAGTTCAACCACTTTGCAGAACTACATGGGGATGTATTTTCATTTCTCCTTTTGCACCACCTGGGAGGAGCAGTCAGGGTGTGCTGATGGAATTTTCACAAATACAGATCTCTGTAAGGGGCCTGCTTCCAGAGTGAGGAACGTAAAACACTAGCCAGGGATACACGGAACATTTACCTAGGATACAGACCCTAAGACAGGGTTCCTAGGTTGGCTGTAAGCTCCATTTCAACTACTACAAAACAAATAATATTTAGATTATAGATCTAGGCCTAACAACTTTGGTTTTGGTTTAAATATCTCCCTTAAAGAAACCAATGAAACAAAGTAGGGACAGAAGTAGATTACTTCCCTCAATCCTACATCAGTCTCTAGTCCCCTGTTCTCCACTCTCCCACCCCTGACTCCACACACTCACGGTCCTGCGGACACGTGTACCTGCGCGCCCATACCTTCATTCACATTCTTCCTGGGCCCAGCAGCCAGGCATCGTTTCCATCCAGACCCTGGAGCCCCACAGCAGGGCTATTCCCGGGTCTGTCCTGTTTAGCATCAGAGGCTGGACCTGTACCAGTTGGGGAACGCCATTCAGAAAGACTATACTGTGACAGGCACCGTACAGATGCACCTTGGCTACCCTGGCTGCTACTCACCCTGTGAGTAATTTATAAATAATTTATAATCTTGGGTCTCTTTCCCTCCCATCTTTTGCCATTTCCAAAATGCACAAGCTTATCCAGAAATGTGATCGACGGTAAAGAGGAGAGGCAGAGAGACCTACGCACACAAAGGTACTCGTCCTTACCTATTTACTGCTGGTAAGAGAGGCTCCAAAGCTGTAAAGTGATCAGCTAATTCTCAGAAGATACAACATATACAATCATGAATGCCTACTACCTCACTACTGGACACAGCACCTGGTTAGGGCAAGAGCAGGGAGTCCCGAAGGCGGGGGCCAGGCCAGCTCAACCACATACCATCTAAGGAACTACCAGGGCACTGCAGGGCACCATGAATTAAGACTGATGGGAATTTTAAGTCCATTAATGTTTTCAGCGGGGGGAAGTGACAGGTTGCATTAAAGTTTCAAAAGATCACACAGGTAGAAGGAGGAGATTATAAGGCAGAATAGCCTGGAATGAGGCAGGTAGAGAGAAAACAGAGGCCTGGGAGAGGAGTATTCTAGAAACTGAAAGGACAAAGAATCAGTAGGGCAGAGGATGCAATGAGGTGGGGCTGGAATGGCCCTAGGTTTCGGGAGTAGCGGCCTAGGTGAGAGGTATCGCCACTGAGATAGAATCTGGGGAAAGGATGAGCTGTTTCAGACACAGGATCAGAGAGACCTTGGCTACCTTGGCAGAGACTTCTACTGGACCAACAGAGGCTAGAGGCCAGCAGGGAATTCCTGGGTGAGAGACACAGACTTTGGAGACATCAGCATAAATACGATCACTGAAGATCTAGTCGTGGATGAAGATTCCCCAGGACTATCCAGAGAATGAGGAGAGTAGAAAGGCCTCAACCCAATCCAAGAGACACCAACATCCAAAGTACAAAGGAGTGGTCTGGGAAGATAATGGAAAAGAGAGACCTATCGAGGAGGAGCCGCCCTGCTCTGTGCCAGAAAAGAGAAAAGCAGGTGCAAGGTTATCTTCCTAAAGAGATGCTGCTTCCAAGTTAAACCATGACATTAAGACACACTTCTAAGCCAAAAGACAAATCCATCTGAAACTGAAGTTCCATGGAGAAATATGCGTTTTAAAAGTCTCTTAAAAAACTATCCATCTGTCTGCAGATTTTGGAGAAGTACTAGAAAAGAAAAAAGAAGGAAAGCTGCAAAACATGGGAGCGGGGAAGAGAAGGCAGGAGGGGACAGGGAAAGTAGGGGGCTGTGTTGACACGCTCAGCTGCCATGATGGCTCCACGTCCCAGCCATCAGTTCGCAGCTCCCTCCCTTCTCCCCAGCCCCAAGCCCAGCCCTTGAAGGCTAGTACTGCATAGACATTGTGACGGTCACTGACCTTTAGTGCCTCAGTGTCCTCGCACATAAAAACCGGAAAAAGCAACTCCTACTACCTCCTTTTACTGCACGCATGATCTCTCATGAATCACTTAGCTTTCTGTCTTTGGCTTATGCATCTGCAAAGTGGAGTGACGAGACTCACAGGGTTACTGCGGGAACACGGGTAAGGTGTACAACCAGAACAATGGCCGGCACAGCACTCCCGCCACGTAAGGTCCAGCTCTAACAGGTGGATCCAGATGGCCCTTTTTCTACGTTTCAAAGGACCAAAAGCTCTTTAGGTACAGGCTTCTCCTAGTCTCCATGCTCTTCACCTCATTATTAATTATAGTAGCAGTGGTGAATTATTTTCATGTGAGCAGCTGTTCTTAGCCTTGGCTAAGAATATAATTCCTTATGGAAAGTTTTAAAAAGAAAAGCAAACTCCATTCACATAATTTGTTACAAAGACCTTTCAAGAAGTATAATTCTCAGGAAATAAAGAATACTCACACAAGAATTCTTCCAATGAGGTCTTATTAATGAAAATAAAATAGAGCAAATAAATATACATTTTAAAATACTGATAATAGTTCATGAACCAAAACTAAAACTGACTCTTTGTTTTCTATTCTATGTGTTCTAATTTCCTGGTGGATTTTTCCTTCCTCGTAATTTGTACATGGCAAAGAGACAATAGATTTGTGTTCCAGGAGCCTCTCGTTTGCCTGCAGGGACCAAGCATGCACACTTGTGAAGCGGAACGCATTCGCCAAGCACCACTGCATTCACCAAGCACCTCCACAGGCTGTGTCTGGAGTCGTGAGCTGCCACACAGTCTGCCAAGCCCCTTCTGAGCCCCCATCATGGCACAGAGCATCAGGTGAACAGGCGGCACCCCCGACTGCAACCCAGGGAAAGATGATCATTTGCACAGGTCTCAAAGGCCACGAGGACAACCCAAGGGGGCATGCTGCTTTTTCAGCCACCTTTCAGTTCTTAAGCTTCTTATCTGCTTTTGAATACCATGAAATCTACAAAATTACCACCTTGTAGATTTCCGGTTCCTATTTATAAGAAAGACACATCACTTAGGAAAACAAGACTGAATTTCAGTCTCTAACAACCCAAAAGCCCAAAACATGAGCCATCCACCAAGAACCTTTTCCAGGCCAGGCCACAATGAACCTGCATGAAGAAAATTCTATCATGATATAAACTTAAAAACGTAAGGCAGAGGTGAAACACATTATTTCAGAACAAAGACTCTGACATCAAACTGATGGGGGAAGAAGACTGGCTTTAGCTAGAAAATCTTGGCCAAGCTTCTTAATCTCTTGTGTTTCATCTGGCTCCTTTGAAAAATGGGCATAACAAAGCACTGAACTTGTAGGTTGTCGAGATGGAATGTCAAGTACTTAAAACAGTGCTTGGAGGACGTCAGCAAGATGGTAGACCAGCAGGGCCCAGCTCACATTTCCCAGCACAAACAACCACCTGGCAGCAAGTCTCTTTGTGGGAATTCCAAGTAGGAAGCTGCAAAACCCAATGAAGCCTAAGACCAAGAAGCGTCACTTGGAGAAGGCAGGCCTGTGTCCCAATGGTATGCTCACTGGCAGTGATCCCAGCTACAGACTGAAAGCAGCCTTGTCCCTATGGACTTGGTTCCAACCCAGCCTGACCATGGTCCTGAAACCAGCTACAGCTACCAAAGGACCCCAGTGGAGCCACATCCGCCCATGGTCCTTTTATCACACCTACCAACCACAGACCTGACTGACCTGAAGTGGTCCTGTGACCTGACCCCAAGCCCCACTAGAAGGAGGTCTAGAGTCACTCCTGCTGGCCCAGGCACCCAGAAACAGCCATCTTTTCCCCTGGCAGCAGGTCCGCCGACCTCACTCCTAGCTGTGGAATCTGCAGCAGCCCTGTGACTCAGTTCCAGGACTATGCGGTCTGCAAGCAATGCCATACACTCAGGGAACTGGAGGAGACATGCCTGTATGGGCCCCCAAGGGCAGGTCTGCCAACCTCAGTCCCAACTGTAGATCCTGAAGAACCCTAAGACCCTACTCTAACCCTGTTCTACCCTGGTCCAGAAGGCAGTGCTGCCCCCCAGAAACCTGGTACAAATATACTCAGGATATAGATGGAGCCACAGCCATCCACAACCTCCCTGGTGAGGCTCACCAGCTGCAGACCTGAAGATGGCCCTACGACCGGCCTCTAGACCTACCAACTACAGTCTCAGAGTCAGTCCTGTCTACCCGGGATAGAGGCAGAATCCATACCCACCCACGCCCCCTGGTTTGCCAGTGTTGGACCCAACTACAGACCCAGTAACAGAGAGGTTGCCCTGCTCAACTGCAATCCTGAGGGCAGTCCCATCAATCCAGGGACACAGCAGGAGAAGGCCTTTACCTGGTAAAACCAGCTGTAAAGACAGGAAGAAGTGTTTATTGCTTCAAATACACAGACATCAGCTCAAGGTTACATGGAGCATGAAGAATCAGTCAAACCAACAACACAACAGGAAATTAATAAAGCCCTAGGAACCAACACATCAGAAATGGATATATATAAATTTCATGACAAAGAATTCAAAATAATCATCTTAAGGAAGCTCAGTGAGGCCCAAGAAAATAAAAGCAGCTCAACAAAATCAGGGGAAAAAATGCATGAACAAAATGAAAATTTTAACAAAAAGGAAAACAAATAGAAATTCTCCAACTGAAGAATACAATGAATGAAAAAAGAAATACAATAGAGACCCCAACACTACTCTATCAAGCAGAAGAAAGAATCTGTGAACTCAAAGACAGGTCATTTGAAATAATTCAGTCAGAGAAGAAAAAAGTGATAAAGACTGAAAAAACCTATAGGATTTATAGGACAAGGACAAGTGAATCAATATGTGCATTATAATGATCTGAGAAGGAAAATAGGACAAACAAAAAGAGAAGAGGGTTTGTTTAAAGGAAAAAATGGCTGAAAATTTCCCAGATTTTCTCAGGTTCTTCAAGCACAAAAGTTCCCAGATAGGATCAACCCAAAGATTACACCAAGACATATTATAATTAAATGATCAAAAGCCAAAGATAAGGAGACAATTTTTAAGGCAGCAAGAGAAAAAAAACTGTCACATATAAAGGAACTCCTATAAGGCTATATGCAAGTTTCTCAGCAGAAATTGTGCAAGCCCGGAGAGAGTGGGATGATAATTCAAAGTGCTGAAGAAAAAAAACTGCCAGTTAAAAATAACATACCCAGCAAAGCTGTCCTCCAGAAATGAAGGTGAGATAAAGACTTTCTCAGACAAACAAAAGCTAAGGGAGATTACCACCACTAGACTTAACTTGCAAGAAATGCTAAATGAAGCTCTTCAAATTGAAATGAAAGAATACTAATTTGTAACCAAAAAACACACAAAACATAAAACTTACTAGTAAAGGTGCATATATAATCAAACTTAGAATACTCCAATACCATAACGCTAGTAATTTTTAACTAGTGTAAAAAGTTAAACACAAAAATATTAAAAATAACTATAGTTACAATAGTGCAGTAATAGCCAAACAACATAAAAAGAAGTGTGACATCAATAACACAAAATGTGTTTGGGCAGGGAGCAGAAGTGTAGTTTTTGTAGCAACTACAGGTACATTTATGGCTTAGACTTTAAGGTGTTTCATGTGAGCCTCCTGACAACCACAGTGCAAAATCCTATACTAGATACACAAAAAATTAAGAGAAGTGATTCAGAATGATTCAGAACACACCCCCAAAAATCATCAAATCACAAAGGAAGACCACAGAAAGGAGGAAAGGAACAAAAACTACAATAAAGTCAGGAAATGATGAACCAAACAACAAGAAAAAGTTCTTACCTATCAATAACAACTTTAAATGTAAATGGATTAAATTCTCCTATCAAAAAATAGAGAGTGCCTGAATAGATTTTGGGGAAAAAAAAAATAACCCAACTATATGCTGCATACAAGAGACTCACTTAAGCTTTGAAGGCACACACATGCTCAAAGTAAAGGGATGGAAAAAGACATTCCATAAAAATGGTAACCAAAAGAGAGCATGGGTGGCTATACTTATATCAGACAAAAGATACTTTAAATCATAAACTGTCAAAAGAGAGAAAGAAGACCATTCATATAAAGATAATATTCACCATGAAGCTATTAGAGCTATAAATACACATGCACTCAACATCAAAGTATGTAAATATATAAAGCTAACACTGACAGATCTGAAGAAGAAAATAGATAACAATATAATATAATACTCAGAGACTCCAGTCTTTATAAGAGGCATATACGGTACTGCCCATCAAGAGGAGAATAACAGACATTCTTCTCAAGTGCAAATGGAACATCCTGCAAAATAGATTCATGTTATTTCACAAAACAAGTCTCAACAAATTCAACCAGATAAAAATCATTTCAAGGTTAGATTTATTTTTTTAAAGATTTTACATATTTATTTATTTGACACATAGAGAGAGAGAGAGAGAATACAAGTAGGCATGGCAGCAGGTAGAGGGAAAGGGAGAAGCAGGCTCCCCACAGAGCAGGGAGCGCAATGTGGGGCTCAATCCCAGGACCCTGCCAAAGGCAGAAACTTAACCGAATGAGCCAGTCAGGTGCCCCAAAGTTAGATTTAAATGTAAGATCTGAAACCACAAAATTCCTAGAAGAAAATATTGGTCTTGGCAATTATTTTTTTAATATGAAAGGCACCAAGAGCACAGGTGACAAAAGCAAAAAGAAACAAGTGGGACATTATCTTACTTTAAAAACTTTTACACAGCAAAGGGAACAATCAATAAAATGAAAAGGCAATCTATGGAATGGAAAAAATATCTGCAAACCATATTATCTAATAAGGGGTTAATATGTAAAATATAAAGGAACTCATGTAATTCAATAACAAAAGAAACAAATTACCCAATTAAAAAATGGGCAAAGTATCTGAATTGACATTTTTCCAAAGAAGATATACTAAGGACCAACAGGTACATGAAAAAATCCTCAAAAAAAAAAATCCTCAATGTCACCATTCAGGACAGGATATCAAAATCACAATGAGATATCACCTCATACCTATTAGGATGGCTACTATCTATCAAAAACATGAGATAACAACTGTTGGCGAGGATGTGAAGAAAAGGGAACTGTTGTACACCGTTCATGATAATATAAATTGGCACACCTGTTATGGATAACACATGGAGGTGCCTCAAAAATTAAAAATAGAACTACCACATCATCCAGCAACCTCACTTCTGGGTATACACCCAAAAGAAATAAACTCACTATCTTGAAGAGATATCTGAACTCTCGTGTTCACTGCATTACTCACAACAGCTAAGGAAACAACCTAAGTGTCAATGGGTGAATGGATTTTTTAAAAAAGCTTTTATTTATAAAAAAATATAATATTATTCATCCTTTAAAAAGAAAAAAAATGGGGCACCTGGGTGGCTCAGTGGGTTAAAGCCTCTGCCTTCGGCTCAGGTCATGATCCCAGCATCCTGGGATCGAGTCCCGCATCGGGCTCTCTGCTCCGCAGGGAGCCTGCTTCCTTCTCTCTCTGCCTACTTGCGATCTCTGTCAAATAAATAAATTAAAAAAAAAAAAAAAAAGAAAGAAAGAAAAAAAATTCAGCCATTTTCACAATATGAATGAACCTGGAGGACGTTACATTAAGTGAAACAAACCAGACACATAAAAACAAATACTACATTATTTCAATTATATGTGGAATCAAAAAAAGTCAAACTCACAAAAGCAGAGAATAGAATAATAGTTGTCAAGGATTGGGAGAAGAGGAAAATGGGGAAATGTTGTTCAAAGGGTACAAAAATTCAGTTATGCACGATTCATAAGGTCTGGACAGCTAATGTGCAGCGTGGTAACTAGTTAATAAAACTGTGTTGTAGACTTGAAATTTGCTGAGAGAGTTTATCTTAAGTGTTCCCACAACATATACACAAAAGATAATTATATGAGGTGATGGATGTGTTAATTAGCTTGATTGTGGTAATCTTTTTATAATGTATACCTACATCAAAACATCACATTTTACACCTTAAATATGTAAAACATTTGGCAAGTATACCTCAGGAAAGCTGGGGAAAAAAAAAGAGAGTAAAGGAAAATCTGAAATTATCCAAATTTTAAAAACCAGTGTTTGGCATGTAGTAAGCCAACTATTAAGTTACTGCTAGCTATCACACCATCACCATCTTTTTTTTTTTTTTTTCAGTAGTTCCAAGTTTTTATTTAAATTCCAGTTAGTTAATATATAGTGTAATATCAGTTTCAATGGTAGAATTTAATGATTTATCACTTACATATAATACTCAGTCCTCATCAAAAGTGCCCTCCTTAATGCTTATAACCCATTTAACCCATCCCCCCATCCACCTCCCCTCCAGCAACCCATCATTTGTTCTCAAGAGTAGAGTCTATTTCATGATTTGCCTCTTTCTCTTTTCCCCCTATGTTCATCTGTTTCATTTCTTAAATTCCACATGAGTGAAATCATATGGTATTTTTCTTTCTCTGACTGACCTATTTAACTTAGCATAATACACTCTAGCTCCATCCATGTCTTTGCAAATGGCAAGATTCTATTTTTTTGTAACTAAGTAATATGCCAGTGTGTGTGTGTGTGTGTGTGCGCGCGCGCGCGCACACACACACACACACACACATCTTCTTTTCAGTCGATGGACATTTGGGCTCTTTCCATAACTCAGGGTATGCTGCTATAATCATTGGGGAGTATGTGCCCTTCAAATCAGATTTTTGTACCCTCTAGATAAAACCTAGTAGTGCAACTGCTGGGTCATAGGGTAGCTCTATTTTTAACTTTTTGAGGAACCTCCATACTGTTTTCCAGAATGGCTGTACCAGTTTGGATTCCCACTAACAGTGTAAGAGGTTCCCCTTTCTCCACATCCACACCAACGTCTGTTCTCTCCTGTGTTGTTAATTTAGCAATTCTGACATGTATGAGGTGATATCTCATTGTAGTTTTGATCTGTACTTCCCTGAGGATGAGTGATAGTAGCATCTTTTCATGTGTCTGTTAGCTATCTGCGTGTCTTCTTTGGAAAAATGTCTATTCATATTCTGCCCCCCATTTCTTAACTAGGCTATTTGTTTTTTGGGCATCATCAGCATCTTTTATAAATAGAGAGGTTGGAAAAATGAAATAATAGAGAGTCTAAAAAATACTCACATGCAAGATGTTTCCCAAAAGTACCTTAAAAAATTCAACAGAGGAATGAATCCCACCTGGTCGTGATGGATAATCCTTTTAATGCTGTTGGATCCTATTAGCTGGGATCTTGTTGAGAATCTTGGCATCTATATTCACCAGGGATATTGGTTTGTAATTCTCCTTTTTGATGGGGTCTATGCCTGGTTTGGGGATCAGGGTAATGCTGGCCTCATAGAGCTGTTTTGGAAGTTTTCCTTCTGTTTCTATTTTTTGAAACAACTTCAGAAGAATAGGTATTATTTCTTCTTTAAATGTTTAGTAAAATTCCCGTGGGAAGCCATCTGGCCCTGGACTTTCATTTTTTGGGAGGTTTTTGATGACTGCTTCAATTTCATTATGGTATTTGGTCTATTCAGATTATCTACTTCTTCCTCTGTCAGTCTTGGTAGTTGGTAAGTTTCCAGGAAGGCACCCACTTCTTCTTGCTTAATTTGTTGGCATACAGTTGCTGATAATAATTTCTAATAATTGTTTCTATTTCTTTGGTGTTAGTCATGATCTCTCCCCTTCCATTCATGATTTCATTAATTTGGGTCCTTTCTCTTTTCTTTTGGGTAAGTCTGGCCAGTGGTTTATCAATCTTATTAATTCTTAAATTAAGAATTCAGAATCCTATGCCTTTTGACTGGAGAATTTAGTCTATTTACATTCAAAGTAATTATTGATAGGTATATACTTATTGCCAGTTTATTACTTGTTTTGTGGTTGTTTTTGTAGTTCTTCTATAATTCCTTTCTTTGCTTGCTCTCTTCCTCTTGGGTTTGATAGCTTTCTTTAGTGATTTGCCTGGATTCCTTTCTCTTTATTTTTTTTGTATATCTATTATAGGTTTTTGATTTGTGGTTACTGTTAGGGTGATATTTAACATCCTGTACATACAGCAATTTATATTAGATTGATGGTGGTCAATTAAGTTTGAACCCATTCTAAAAGCATTAAATCTTTGCCCCCACCCACATTTTATGTATGTCATACTTCACATACTTTTATTTTGCGAGTCCTTGACTGATTTTTGTAGTTCTAATTGATTCTATTGCTTTTGTGTCCTAACCTCCGCACTGGTTTTACAAGTGATCAATCTGCTCCTTTTTTTATGTTTTTATGTACCTGTGAAATTTTTTTCCTTCTGCAATTTTCTTACTCCTGATTATGGCCTTTCCTGTCCACTTAAAGCATTCCTTTTAACATTTCTTATAAGGCTGGTTTAGTGGTAATGAACTCTTTTAGTTTTTGTTTGTCTGGTAAATTCTATCTCTTCTATTCTGAATGATAGTTTTGCTAGACAGAATGTTCTAGGTTACAGGTTTTTTTCCTTTCAGCACTTTGAATATAGCATGCCACTTGCTTCAGGCTTGCAAAGCTTCTGCTGAAAAACCAGCTAATAGCTTTAGAAGGTTTCCCTTGTATGCAGCTGTCTTCCTTTTTCTTGGTGCTTTTAAAATTCTTTATCACTACTTTTTGCCGTTTTAATTACAATGTCTTGGTGTGGACCTCCTTGGGTTGATTTTGTTGAGGGCTCTCTGTGCCTCCTGAATCTGGATGTCTGTTTCCTTTTCTAGATTAGGGAAGTTTTCAGCTATTATTTCCTCAAATAAATTTTCTCCCCCAATTTCTCCCTTCTCTTTCTGGGATTGCTATAATGTGAATATTATTAAGCTTGATGATGTTGCTGAGTTCCCTTAACCTAGTCTCATTCTTTATTATCCTTTTTTTTTCTTTTTGTTGTTCAACTAGATTGCTTTCCACTACTCTGTCTTCCAACTTGCTGTCTGTTCTTCTGCTTCCTCTGGTCTATGATTTACTCTCTCTAGTGTGTTTTTAATTTCAGTTACTCAGTTCTTCATCTCTAATTGGTTCTTTAAAAATAGAAGTAGAAAACATTAAAAAAAAAATCAGAGATGAAATTTCTATCAGGAATATTGCTTTATCTCCATTTTATTTAGTTCTCTTGTGATTTGGTCCTGTTCTTTCATTTGGGTCATATTCCTCTCCTTCTTTTGTCTAACCCTCTGTGTTTGTTTCAATGTATTAGGAAAGTCATTTATGTCTCTTGATCTTAAAAGTACTGGCCTTACAGAGAATAGGTCCTATAGTGCTCGATAGTGCAATGTTTCCGCTTCACCAGAACCTGGCACTTCAAGGAGTATCCCCTGCATGTGCTGCATGCACCTTACTCCTGTGGTTGAGCCATGTTTGCCTTCAGTTCACCTAGTTACAATGGCTCTCTACCTATTGTGGATGGTATCTGGTCACTGCATCATTAAGGGGTCAGTCTGGGGCCACAGTGGGCTTGTAGTTCTGTCAGACCAGATGCCTGTCCTCGGCCCATTTGCCAGGGCTGCAGTCACATCTAACTGCAGTGTGCTCTCCCTGAGTTGTTCCCCTGAAAGGCTTTCACTGGTGGGCAGGGCCTGCAGTTAGACCAGGTGTCTTCCCCAGTCCATCTCTTGGGGTTGCAGTGACTACAGCGCTCTCTCTTTGTGCTGCTCCCTGTGAAGTTTTTGTTGGTGGGTGGGACTGGCAGTCAGACTGAATGTGTGACCCCAGCCTACTGCTGGGGCTGCAGTGGGACTGTTGTGTATGGTTATCTTCTCCTCTTGATCTTAAAAGCACTGGCCTTATGACTCCCCTGAGAGGAGTCACTTTGGAGTGCTGTTGGCCACTGCTGGGGCTGACTAAAGAATGAGAAGCCTCTGGAGCTGCTTTAGATAGACTCCTGCCTAGTGGGGCTGGTTGGACAGGGAAGTCTGCAGGAGAATGTGGGGGTGCAGGCCACATGGTGTTAGTAAGATGCATGCTGGTCTTCTTGCAGGATGAGACATGGAGCTGCTTTGGAGGGACTTCTGCCAAGTGGGGCTAGTTGGATGCGACAAGTCCATAGGAGAACATGGGGGCAGGGCATGTAGTATTAGCAAGGCCTATGCAGCTGCTTACTGGTACTGCTTGAAGGAGGAGATCTGACGAGCTGCTTTGATGGGACTTCTGTCAGGTAGGGTGGGTTGGAAGGGGCAAATTCAAAGGAGAGCACAAGGTAGTACCCATGGTGTTAACAAGCTATATGGAGAGTGTTCAAGCTGATCCTTGCAGGTGTCTGGGTATTTAGCCCAGGCAGGGGGCGGTTGTGAGAAATGGCTTCTGCCAACTCTTTTAATCTTAGAGAAAAGTCTCACTGACTATAAAAACTCATAAAGTTAAGCCCCTCTGCTTTCAAAGTCAAATGTTATGGGGAGTCATCTTCCCAGTGCAGGTCCCCTGTGTCTGGGGTACCTGGTGTGGGGTGTGTTCCTGTTCCTTCCATGCTCCAGGCTCCATGGTACTCCTCCAATTTATGGTTCATCTCACTGGATAGTTTGGATCCTGACTGACCAGGACCCTGCCCTTCCTACCATTTCTCAATGTGGCTTCTCTAAGATTTATTGTGGGGTGTCTGTTCTTCCAGTCTTCGGTTCATTTTCTGGGTTAGTTACACCAGTGTGGCTATTACTAGGTGTATCTGTTGTATGAGGTGAACTTAGGATCCTCCTACTCTGCCATCTTCCCAGACTCCTTGCCAACCCCTTTAGTCTCACAGGAGTAGTATGACTCCTGTCCAGAAGGCAGTCTCCAAGGGCAGCCATTCCCCACAGAGATGATTATGAGGCAGCCTGAGAAGCCACCACAGTGATAGCCCCAAACACCCAACTCAGGGGACCAGCGTGCCCAGGAGTCTTAATTTTGAAGACCAGTTCCTTTCCTGCAAGGAAGTGGAAAAAGCATCAAGTGCATCAGGTAACCTGTGGTCTCAATTCCATGATGACAGAAACCTTTTCTCTATCTGTGATTTGTCCTCCTGTGCAACTCAGGAAAATTGGAAATAAACATCAACTTCCACAGGGCTGAGTACCACATATTTTCACTCCTCCTACCAAGAACTCAAAGCGTGAAACAGACTTACTAATAAATCTTCACTTCAACCCAGCACAGCGAGTTGTGGCACACACTCACTCACTCACTCCACTGACCATCTATCTCAGCAGGGCTTTGGACTGCACAGGTTAGTTTCCCACAGAATAACCTTGTATGCAATGTGTTAATGGACTGTAAAAAAACTTCACTAACAGTGACTTAGCCACAATATTTATGTTAAGCAGTAGTTTTTTCAACCTTGTATTAGGCAAAATAATGCCTCTTCTTCCCTTCAAAGATGTCCACCAACTAATGTCTGAAACCTGTATGTCACCTTACATGGCCAAAAGACTTTGCAGATGTGATTAAGTTGAGGATCTTGAGATGGAGAGATTATCCTGGCTAATTTGGGTAGGTACCATCTATTCTATTCACAAGAGCCTTTATAAGGGACACAAGGAGGCAGAAGTGAGAGAAATTTGAACATACTATTCTTTGAAGATGAAAGAAGGGACCAGCAGTCATGGAACGGAGGCAAACTTTAGAAACTGAAAAGGCAAGGAAACAGAGTCTGCAGTAGAGCCTCCAGTAGGAATACAGCCCAGCAGTCCTGCTGATGCTCTAATTTTAGTGAATCCAATGTAAGACTTCTGATCTCCAGAACCTCAAGATAGTAAGTTTGTGTTGTTTTCAGCCATTGAGTTTGAGCTAATATGTTACAGCAATAACAGAAAACTAATACAAACCTCATAGCAAGTTCTTTTTCCTTAGCACAATATCCTCACTCTCTTTTCCCAATGGCTCAATTTATGGGGATCTGCCCCATACCCTCCAATTTTCTTCATCTTCCAATCCATGAACCCCCTTCTAATTTTATACCTTCCAGACTGACCCTAAATTAGCCATTTTAACAATAACCTCCAAGAATTCTCATGCTCCTGACATACTACCATGGTCCCAGCACCAATCCCAACTCTAGTAGCTACCTTCTCATTCCTCAGCTCCCTTGCCATTCAGAGGCAAGTCAGGACACTTGGCTGTATCCATAGGACTATTAGAAATGTTCATTTAAATCTCAGCCAGCAATGTTCTGCAACGAACAGGTATACACCATCTAAGTGGCCCTTCCCACAACACCTCTCTCAGACCTTTGCCATTACTTAAAGTTCAGATCCTTTCCAACTCGCCTTCTTGGATTACTTTAACAACAACAACAAGATATCTCACCCAGTTGTCCCACTAAACCTAAAATATTTCTACACCTTTCCCCTTGCTCACCTCCTCATTTCCCGACTCAAACCACATTCTCTTTCCTGAGGTAAACCTCTACATCCAGGCTCCTGATCTCATTCCACACCCCCTCTTCCCACATCTGCTAAACCTTTTGGAACCAAGGTCCCCTAAGAGCTCAAGGTCTAACAGGTTCACAGATCACAAACGGGCAATTAAAATACCTCAGCGAGGAGGTCCTGAAAGTGGCTTGCCCAGCTCTGGCACTTACCTCATACCCGAGGGGACAATTAGCATGGTCTTCCTAGACATCACCTGATCATCTTCAACTATGGTGGGAGTTCAAATGGAAAAGTAAGAGGGAAGGGAAACAACGAGACATCATGTGGTGCCTTTGGGGACCCGTAGCAAACAGTTTAGTCTGGCTGGGCTGACTGCAGACTGTCGTCTCATCATCAGAAGCACTGTGCATCTGTTAAAAAATAAAGATGCCTGGGGCCTGCCTAGAGACAATGTTCACAATCTGCTGATCCAGCCTACACAGAGTTGTCTCAAGTGGGGGATTTTCCCATGGCCTCCCTCAACACTAAGGCACTTGTCTTTCTATAGGTGAATCAACTGAGTCGATGAGAGCTTGAGTAATTTACTCAAAGACTACCAGCCCATACACAAAGAGTTGAGATTCTACAACACATGGTCGTGTCATCATCTGTTATGGTCTGAATGTTCACGTCCCCTCAAAATCCGTATGTTGAAACCCTGATGCCTGATGTGGTGGTCTAGAGCCCCTGGGAGGTGTTTACCTCACAAGGCCCTCGTGAATGGGATTCGTGCTCCTCTAAAAGGGATCCCACAGAGACCCCTTGCCCTTTCCACCAACTGAGGACCCAGCTAGAAGGTGCTTCACTACGAGTCAGGAAGAGGACCCTCACTAGGATTCAGCCATGCTGGAGCCTTGATCTTGGACTCCTCAGCCTCTGGAGCCATAAGAAATAAATTTCTTTGTTTATACCAGTAGGTGGTATTTTGTTAGAGCAGGCCAAATGGACTGAGACATCCAAGCAGATGCTGACAAGTTTAACAAGATGACATGAAGAATGTAATGTGAAATATAATTAGAATAAATATACAGTCCTCAATTTCAGTTTTTAAAATTATAATAAATTATAATAAACATCTCCACAACTGTTGTGAGGATTTGTGGGTGACCAGGAGCCCATATTAAAAAGATTGAAGTGTCACTGAAAAGTCAATGTGAATCTCTTGGCTTATCTTATCTGCATATGACAAGGTCCACACTAGGGCTGTGATAGAGCCAGTCAGTCACACCTATAGAACAGTGTGTCCTTATTGTTCAAGTAAGTCACAGTGGGGAAGAGATAAGAGGCAAGCCAAAGGCTTCATGACAAAATATACTCACTACTGAACTCTCTCCTTCTAAAGCAGTACACCAACAACCCAGCCCACTTTAGTATGCGACATCTTTGACGACAGGATCACAGGAGAGTACAACAGATACCACAGGAACGGACAGCAAAATGACCTTGTAGATCTCACAAAGATGCAGTAGCTCATGAAGCCTATGGAAGGGACAAAAGAATGTGGCAGCTAAATCACTAATAATGACCAAAGGAGAAGGATATGAATAAAAAAGATCAGGAGAAGCTAGAGGTGGGAATTGGAGGGAAGGGTTGATTACTAGAATATATAATTCTGAGGGAAAAAAAGACAAAAAACTTTATGATCATGCCTCTAATTTCCAATGTCGAGTGAAGACTATCCTATTATTCATCATAGATTTTTGTCAGAAAAATTAATCTCTCTCCCACCCCCAAAATGGATTCATAATTACAAAAATACTTAGATAAAATTAACTCATTTTTATAACTTGGGCTTTGCTTTTTCTCCCACTATTAACCACAAAATTTTGGCCCTTGTTTTAAGCGGATTAGTTTTGACTTTTTCTAGGACCAATCAGTGAGAATTTCTTGAGTCTGACAGAGTGACAGAGTTTTCAAAAGGGCAGCTGTGAGGATGGTGAGAGGATTCAAAACCACGTCCTTGGAGAAATGACAGAAGGGAATGAACCTTGAGAAGAACACAGTGGGGACTATAATAGCTGTGTTCAAACACTGAGGGGTTGACACTGTGATTCTATTTCTTCTACAAGGCCCAAGAATGTAGAACTAGAGCCAGGTAAAAACAACACAGTCATTTCTCCTCAATATAACAGAAAACTTAAACTACTAAGATTGTCCAAAAAAACAGATGCATTGTTTTGAGAGATTTTAAGTTTCCATCACTGCAGGTGTTCAAACAGATTAGAGCTAAATCCGAATACAGGTGCTCGCAGCTAAACAATGACCTTCCCCTCTCCTACTGTAGATCCACTCAGCTCCTTCACCCATGATCATTACCCACTAATCTGTTTACTCATTCAAATATTTACGGAGTCCTGTTCTGTGGCAGGTCCTGTTCTAGGAGCTGGGGATATTTCGGTTAACAAAATGGAGCAAACTTTTGCCCCTGTAATGTAAATCCCATCATATTTTAGAGGTAACAGATACAGAGAAGGGAAGGAATTGGTCTGAGCAGGGAGGCTGGGAGGGGACTTGGGCTGGGACTTATACAGGGTGTCAATGAGGGTGACATGGGAGAGGCCTCATCAGGAAGAGATGACAAAAACGAGTTCTAGGAAAATGAGCTGTCATCCTACGGCTAGATAATCAGGTGACCACTAGCCTAATCCATGTACTTCTGGACTCACTTCCCCCCAGCTGGCCTTTATAGCTGTGCACAAAAGAGCAAGGGCCAGTTAGAGCCCCAAGTCTGGCCTTCCTCACATACCTGGAGCCAGGCTTTCCCTACTTCAGAGCAAGTGCTTGCCACTGGGTTCACTTATCAGGGCCAGCTCTCATCCATCAGCACCCGCCTCCCGTGGGCCTCTAGAGGAAACAAACTCCCCACAGTCTTCTTTTTCATTCAAATTGCACGTTGCTCAGATTCCAAAAGCTCTACAAAGTGGGAGGGCTGAAAAGGTTAATGTCAGAGAATTGGGACCCAAGGGCTACCACAACTGCTGGGCATTCCAGGGCACAAGAAACATGTGGCAAGGAACAAACAAAAAAACCTTAAACACGACTTGGTTCTAATCTCGAGCCTCCCAGGCATCAAAATACATAGGACGTTAGAGAAACACTCAGTAATCCTCTTATTTTCCTTAGTTTCAAAAGACAATGTTCACTTTTCAACCCTCTCTCTCTAGGAGAAGACCTCTCCTTTTTTTTTTAGCCTAAGAAGGGGTTGTTCTTCCGTGGCAACGACTTTGAAACACAAGGAGCAGCTTCCCTTAAAGGCTTCCAGTTTGGGGTGCCAGGGGAGAAACAGAAAGATCTTGATGCCAGTCCCTCCAGTAGAGTAACCCAGCAGAGTTCATTCCCCCAGTGAACAGATCCACAGAACACCCAGCACTTGCCCTGGGCAGCGTTGTATTAAATAGTACACTGCATGTTTCTAGGCTCATTTCGGAGACCTTGGAACAAACACGACTAAGTATATTATAAAAGTGTCAACAACCTGACCTCCAGAAAGTGACTGCAATAACTATATCTAGAAAATGAGGCACTCTGATAAAAAGCCCCTGAGAGGCCCATACCGCTAGAGCCTACTTACTCCCCAGGTTCAACTAAAGCACAATCAGACTTGAAACTTTTTTTTTTCCTCTGGTTTCTAAGGTGCCACTGCAGCTCCATGAAGGCCGCTGGGAATGACTTTCCTGGGGCTACCAGGAGACAGTCTAGCATTTTCAGTCTTTCTGGAGGCACTGTCCTCGGGGCCTCACAGGAGCCAGTGAGCAGAAGAGAAGCAGAGAACTTTGGAATTTTATTACCCAAAAAGGCTTTGGGGTTCCCTGATTCTGTGACCACATTCATGACCTGGGTGCCTGGGACCTAAGCAGCTGGCAGAGTGACAGTGGGGGGAGGAGGGGGTTAGGGAGATGAAATGAGAGCCCTCATCTGCTTTTCCTGCAATTCATAGGAAACTCTGAGATACCTGAAAGGAAAGGTCACTTCACTAATGAGCTCCTAAGAAGCCTCCCTGGGGAAGAGGTGGTGCTCTCAACAACCTGTTCCTACTTTAAAGCCCTCTCTAGGCTTTAGGGTGAGCACACAACCAAATTTCCTGAGACAGTCCTGTGGATTGATGTCTGCTGAGCGGGCCCAGTTACTAAGAGCTCCTGACTTCATTCTCCCAAGTGTCACAGCTTGGACGCTAGATTACATGGGTCCCCTAAGGAAGTGTTACTGAACTCTAGAGCATATTTTGCTGGTTCACCTGCTTCATGGAACACAGATCTCTCCAAGCCCACCCCTGGCTTCAGGACACCCTATGTGCAAATTCTTTCCACGTCTCTGTGGTGTCCAGCAGTGGGAGAACCAGTAGCGCAGCACGGGGAGGCGGAGGCCAGCTGCCTGGGTTTCTATCTCAAGTCCCTCACATTTCACAGCAGCTGAGACTGTGGACAAGTTCTTTATAACATCTTCCCTTTGAAATAAAATGGCGAAAGAAGTCATTGCTAAGTTAATATTTGTAATCAGTTAATACTTGTAAAGTGATTACTTAGACCAGTACCTGAAACAGGATAAGCACTCTATAAATGTGTGATAAGTAAAAAACAAACATGCAGCCTTTATGTCTAACGGGTAGGTGAATTTCTATAAAGGGATGGGGGGAGGGGGAGCCCTTTTCAAAACAGTTTCCAGTTGCCCTCCCTACTCAAGGACTTCTTGCTGACATAAATAAAACCTCCCTGCCTGGTCCTGGGTGGTGCTGGCTAGGAACAGAGTGCTGCAGGGCTGGAATGGAATGACCACTGCTAGGAGGATGCCCTTTTTCCCCAGCAGCATATAATCAACTACAGTTAAACCCGTTCAAGCAGAACAAAGAAACAGAGGCAACTCTCCTGGGTTGCCGTTGGCGGTCAGAAGTCCCCAAATATTTCCATCAGTAGGTGGTTTTATGTGCTTAACGTGCAGAGAACTCTTTACCTCCTCACATATCTGGCAAATGTGACTGCACACTTACGTATGTGATTCAGGACTTCGAGCATCAAAGGTTGGCTCTGACAACAGCCAATTTTAGATGAAATTCAGAGCAACCAATTTAAGATGAAAACATCTCAGTACCTATCTCATGCATAAAATTCCATGTGACGAACTATTTAAAAAAAAATCTTACTTCCTCAGAGAGACACCTCTCCCCCAGAGACAAATCAGGTATTTAGCATAATCATCTCATGAAAGTGGGCTATACCACACCATCGTACTGAAAGCAGAAATTACCGATCACCTAGATATTTGACTTTGAGAACATCAGCTTAGTCATTTCGTTTTCACTGTTGTCACAGTTCTGCCTTTCATATCATTTCAACCTTTCAGACATGATTTGAACACTCTATTAAGATGAGAAATTCCTTTAGAAAGGAAGGTTCTTTGGAAAGCACTGGGTCCCTGAAGCAGTCTCAGCTACATAACAGGACACAGCACCACACACACTAAAGACCAGGGAGAGGCAGGAAAATGGAACGCTAGATAATTTTATCAAAAGCTGATTTGAAAAGGTGGCTGGGAGGCGGGCACTGCATGCATTAAGTACAGATTCATTGGTGTTTAGGGAAACAGCCCTTTCAGATTCACTTCCCCCTTGTTCTGTTTGGTGAGTCACAGAGATTGATACCTAAGGTTTTAAGATTCTCAACAAATGCAAAGAATGCCAAGTGCACCACACAAAAATACTAAATAAGAAACCACAGAACAAAAACGTGGGCACCTGGGTGGCTCCGTCAGTTAACCACCAGCCTTCATTCAGCTCAGTTTTAGCTCCCCCATAGGGCTCCCTGCTCAAAGGGACGTCGGCTTCTCCCTCTCCCTTTGCCCCTACCCCTGCTAGGGCACTTGCTCTCTCTCTCTCTCTCTCTCAAATAAATAAATAATCTTAAGGAAAAAAAAACAAAAAGTCTGCCTGGAGCAAGAAGCTTTTCGAAACATCAACCTTACTTTCGAGTGCTAAGAAGACGTTCCCATCCAATATTTCCTAATAATCATCTTTTAATCAACTAAGAAAACCAAGTCATTTCCAGCACAGATACCCAACTATTAAAGTTTTACAGGCCTCTAAAATAGAAAACACAGAAAGGAGTGTAAATATTCATCACCCATTCACTCTGATTTCATTAATTTAATGCAAATTTCCTTCAAAGTAACGAAGATGAGCAGGGAATTGGACAAACCCTAATTCAGACTCCACACCCCAGGACCCTACTAGCTCACATTTTTAAAAACCCGCTTTAGAAAAAAGGGGGAGCCCCCCCCATCAGGGGGCGCAACTTCCCAGCCCCGGGGCAGGGCGGGATGGGTTGGAGCGACGGCAGGAGCTTTTTCACCGGGCGCTGCCACTGCCAGTGGCTTCAACAAGTTCCCTCTCTAGGCTTCCAGAAAATCACGCCCAACACCCAAACTCTCCGCGGAATTTTTCTCTCCAAACTGAAGACCGTGCGCTTCATTTTCACACGCAGCAATGCTTCCTCCCGCTCTTCGCGGCTACTTCCCTGGTATTCCGTGACATTTTCCCACAACTACGAGTCCGCGCGTTCGCACCTCCGCCCTCCAGCCCACTCCAACCTTGAACCGCACGCGGCCTGGACTCTGCGCCTGCGCCGCTCCCGGGACCACCGCCCCCTCCCGCCGCCGCGCGGAACCCCCTCCTTCCCGCCCTCCTCGAGGGAACTTGGGGTACAACGCATAAAGGTCACTCCTGAGTCCTCCAGACCGCCGCGACGAGCGAGAGAAAAAAGCCAGCCCGGAGCGCGGGAGAAGGGGTGTGGGGAAGCGTAGGCGGTCCTGGGTGGGGAACGGGAGGGGAGGCCAGGGGGGAGCCCGGGGCGGGGGGGGGGGGGCCGGATGGGACCGTGTCACCAGGTTCCCCACACATTCAGCAGCCGGACTTATGCAGGTCCGCGAGCCTGTGGCTCTCCGCCGCTCGACCTCTCGGGTTCTCCCGGACGGTCTTTCGGGGGCGTCCCGGCACTGCACCCCGCTCAGCCCCCGGCATTGTTCGCGCTCCGCTAGCGCGTCTGAGAGGCGCCCGGGGAAGCGCGGCCCGGCCTCGGCCCCTACCTCCACGAGCAGCCCAAGCAGCAGCGCCGCCACCCTCCGGGGCAGGCGGCTCATGGCTCCGCGTCCTCTCCGGGTGTGCCCTGCTATCAGGTGGCAGGCGCGAGTCGGCAGCGGCACGTCCCCCGTGGGCCGGGCGAGAGGGCGGGGGGCGGGGCGGGGGTTCGGACCCCGGGCCAGCCGGAGTTGGGGGCGCTGGGCGGCTGGCGCTTGCGAAGCCGAGACGTGCAGCGCCGCCCTGGCTGGTCTCCGCCCGACGCTCCGCCCCCCGGCTCGCGCGCGCTCCCGGCACGCCCGCTTGGGCACGCGCCCGCGGGTACCGCGATCCCAGCCCCGGCGGGTAACGCTGCTGCTGGGCGCCCGGGTGCGCAACGCCTGGATGCGCCCGCCGGCAGCGGGGATAGGGCTTGCGGGGCCAGGCGGGTGGGAGAGGAGCTGTCAGGTGTCTCCTCCCTCGATAGAGACCGTCCTGTCACGCTCGAACAGACCCAGGGAGGTTTTGAACAGAAGCCAAGTCTTCGCGTGGTGAAGCTTGTTTCGGAGGGAGGTGGCTGTAGAGGAACCTGTCGCTCCGTCTTGCGTCCTGGGCTTCTCTGTTTTCGCTCCCCCTCCTCTTCCTACCGAGAGTGCACTCTGCCCACTTGTGACAGAAAGGACAGCCCAAGGGAGAGGGAGACCGGCTGTGAATAGAATGCTCCTTACACCTCACTTCTCATTAAGATGTCGGTGCTTTCTAGGTCTGTATTCTCCCCTGCTCCTGCCTGGCTCTACCGCAATCGGTCCCAAGTTACCATCTGCCCTCCTACTGCTGAGTGTGGATGTCCTTCAACTCTGCTGAACCACCTTGCCACCTCCACTACCTAGCACCCACCATTTTTTTCTTTTTCACAAAGTGGCTCAGATCCCAGCTCATCAGTAATTCAACAAGCATTATTGAACTTGTAAGATGTACCAGACCCTGAGCCGGAGGGCCAGTGTGTAGAGGTGGGCTCCTTGAAAACTTATGCCTGAAGTTTAAAGGGATAGTCACTTACATGACTATGACACATACAGGGTGCTGAGTGGAGACACCAAGGGGTCAAGGGTAATAAAGGGCGTAAATCATGACTGGGAGGTAGAGGAAGGAGTCATGGAAATACATATCACCTAACACGAGTCCCAGACACTTTCTAGCCTTCATCACACGTACTCATCTGATGACTTTAAAATATGCACCACTCAGGGTCCAAACCATGGCAGAGAAGCTCCAAAGAGTGTGAAGGTTGCTCCTGGACAGTTGTGTTGCAGAAACTGAAATCCCGGGGTGATGTAACCACAGGGCACGGATTATTACAGAAGCTGGGCGGATAGTGATTGCTTAAAGTAACCTCCTAGAAAAACAGGTGCTAGTCCTCAAGGCTAGCCATGAAAATAGGAGATAATGTTATTGAATCAAAAGCATATGCGGGCAGAAACGTAATATGGACAGGTGCTTGCATCATCCGGGCTTGGTGCAATCTGAATGTCTGAAGTCATCCCTGAGAATACAGAGTGATCTGTGAGGCTGACTGCCTTCATGGGGTGCAGACTGAGTGACCACAGCCCCAGATACTACGGCTGAATTTCCTGATGAAAACCTTGCTGAACTACCACCGCCTAAAGAAGACTATGAAAAGAAGGTCAACTCCAGTTAGGAGCTAAGAACAATATATGGGATCAAGATAATAGTTTGTCTTTGACCACTACCTTTTGAAAGGGCCACAGTGTTCCTTCCCACCACCCCACCCGCCCCCCAGAGTATTTCTATTAGGGATTCCTGCCACCATATTAACATATAAAACAATCGGGATGTTGACATAGAAATACAGATTTTACTATACAAAGATAAGGCTCATGGTAACATGGCCCCCATTTCTCTAGTATTTCAATGAAATCACCTTTTGAATTCTTCCCAGAGTTGTCTTTATAAATATTAGACAAACCACAAAATATATTCCAAATATATAACATTTTACAGTATGTCCCAACCCCAGACAGAAATACACGATAATTTACCCACATTTTTTTCCAAGATCCAACTTGCATTAGCACTGAAGACAAGATTGTGTGTGTGTGTGTATGTATTCGCCATATATATGTGTATATAAAACCACAAATGTACACACGGTTGTTTTCATGGAAAATTGAAACCTTTGAGACTGTGGGTTTTATCCCATGATATCCGAGAGGGAACAGGAATAATAACATGTCACAAACTCCTCAAACTGGGGGAAAATAAACACAACTATGTATGAAGAGCATATCAGTTGTGTGTATACGAATATACACATATATACAGATTCATATATAAACACAGCTATAGCGATAATACGGTATATACACATACACATTTGCTCTGAATTCTGTATCTCACTATATTATATACTCTCCATCTTTGGAAGCACTTTTCTCCTCTTTTGATCCAGGCAGCTGGAGACTCTCTCCTAACAAAACTGAAGTGGGTATTTCTAAAATGCTGATTCTATTCTGAATGCCACAAAATGGTATCTCAGGATCCCAGTTTTATGTTTGGTGGCTATTGCTTAAATTCAGTAGACCCTATTCTTTTAACTCCTTCGCTTAAAAACATTTCTATTCAGTAATGATGTTTCTGCCTAAAAGAGATGTTAGCTGGAAATGCTAAAATATATTGATTACTCCCCAGTATACATCTGCATGGTTGGATTATGGGTAGTATTTATCCCGTCAGTATTTTTCAGTGTTTTATGATGGGCAAAATATTACATACTTCCATAATTTAAAAAAATATTACTTTAAACTTAACAGTTCACAGAATAACACATGTTGACTTTATTTTGTAAAATTGAGTCAGAGGAAGGTAATGGATTTCACTGTAACTGTCCTCTATAATTTATATAAAATAACTTATTTTCCTATATCCTTGCTTCTTTTCTGAGAATTTACAGGTTTAGTTTATTTTTCTTTTTCATATAAAATATTGGCCATGGATTTTAGTTGTATAAAGGACTCCCCATGATAAGAAAGGGTATATTGTTACGTATTTATATTCTAGCATATATTGTACTAAATAAAAATGCTAATGGCAGGACTTTTAGTGAACACAATTTTAATCAATTTTTCTATTTGTGTTAACTTTCCCAAAGTAAATCTTTTCATTTTTATTGCATACTATCTACATTAAAGCTGATGTGTTTATTTCCTCCTATTTTTTAAGATTTTTTTTTAATTTATTTATTTGACAGAGATCACAAGTAGGCAGACAGGCAGGCAGAGAGACAGAGGAGGAAGCAGGCTCCCCACTGAGCAAAGAGCCCAATATGGGGCTCGATCCCAGGACCCTGGGATCATGACCTGAGCCGAAGGCAGAGGCTTTATTAACCCACTGAGCCACCCAGGTGCCCTTATTTTCTCCTTTTGTGGTTTTGGAGCGGTTTAAAATTTCAGGTGAAATTTCAGCAGCTGTTGAATTAATTTGACTTCATTTTGTTTCCAAGAAAAAATTTTTATTTTCATTTTAGTAAAACAGAAATAATTAGGGAAAGATGTATTCCGTAGCATATAAATCAGTAAGAATCATCGCTGATGAAAATGACAAGTAAATGATCATTAAATGGTCCTGGTTTCTGAGGACAATAAAACTAAAAGAAATTTTGATATATTTATAAACTTATGAGATGATTTTGGTACACTGCTAGAGACTCTCGATGTTGTTATAATTTATCTAATTACAGAATGGCAACATCTTTAAGATTTTATTATAACTAAGTTTTTTTTAAGATTTTATTTATTTATTTGACAGACAGAGATCACAAGTAGGCAGAGAGGCAGGCAGAGAGAGAGGGGGAGGCAGGTTTCCAGCTGAGCAGAGAGCGCGATGTGGGGGCTCGATCCCAGGGTCCTGTGATCATGACCTGAGCCAAAGGCAGAGGCTTAACCCACTGAGCCACCCAGGTGCCCCTATAACTAAGTTTTAATAATTCAAGTGTGCACATTTGATGGAATATTTTAACTTTTGAATCAATAGCTGTTCATACTAAGACATTAAATACTAAAACATTTTCACTTGAAATAAATAAATAAATGAAATAAAGTAAAATAAGCACCGCTGAACTATACCTATTAGAACCAGAACTTGCAAGAAAAACAGGCAAGATGACTGTGGGCTTCATTATCATGGTAAGGACACCATCTGACAAGCCCACCAAGGGTCTTTGGACTCTCCTAACTTTGATTTACTGTTTACCATTAGGGCGTTTTACTACCTTTTTAAGGGCAGAAATTAACGTATAGAAAACTAAGCTGCAGGGCGCCTGGGTGGCTCAGTGGGTTGAGCCTCTGCCTTCAGCTAGGGTCGTGATCAAGTCCTGCATCGGGCTCTCTGCTCAGCGGGGAGCCTGCTTCCCTTCCTCTCTCTCTGCCTGCCTCTCTGCCAGCTTGTGATCTCTCTCTGTCAAGTAAATAAATAAAAATCTTTATTAAAAAAAAAAGAAAAAGAAAACTAAGCTGCAAGCTTTGTTATATAGCAGAGATGCAAAAAAAATTTTTTTCTCCAATGGCAATGTAAATCCTATAAAAATACAAATGACCTCTGTTAGGGTGAGAACCTCAGCCAAGGATTTACAATTTAGCAACCCAAGCCAATTTAACACTCTCAACCCATGAGTTTCCACCTCCCCCCTGCTTCATTGGCTGTATACACACCAGTTGCCTGCATTCTCCTTCAAAGAAGCTTCATATCCGACCAGTTCCTTCATTAATAGAACCCTGACATGTATATACCATGTACTGGCATGTATTGTTATGTATGTGAATTACATTTCCTATTCCATTTTGAACATTATGCTGATGCCTCCCTCCTGGTTCTGTATCTCCACTGAGAAGACTGTTCTGCTGAGTTTAACTTCCTGTAATTTATATAAACTTCTTTCAAAATAGAAAATTAAAACTTTGTGATGCTTTCTTCCCAGTCTGCTATCTCTTCTGTGTGCCCTCTGCCTGGTCCTAGGTGATGGGTGGCTGCTTGGCATGAGAAGGACGAGGGCTGGCCTGCCAGGCTGTTTCCCTGAATACATAAGGGCACACAAAGATTCTGAAAAAGTATCAAGATGAAGAAAACTCTACTACAACAATATCCCAGTAGCATATCTGTATTTTTGTAGGAGAAATAGAATGGTTTGGAGATAAAGAGTTAGTCAATAATCATAGATTAAATAATCACTTTTAAAAACGGAACCATGGGGCGCCTGGGTGGCTCCGTCATTAATCGGCTGCCTTCGGCTCAGGTCATGATCCCAGGATCCTGGGATCAAGTCCCGCATCGGGCTCCCTGCTCAGAGGGAAGCCTGCTTCTCCCTCTCCCACTCCCCCTGCTGTGTTCCCTCTCTCACTGTGTCTCTCTCTCCATCAAATAAATAAATAAAAGCTTAAAAAAAAAAAAAAAACAGAACAGTGGTGGTAGCTTTGATACCCCATAGATTAGCTTTGCAAAACTGACCCTATAGTTCCTTAAGGAAAAAACAAAACAAAACTTCCCACTAGATGTGAACAGATCACAATTCCACATAGTATGCCTCCTCTTTTTATTTTTATTGTTTATTTTTTTTTAAAGATTTTATTTATTTATTTGTCAGAGAGAGAGAGAGAGAGAGGGAGAACACAAGCAGGCAGAGCGGCAGACAGAGGCAGAGAGAGAAGCAGGCTCCCCACTGAGCAAGGAGCCCAATGCGGGACTCGATCCTAGGACCCTGGGATCATGACCTGAGCCGAAGGCAGCGGCTTAACCAACTGAGCCACCCAGGCATCCCTATTGTTTATTTTTATTTTTTAAAGTTTATTTTAATTCCAGCATAGTTAACATAGAGTGCTCTATTATTTTCAGGGGCACAATACAGTGATTTAGCAACAGAGTAACTTGAGAATTCTCTATATCACTCAGTGCTCATCATGATAAGTCTACTCTTTAATTGGGGCACCTGTGTGGCTCAGCTGGTTAAGTGACTGCCTTCGGCTCAGGTCTTGATCTTGGAGTCTCGGGATCGAGTCATGTGTCAGGCTCCCTGCTCGGCGGGGAGTCTGCTTCTCCCTCTGGCCTCTATCCTCTCATGCTCTCTCTCTCTCTCTCTCCCAAATAAATAAATAAAATCTTTTAAAAAAATGCTAAAAAAAAGTCTACTCTTTAATCCCCATCACCCATTCCACAGATTTCCCCCCCAACCTACCTCCCCTCTGGTAACCATCAAACTAGTTAAAAGCCTGTTTCTTGGTTTGTCTTCTCTTTTTTTCTTATGCTCATTTGCTTTGTTTCTTAAATTCCATTTATGAGTAAGATCATATGGTATTTCTATTTCTATGCCATATTTTGCTCAGCATTATACTCTCTAGTTCTATCCATGTTGTTACAAATGGCATGATTTCATTCTTTTTATGGCTGAATAATATTCCACTGTGTGTGTGTGTGTGTGTGTGTGTGTGTGTGTGTGTGTACACATACTACTTCTTCTTTATCCATTTATTAATGGACACTTGCGCTGCTTCCATAATTTGGTTATTGTAAACAATGCTGCAGGGGCACCTGGTAACTCAGCTGCCTTCAGCTCAGGTTATACCAGGGTCCTGGGATTGAACCCCATGTCAGGCTCCCTGATCAGCGGGGAGCCCACCTCTGCCACTCCCTCTACCTGCTGCTCCCCCTGCTTGTGCTCTCTCTCTCTCCCCACCTCTGTCAAATAAATAAATCTTTTAAAAAAACAAACCAAAAAATAATGCTGCAATAAACATAGGGATGAATGTACCCCTTTCCTCAGTGGTGCAATTCATGGATTAGAGGGTAGTTCTAATTTTTTTTTAATTTCTTAACTTTTTTATTAACACATAATGTATTATTAGCCCCAGGTCTGTTAATCTCCAGGTTAACACCTCACAGCACTCACCATAGCACATACCTTCCCCAATGTCCATAACCCAACCACCCTCTCCCTACCCCCTTCCCCCCGGCAACCCTCAGTTTGTTTTGTAACATTAAGAGTCTCTTATGGTTTTTCTCCCTCCTGACCTCATCTTGTTTCATTTTTTCCCTTCCTACCCCCAAACCCCCCTCACTGCCTCTCAACTTCCTCATATCAGGGAGATCATATGATAATTGCCTTTCTCTGATTGTCTAATAAAAAATAGCATGGTTTTAATTTTAATTTTTTGAGGAACCTCCATACTGTTTTCTTTCCACAGTGGCTGCACCAATTTGCATCCAGACCTATTTTTTTACATCCTCACCAACACTTGCTATTTCCTGTGGTTTTTCGTTTTTGTTTTTGTTTTTGTTTTTTTAGCCTTCTGACAGGTGTGAGGTGATATCTCATTGTAGTTTTCATTTGCATCTCCTTTTTTTTTTTTAAGATTTTTTTATTTATTCATTTGACAGATAGAGATCACAAGTAGGTAGACAGGCAGAGAGAGAGGAGGAAGCAGGCTCCCCGCTGAGCAGAGAGCCCGATGCGGGGCTCGATCCCAGGACCCTGGGATCATGACCTGAGCCGAAGGCAGAGGCTTTAACCCACTGAGCCACCCAGGCGCCCCCATTTGCATCTCCTTTAAATTAAAGCAACATCATTTGTTAAATACTAAGGACAAGGGAAGAAATTTGCAGTAATTGGACATATATTATGCTATACTTACCCACTGAATATAATATAGAATTTAATCTTTTCACAGGTATGGAAAGCGGATAACATTATGGCTTTTTCACAGATTAGGTACTACCATTCAGAGACAAAAAATAACCTTCCCAAACCTGTCAGCTAGTATAAGGAGTTACTAGCCCTGAACTTTATCTGGCTCCAAAGCCTATACATCCCTTTTACACTACAGAAAAAGTTCCTTTAAGAGCAACATTTCCATAGATAGATTTTATGAAGTTCAGAAATGTTCCCTCTATCCCCATACTTTGAAGCATTTTAATCAGGAACAGATGCTGGATTTTGTCAAATGCTTTTTCTGCATCAATTGAGAGGACCATGTGGTTGTTCTCTCTTCTCTTATTAATTTGTTCTATCACATTGATTGATTTGCGAATGTTGAACCATCCTTGTAACCCAGGGATGAATCCCACCTGGTCATGGTGGATAATCTTTTTAATGTGCTGTTGGATCTTATTTGCTAGGATCTTGTTGAAAATCTTAGCATCCATATTCATCAGTGATATTGGTCTGAAATTCTCCTTTTTGGTGTGGTCTTTGCCTGGTTTGGGAATCAGGGTAATGCTGACTTCATAAAAAGAGTCTGGAAGTTTTCCTTCTGCTTCAATTTTTTTAAACAGCTTCAGGAGAATAGGTGTTGTTTCTTCTTTGAAAGTTTGGTAGAATTCCCCAGGGAATCCGTCAGGTCCTGGGCTCTTGTTTTTTGGGAGGTTTTTGATCACTGCTTCAATCTCGTTACTAGATATCAGTCTATTCAGGTTGTCAATTTCTTCCTGGTTCAATTTTGGGAGTTTATAGTTTTCCAGGAATGCATCCATTTCATCTAGGTTGCTTAGCTTATTGGCATATAACTGTTGATAATAACTTCTGATGATTGTTTCTACTTCCTTGGTGTTAGTTGTGATCTCTCCCTTTTCATTCGTAATTTTATTAATTTGAGCTTTCTCTCTTTTCTTTTGGATTAGTGTGGCCAATGGTTTATCGATCTTATTGATTCTTTCAAAAAACCAGCTTCTAGTTTCACTGATACTTACAACTGTATCTCTAGTTTCTATCTCATTGATCTCTGCTCTAATCTTGATTATTTACCTCTTGTGTGTGGAGTTGGTTTAATTTGTTGTTGATTCTCCAGTTCTTTAAGGTGTAGAGACAGCTGGTGTATTCTGGATTTTTCAACTTTTTTGAGGGAGGCTTGGATGGCTATGTATTTCCCCCTTAGGACCGCCTTTGCTGTATCCCATAGGTTTTGGACAAAAGTGTCTTCACTTTTAGGCCATTCATTGAGAGTGATTATTGATAGATACATTTTTATTGACATCGTATTACCTTTGAAGTCTTTCTTTCTGTAGATTTTCTCTGTATTTCTGTTCAATGATATTCTTAGGATTTTTCCTCTTTTATAGAACCCCCCTTAATATTTCCTGCAGTGTTGGCTTGGTGGTCGCATACTCTTTTAAGCCTTGCCGGTTTTGGAAACTCTTTATCTCTCCATCCATTTTTTAATGTCAGTCTTGCTGGATAAAGCATTCTTGGCTGCATGTTCTTCTCACTTAGTGCCCTGAATATATCTTGCCAGGCCTTTCTGGCTTGCCAGGTTTCTGTGGACAGGTCTGACATTATTTACCATAAGATACCTGGGAATAAACCTAACCAAAGAGGTAAAGGATCTGTACTCGAGGAACTACAGAACACTCATGAAAGAAGCTGAAGAAGACACAAAAAGATGGAAGACCATCCCATGCTCTTGGATCTGAAGAATAAACATTGTTAAAATATCTATACTGCCTAGAGCAATCTATACTTTTAATGCCATTCCGATCAAAATTCCACCGGTATTTTTCAAAGAGCTGGAGCAAATAATCCTAAAATTTGTATGGAATCAGAAGAGACCCCGAATTGCTAGGGAAATGTTGGAAAAGAAAAACAAAACTGGGGGCATCACATTACCTGATTTCAAGCTTTACTACAAAGCTGGGATCACCAAGACAGCATGGTACTGTCATAAAAACAGACACATAGACCAGTGGAACAGAGTCGAGAGCCCAGATATGAACCTTCAACTCTATGGTCAAATAATCTTCGACAAAGCAGGAAAAAATATACAATGGAAAAAAGACAGTCTCTTCAATAAATGGTGCTGGGAAAATTGGACAGCTATATGCAGAAGAATGAAACTCAACCATTCTCTTACACCGTACACAAAGATAAACTCGAAATGGATAAAAGACCTCAACGTGAGACAGGAATCCATCAGAATCCTAGAGGAGAACATAGGCAGCAATCTCTTCAATATCAGCCACAGCAACTTCTTTCAAGATATGTCTTCAAAGGCAAAGGAAACAAAAGCGAAAATGAACTTTTGGGACTTCATCAAGATCAAAAGCTTTTGCACAGCAAAGGAAACAGTCAACAACACAAAGAGGCAACCCACGGAATGGGAGAAGATATTTGCAAATGACAGTACAGACAAAAGGTTGATATCCAAGATCTATAAAGAACTTCTCAAACTCAACACACACAAAACAGATAATCATGTCAAAAAATGAGCAGAAGACATGAACAGACACTTCTCCAATGAAGACATACAAATGGCTAACAGACACATGAAAAAATGTTCATCATCACTAGCCATCAGGGAGATTCAAATTAAAACCACATTGAGATACGACCTTACACCAGTTAGAATGGCCAAAATTAGCAAGACAGAAAACAACGTGTGTTGGAGAGGATGTGGAGAAAGCGGAACACTCTTACACTGTTGGTGGGAATGCAAGTTGGTGTAGCCACTTTGGAGAACAGTGTGGAGATTCCTTAAGAAATTAAAAACAGAGCTTCCCTATGACCCTGCCATTGCACTACTGGGTATTTATCCCCAAGATGCAGATGTAGTGAAACAAAGGGCCATCTGTACCTCAATGCTCATAGCAACAATGGCCACAATTGCCAAACTGTGGAAAGAACCAAGATGCCCTTCAATGGACGAATGGATAAGGAAGATGTGGTCCATATACACTATGGAGTATGATGCCTCCATCAGAAAGGATGAATACCCAACTTTTGTATCAACATGGACGGGACTGGAAGAGATTACACTGAGTGAAATAAGTCAAGCAGAGAGAGTCAATTATCATATGGTTTCATTTATTTGTGGAGCATAACAAATAACATGGAGGACATGGGGAGATGGAGAGGAGAAGGGAGTTAAGGGAAATTGGAAGGGGAGATGAACCATGAGAGACTATGGACTCTGAAAAACAATCTGAGGGTTTTGAAGGGGTGGGGGTGGGAGGTTGGGGGAACCTGGTGGTGGGTATTATGGAGGGCACGTATTGCATGGAGCACTGGGTGTGGTGCATAAACAATGAATTCTGTTACTCTGAAAATAAATAAATAAATAAATAAAAATTACTGCGGAGAACAACAACAACAACAAAAAAAATAGAGCAACATTTCCAGGGGTGCCTGGGTGGCTCAGTGGGTTAAGCTTCTGCCTTCAGCTCAGGTCATGATCCCAGGGTCCTGGGTTCGAGCCCCACACCAGGCTTTCTGCTCAGCAGGGATCCTGTTTCCTTCTCTTTCTCTGCCTGGCTCTTTGCCTAGTTGTGACCTGCCTGTCAAATAAATAAACTCTTTTTAAAGAGTTTTTATTTATTTATTTGACAGACAGAGATCACAAGTTGTTAATGCTTTGTTTCATTATTTGAGGATGGACTTAAATTATTTTGATCCAATTAACCAAGGGGAGAATTAAAGCCATACTTTTCCCTTGCTTTGTTTGCTACTGACAGCTGTTCTCAAAAGCTAGTCTTGAGTAAAAACTGAAAGTAAGCTACAGTAGGACTCCGGTTTTGCTTCATGAGTAAATGTCCTTGGATTCTGTTTGGTACCAAAAGCCTGACGCATGTTTTACAGTGACCAGACAAGCTGGGACCTCTGAGTACCAGGCAAGAACAGGTCATATTCCTAAAAAATAAAGATAAAATAAGAATAAATTTTAAAAAATTAAAATAAAAGAGCAACCCTTCAGGACCCCTCTCACTCTTGAGAGCTTTTTCTGTATCTCCACTTAATAAACTTCTATTGCTTTATTCCCCCCAAAAAACACAAACAAACAAACAAACAATAAAACGAACAGGTCATATCCCCTTTCTATAGTAGGGCTTCCGGCCTAAATTTTACTGATGAGTTATGAGAGTAACCTCTAGCTCCCAGCAAGCTGCAGCAAATTCTAGACTGTTTCAGTCAGATGAGGTCTTCTAAGATGTTTCAAAAGACAAAGAGCTAAAGGTTTAGTGGATGCCTCTCACTCTTTCCTAGATTTGATCTAAAATTGACACATCTTTTTGTAAACTTTACTCCCCTCGTTGCCTGCCTCAAAACTAACCTGTGATTACTTTGAGTCCATGCATATATCAGATTCATTTCTGTGTCCTTAAAAACTGGTACAATGTCAAAGACAACGATAGGCATTAAATAAATATTTAAGTAAGGGAGAGTATGTTAGAGAAGTTAAAGGAAGGAAGGTGGTTAGGAGTAGCAAGTGTGTGTTATAAATATGAGTTTTAAAGTCCTGCTAAGTTCCCCCCTGGAGATATTTCTTTGCTAAATTTTGCAATCTCAGTGAAATGTCTACATTATTATTCTGAGTCAAAGTTTAAAGTGTTGGGAAAGTTTTAGCCGCCAGAACCTTTGAAACAATTTAGCAAATAAAATCCACTTCCATAATCCACTAAAAGTTGTGCTAAGCATAACCTAAGCTTAAACCTAAGCATAGCCTTGCTTATTCCATTGTGTCCTAGAAATACCCTTGACCGCTTTTCAAAGCCCAGGTCTGCACAAAGGGTTGCTGGGTGAGCTGTCCACATTCAGCCAAGTGATCTTTGGCTGCTTGCCTCGATTTGATAGTTCCTGGTTTATATCTGGTCAGTTCCTTAAAGCTATTTTCCTCCTTTCTGTCTCCCCCAAGTAACCGAAAAGTCACTATGTTGAGGGCCAGTGATTATTTCTTTTTCTGTGTAAGCAAACTCTTGATTAAAATCATACAATTTCAGGGCCTCCTGGGTGGCTCAGTGGGTTAAAGCCTCTGCCTTCAGCTCAGGTCATGATCTCAGGGTCCTGGGATCGAGCCCCGCATCGGGTTCTCTCTGCTCAGTGGGGAGCCTGCTTCCCCCTCTCTCTCTGCCTGCCTCTCTACTTGTGATCTCTCTCTGTCAAATAAATAAATAAAATCTTTAAAAAAAAAAAAAATCATACAATTTCAAGATAGTATCTATCTCTTGCTGGCATAGAGAAGAGACAAATGGTAGAGAATAGCTCTGGGATAATTCAGACAACCTTTAGCCTTGTACATTTTGTTCTCATGTAATAGAGTACACACTAGGAAGAACCAATGTAAATGACAGCATGGGTGAGGCATGAGTCAGTGTTCAAGCAGGAAGAGGTTTAGTATAAAGCAATAGGGAGAGTTGAGGACTATGGCCAAATTAAAAAGTAGGTGTCTAGCGAAAGGTTCATCCAATTATTTTTAGAACATTGACCTGGCTATATAAATCATATTTAAAATTCCTGTGGGCTACGTTCAGTTGGTGACCTTTGGTCTGTAATACAAAGCTGGGCCTAAATAAGTCCTAACTATGAGGGAAAATTTGGAACGTCCTCCTACCAAATTCACACCATACATCCCAACTCTTGACTCTTCCATGGTGTAGTTCAAGTCTTTCTTTATCCAGTTTGTTTCAAGCCTAGCCTACCTGTGAGATTTGGCACTCAATCGTTCTGAATTAAACAATTGAAAGACTTGCAAGCTCGCATTCTTAAGTTGCTAAAGCACTCCTCTAGTAAGTACAAAATAATTTAGCCTCTAACTGCAGATGTTACTCTACTTCAGTGTTTCTCAATTGTCAGCGTTACTTGAACCTTTTTAAAAAGAAAAAGTTCTTCTCAGCATCCAGAACTTCTGCAGGGGTTATGAGAGAGGCCAAGAGATAACCCTACCATATCAGTTCTCCTCTGCTTCCATAAAAATAAATCTCCACTTTTTAGAATAATGATTATAATTTTATTCTCCCTTGTGCTAGGTAATTGCAGGTAACCTACAGTACAAATGTTTTCAGGTTGCTGTAACAAAATGCCACAGACTGGGTGGCTTCAACAATAGAAATGTATTTCCACATAGTTTTGAAGACTAGAAATTCAAGGTCAAGGTGTCAGTGGGTTTGGTTTTCTCTGAAGCTTCCCTCCTTAGTTTGCAGATAGCTGCCTTCTCATGGCCTCTTCATGTGATTGACCTTTGTGCCTGTGGCCCTGGTGTCCCTCTCTGTTTAAAAATTTTGTTTTATGAGATCACCAGTCAATGTGAATTCTAATGGCCTGCACTAGTAGCTTCATTTTAATTTAATCACCTCATTAAAGGCCTTATCTCCAAATACAGTCACACTCTGAGGTATAGGTGTTGAGAACTTCAACGTATGAATTGGGGGTGGGCAAAATTGAGCTCATTATACTCCACCCATTGGGCCCCCAAAATTCATGTCCTTGTCACATGCAAAATACATTTACTTCCATCCCAACAGCCCCCCCCCCAAATTTTAACCCATTCCAGGATAAATGTTAAGTCCCACATCTCATCTAAACATCTTTTTTTTTTTTAAATATTTTATTTATTTATTTTTCAGAGAGAGAGAGCACAAGCAGGCAAAGTGGCAGGCAGAGGCAGAGAGAGAAGCAGGCTCCCCACTGAGCAAGGAGCTTGATGCGGGACTCGATCCCAGGACTCTGGGATCATGGCCTGAGCCGAAGGCAGTGGCTTAACTGACTGAGCCACCCAGGCGTCCCTCATCTAAACATCTTCTAAATCAGGTGTGGGTAAGAGTGAAAATGTGATTCATTGTCAGGCAAAATTTCTTTCTAGCTGTGGGCCTGGGAAACCAGACACCATATATGTTTCCAAAATACAATGGTGGGACAGGCATGGGATAGATATTCCCATTCCAAAAGGCAGAAATAGGAGAAATGGGTGACAGTTTCTAAGCAAGTTCAATTCTTAACCAGGCAAATTCTTTACAACTTAAGCCATGAAAATAATTCTCTTTAGCTCAATGTTCTGTCCTCTGGGTAGCCCCGTCCTAATTTGGGCCCATTTCCAGGGAGCAGAATTGCCTCCTCAGCCCCGGGTTGCAACTCAACTAAGGCCTTGGGTGGTGGCCATCCGGCCCACTGAATCCTAGGTGGTGGCCCCATCCTCTGGAACTGAAGAGGAGAAATATTACCAACATCACAGTCATCCTTCCATTTTCATGAAGGATAATGCATGTTCACCGCCAGAGAGTTATCCATATTGCAAACAATGAGAACGTGTGTTCTAGAGAGAGCCCCAAGAGTGACAATCATGCCATGAAGGACTTACAGGTGTGACTCATGGATTTAATCAGCCATCTCACCATTAGGCTGGGATAGAAACGGGTTATACTTGCAGAAACATTGCTGTATTGAACCAAAGGGACAGAAAGGAGATAAAATAATGGAAGGCTACTGGACTTCTGGGATTCTTCAGGATGGGACAATAGAGCTATCTGGCTATGAGCAGGTAACTATATATCTAAGTTTGTCATTCATGATTTCTCCTTTCTACAAAACACTAGAACACATTAAGCCAAGTTCTTTGCCACTTTGTGATAAAGACCATCTTTCTTGCAGAGTCTAATCATAGGTTCTTCCTTTCCATACGAAGCTTCACTGGAAGGAACTTCAATGTCTGTATTTCTACCAACAATCTTTGCAAGGCAATCCAGGGCTTACCTAACATGTACCTCAAAACTCCTCTAGCCTTTACACATTATTCAGTTCCAAAGCCACTTCCATGTTTTTTAGGTTTGTGTTACAACAGCAACAGTATTTGCATTAGTGCGCTAGGGTTGCTATAACAAAGTATCACAGACTATGTGGTTTAAACAACAGAAATTTATTTCCTAACAATTCTGGAGGCTGGAAGTCAGTCTGAGATCCAAGTGCTGGCAGGGTTGGTTTTACTGAGGCCTCACTCTTTGCTGCCTTTCCACGTGGTTGTCTCTCTGTGCCCTGATGTCTCCTTGTGTGTCTAAATTCTCTCTTCTTTTTTTAATTTAAATTCATTTAGCCAACATAACTAACACCATTAGTTTCAGATGTAGTGTTCAATGATTCATCAGTTGCGTATAACACCCAGGCCTCATCACATCCCATGTCCTCCTACATATGAGTGAAACCATATGATAACTGTCTTTCTCTGATTGACTAATTTCACTTAGCATAATCTCCGACATTTCTAACCACGTTGATGTAGATAGTAGGTATTCACCCTTTCTGATAGCTAAGTAATATTCCATTGTGGACAGTGCTGCTATGAACATTGGGGTGCAGGTGCCCCTTTGTTTCACTACATCCGTTTCTTTGGGGTAAATACCCAGAAGTGCAATTGCTGGACTGTAGAGTAGCTCTATTTTTACTTCTTTAGGAACCTCCATACTGTTTTCCAGAGTGGCTGCACCAGCTTGCAAGACACATCTCTAAAGGTCAGGAGAACAAGCAAAACTGAACTACTGGAACCTCATCAAGATCAACAAACTAAAGGGCAACCTTTGATGGGAGAAGGTGATTGTAAATGACATATCAGATAAAGGGCTGGTATCCAAGATCTACAAATTCTCTCTTCTTATGAGACACCAACCCGACTGGATTCTAATGGTTTTGTTTTAACCTAATCATCTCCCTTAAAGGGCTTTATTTCCAAATACAGTGTTAATCTGAGTTACTCAAAGTTAGAGCTTCAACATATGAATTTCCACATGGGGGAACACAAAGTCATAACACACCCAGTAGAATGTAAGCATCCAGGAATCTTCCTTATGTGATAACTGGCAGCAGCTAATAAGTGTATAAGGAATGATAGAATTAAAAATTTTACATTTGACTTCTAATAGAGTACAAGGATCCCAGGCTCCTCTCCTCCCAGGTGTATCCTTTAGGAAAAAAACCCACATCAGTGTAAACACCCTAGAAAATAACCTGAAGACTGATAGAACAGACTCTTCACAGCAAAGTGTAGGGAAGAAGCCTCACTGAAGAAGGTAGGAAAGGTGGACACATGGTCAGGAACGAAAATGACACATGAGACTGCCTGTGGGAGGTAGGAACCCCATACATACAAAGAAGGGAGAGGAGCAGATCCCACACCAGGTACCCTAGGCACTGAGGACCCACACTAGGAAGGTGAGTCCCCATAACATTTGGCAATTGGTGGGGCTTAACACCTGAAACTTTAAAAATCAGTGAACTCAGCTCTGTGAGAACTGATGGGTGAGACCAAACGGAGTCTTCACCCTTAAAGAAATAGTATAGCAAACAGCATCACTAAGATACAACATAGAAGCAGCAATTTGAAAAATGCCTGGGGCATATGGGATAGAGATTTATTTATTAATCTCAGAACATGTGCTGGAGGGGCAGAAAATGTTAGGAGACTTATCCAAGAACAAAAGAGCTAGTAGATGCCATTTTCTTCTTCCTGCCCACAGCTCTCCCCCCCACCACCACTAGATACATGGGCACCTGTGGGAACCAATGAAACTCTCCACCTAGCTTGCAAACAGGGTGACCCACACCAGCATTCCCTTGTGAATGCACCCCTGGTAGTTCTTCAAAGCAGCTAGAGATCCCATCCCATAGTGGACTTGTGCAAACCTTGCTAACAGTGTACACCACAGCTCCGTGTTCTCCTGCAGACTTGTCCTACCCAACACACCCTCAGCAGGAGTCCATCCAAAGAGGTGCCACAAGTATGGCAGCCTGGACAAATTCCAGCACAGCTCCAAAGTTACTCCTGCCCGGGGGAGAGGGGAGGATAATCATACACACAAGTTCCACTGTGGCCCCATTAGTACAGTGGGCCAGGGGCAGACATCTGGTCTGATTGCAGGCCCTGCCTACCGGTGAAAGCTTTTCAAGGGACAACACAGGGAGAGCACTTTGGAATTCAGTGTGACAGTGGTTCTAGTGAATGCCTGACTCAACACAAGCTCACAACAGCACAGGACCCAAAGCCTGCCCACAATAGGCAAAGAGAGCCATTGCAGATGATTGGACTGAAGGCAAACACAGCTCAGCCTCAACAGTAGGGTGCATGCAACGCACACATGAGATATCTCTGAAGCACCATGTTCTGGTGATGAGGGGACATCATACAGGGCACCACAGGACTTCTTCACAAGGCCACTGCTTGAGAGCAGGAGATGTAGCTGACTTTCCCAACACACAGAAACAGACACAGAGAGTTAGACAAAACGAGGAGATAGGGGGATATGTCTCAAATAACACTGGGTGTTATACACAACTGATCAATTGTTGAACACTACATCTGAAACTAATGATGTACCATGTGTGGGGTAATTGAATTTAAATTACAAAAAAGAGTTTCCATCTCCAAAGGCAAAGGAAACAAAAGTGAAAATGAACTTTTGAGACTTCATCAAGATCAAAAGCTTCTGCACAGCAAAGGAAATAGTCAACAAAACGAAGAGGCAACCCAAGGAATGGGAGAAGATATTTGCAAATGACACTATAGACAAAGGGCTGATATCCAAGATCTGTAAAGAACTCCTCAAACTCAACACTTAAAAAACAGAGAATCACGTCAAAAAATAGGCAGAAGACACAAACAGACACTTCTCCAAAGAAGACATACAAATGGCTAACAGAACACATGAAAAAATGTTCATCATCACTAGCCATCAGGGAGATTCAAATCAAAACCACATTGAGATACCACCTTACACAAGTTAGAATGGCTAAAATTAACAAGACAGTAAACAACAAGTGTTGGAGAGGATGTAGAGAAAGGGGAACTCTCTTATACACTGTTGGTGGGAATGCAAGTTGGTGTAGCCACTTTGGAAAACAGTGTGGAGATTCCTTAAGAAATTAAAAATAGAGCTACCCTATGACCCTGCAATTGCACTACTGGATATTTACCCCAAAGATACAGATGTAGTGAAAAGAAGGGCCATCCATAACCCCCAGTGTTCATAGCAGCAATGGCCACAATTGCCAGACTGTGGAAAGAGCCAAGATGCTCTTGAACAGACAAATGGATAAAGAAGATATAGTCTACATATACAATGGAATATTGTGTCTCCATCAGAAAGGATGAATACCCAACTTCTGTGTCAACAGGGTCGGGACTAGAGATTATGCTGAGTGAAATAAGTCAAGCAGAGAGAGTCAATTATCATATGGTTTCACCTACTTGTGGAGCATAAGGAATAACACGGACGACATTGAGAGGAGAGGAGAAGTGAGTTGGGGGAAATCGGAGGGGGAGACGAACCATGAGAGACTGTGGACTCTGAGAAACAAACTGAGGGTTTTCAGGGGAGGGGGGTGAGGGGTTGGGTGAGCCTAGTGGTGGGTATTAAGGAGGGCATGTACTGCATGGGGCACTGGGTGTGGTGCATAAACAATGAATCTTGGAACACTGAAAAAAAAAATCAAAAAAAAAAAGTTTCTGATGCAGCGCCTGGATGGCTCAGTCATTAGGCGTCTGCCTTCAGCTCAGGTCATGATCCCAGTGTCCTGGGATCAAGCCCCATATTAGGCTCTCTGCTCGTGGGGAAGCCTGCTTCTCCCTCTCCCACTCTCCCTGCTTCTGTTCCCTCTCTCACTGTGTCTCTGTCAAATAAATAAATAAAAATCTTAAAAAAAATAAAAGTTTCCCAGATAAACAAAAGCTAAAGGACTACATGCAGAAGATGTTACATACAAACTTAATGGTAACTGCAAATCAAAAACTGATAATAGGGTGCCTGGGTGGCTCAGTTGGTTAAGCAACTGCCTTCGGCTCAGGTCATGATCCTGGACTCCTGGGATCGAGTCCCGCATCGGGCTCCCTGCTCGGCAGGGAATCTGCTTCTCCCGCTGATCTCTCTCCTCTCATGCTTGCTCTCTCTCTCTCTCTCAAATAAATAAATAAAATCATTTAAAAAAAACTGATAATAGATGTGCAAAAATTAAAATGAAAGGAATCCAAGTATATCGTTAAAGAATGCCAACAAACCATGAGAGGAGAGAGCAAGAAAAGAAAAGAACAGAGAACTATAAAAACAAAAACAGAAGAAGTAACAAAATGGCCATAAATATATACCTATTAATAATTACTTTGAGTGTAAATGGATTGAACACTCCAATCAGAGGAAATAGGGTGATAGGATGGACCAAAAACAAAAAAAAACCCATCTATATGCTGCCTACAAAAGACTCATTTCAGACCTAGACATGTGTAGATGGAAAGTGAAAGGAAAGAAAAGCATTTATCATGCAAATGGAAGTCATAAGTAAGCCAAAGTAGCAATACTTACATTGTTCAAGTTAGACTTTAAAACAAAGACTGTAACAAGAAACAAAGGACTGTATAGGGAACAATCCAACAAGAAGATATAATTGTAAATATTTATGCACCCAACATGAGAGAACCCAAATACATCAAGCAGCTAAATAGCACAAAGGGAGTAATTAATAGTAATACAATAGTATTAGGGGACCGTACCACCCCACTTACATCAAGGACAGAATATCCAAACAGATAGTCAACAAGTACAGTGGTTTTGGTTTTTTTGTTTTTGTTTTTTTCATTAAAAAAGTTTTTTTTTCCTTGGAGAAAAGCTTTTTATATGTTCCAAAGTTATGCTTAAACATTAATCAGTTGGGTCTCTTTTTATACATCAAGTAAAAGGATCGTTTGATGTACTATGCAATGAGACAGTGGACATGTATGGAAAATGATTTCATGTCCTACACAGAATTATATACACAGAGGGGAAAGCATGGTGATTATCAGTGAATTCATAGCAGTGCTGTGGCAAAAGTGCAGGCAGACATATAACTTCACTCTGCCTCCCTTTTCTTCTTTTTCTTTTTTAAATTTAAATTCAATGAACCAACATGTACTACATCACTTGTTCGTGAGGAGTGTTCAGTATTTCATCATTGGCCTATCACACCTAGTGCTCATCACATCACGCACTCTCCTTAATACCCATCACCCAGTTGTGTCATCCCCCCATCCCACCCACCTCCTTTCCATAACCATCAGTTCGTTTCCCTGAGTCCAGAGTCTCTCATGGTTTGTCTCCCTCTCTGATTTCTTCCCATTCAGTTTTCCCTTGCTTGCCCTATAATAGTCTGTACTGTTTCTTATGTTCCACCTGAGTGGAACCATATAATAATAGTCTTTCTGTGATTTATTTCAATTAGCATAACACCCTCCAGTTCCATCCATGTTGATGCAAATTGTAGGTATTCATCCTTTCTGATGGCTGAGTAATATTTCATTAGGATATATGGACCACATCTTCTTTATCCATTCATCTGTTGAAGGACATCTCTGCTCCTTTCACAGTTTGGCTATTGTGGACATTGCTGCTATGAATATTGGGGTGCAGGTGCCCCTTCTTTTCACTACATCTCTATCTTTGGGATAAATACCCAGTGCTATTGCTGGGTCATAGGGTAGCTCTATTTTTAACATCTTGAGGAACCTCCATACTGATCTCCGAAGTAGCTGTACCAGCTTCCATTCCCACCAGCTGTGAAGAGTTCTCCCCTTTCTCCTCATCCTCTCCAACATTTGTTGTTTTCTGTCTTATTAATTTTAGCCATTCTAACTGGTATAAGGTGGCATCTCATTGTGGTTTTGATTTGTATTTCCCTGATGACAAGTGATGTGGAGCATTTTTTTCATGTGTCTTTGGCCATTTGTATGTTTTCTTTGGAGAAATGTCTGTGCATGTCTTCTGCCCATTTCTTGACTAGATTCTTTATTTTATGGGTGTTGAGTTGATAAGATCTTTATGGATCTTGGATACCAGCTCTTTACCTGATATGACTTTTGCAGTTATCTTCCCCCATTCCACAGGTTACCTTTTAGATTTGTTAAGTCTTTCCTTTGCTGTGCAGAAGCTTTTTATCTTGATGAAGATCCCAATAGTAAATTTTTGCTTTTCTTTCCTTTGTCTTTGGAGACATGTTTAGCAAGAAATTGCTGTGGCTGAGTTCGAAGAGGTTGCTGCCAGTGTTCTCTACTAGGATTTTGATGGATTCCTGTATCCACTGAGGTCTTTCATCCATTTTGTGTTTGTATTTGTGTGTGGTGTAAGCAAACAGTCCAGTTTCATTCTTCTGCATGTGGCTGTCCAATTTTTCCAACACCATTTGTTGAAGAGACTGTCTTTTTTCTATTGGATATTCTTTCCTGCTTTGTCAAAAATTAGCTGACCATAGAGTTGAGGGTCCATTTCTGGGCTCTCTATTCTGGCCCACTGATCTGTGTGTCTGTTTTAGTGCCAGTATCATGCTGTCTTGATGATCATAGCTTTGTAATACAGCTTGAATCAAACATTGTGATGCCCCCAGCTTTGGTTTTCTTTTTCAACATTCCCCTAGTGATTCAGGGTCTTTTAGTATCTTGGTGAGTATTTTGGCATCCATGTTCATCAGGGAATTTGGTCTGTAATTCTCTTTTTTGATGGGGACTTTGTCGAGTTTTGGGATCAAGGTAATGCTGGCTTCAGAGAACCAGTTTGGAAATTTTCCCTCCATTTCTATTTTTGGAACAACTTCAGTAGAATAGATATTATTTCTTTTTTAAATGTTTGGTAGAATTCCCTTGGGAAGCCATCTGGCCCTGGACTCTTGTTTTTTTGGGTGGCTTTTGATTACTGCTTCAATTTCCTTGCTGGTTTTTGGTCTGTTCGGATCGCCTATTTCTTCCTGTTTCAGTCCTGGTAGTTTATAAGTTCCCAGGAATGCATCCATTTCTTTCAGATTACCAAATTGTTGGCTCATAATATGTTCTTAATATTATCTGTATTTCCTTGGTGTTGCTGTGATCTCTCCCTTTTCATTCTTGATTTTATTAATTTGGGTTCTTCCTCTTTTCTTTTGGATAATTCAGGCCAGAAGACTATCAATCTTATTAATTCTTTCAAAGAACCAGCTTCTAGTCTTGTTGGTCTGTTCTACTGGTTTCTATTTCATTGATTTTTGCTCTAATCTTTATTATTTACCTTCTCCTGCTTGGTTTAGGTTTTATTTGTTGTTTTTTTCTGCAAGTCCTTTAGGTGTCAGGTTAGCTTGCATATTTGAGACTTCTCTAATTTTTTGAGAGAGGTTTGTATTGCTATGTACTTCCCTCTTAGAATTGCCTTTGCTCTATCCCAAAGGTTTTTAACAGTGGTGTTATCATTTTCATTTCTTCCATGAATTTTTAAAAATTCTTCTTTAATTCTTGGTTGACACATTCATTCTTTAGTAGGATGGTTTTTACCCTCCAAGAGTTTTAGTTCCTTCCAAATTTCCTTTTGTGATTGAGTTCAAGTTTTAATGCATTGTGAACTCTCTCTCCAGACAGCATTTGGATATATGAAGACCCTTAAGATGTTTTATTCTACTTTTGACCTCCAAAGTTCCATCAGGTTTTCCTCTGGACACTCCAGTCTTTCCCTCTGGAAAGCTCTGCCCAACATGTTCCATGTGGTATTTATCCCTGAATGAAATCTTGGGTAACTACAGAGAGGAGTCCTTCAAGAGTATCTGCCAACATGAACTGCCAATTTCTGCATCCTAAAACTCAGAGATAATTCTCTCCCCCACTAACATAGCCTTCTCTAAACGATGAATGACCATAGTGTTATGGGTGTGTCTTACTTTCCTTCTACAGATTTGACTCAAAGAATATTTATTGGCTACTTGATGGTTAACTCCTATCAAAGGAGGAGAATCACTATATTTTCATGGTGTTCAACAAGAAAACTTTATCAATATTGACACCCTCCATGCAGAATTGTTGACCACCTACTATACAATAGTTTCTGCAAAAACAAAACAAAACATTTTAATGTTTGGCTCTGCAAAGTTTTTGTTAGGAGAGAAAATGTATTCCTCAATAATTCTGTCGTCAGGCTGCCTAAATTCCTCATCATAGATACAGCTAATATTTTACCAGTTCCTACCATTTTCATAGAACTAGATGTTTCTAATAATTAGAATAATTAGCTATTAAATTCTGGACTAAGTAGAAAAATTACAAGTGTATGTTTTTAAGAATATGTGCTATGACATTATTGCAGTACTTCCAAACATGCAATACCACAGAGATTAACAGACTTTTTTTTAAATCTAAATTTTAGTTAACATACAGTGCAATATTGGTTTCTGGAGTAGAATTCAGTGATTCGTCACTTACATACAACACCCAGTGCTCATGACAAGTGCCCTCTTTTATATCCATCACTCATTAAACCCATCCCCTACCCACCTCCTTCCACCAACCTTCAGTTTTTCCCCTATTGAGTTTCTTATAGCTTGTTTCTGTCTCTCCTTTTTTTTGTCCCCCCTTCCCATATGTTCATCTGTTTTCTTTCTTAAATTCCACATAAGTGGGATCATATGGTATTTGTCTTTCTCCATCTGAATTATTTCACTTAACATAATACACTCTAGCTCCATTCACGTCATTGCAAAGAAGAAGATTTCAATTTTTTGATGGCTTAGTAACTTTCCATTATATATAATTATATCTATAAATCTCACATCTTCTTTAACCATTCACCAGTCGATGGACTTTGGGCTCTCTCCATATTTGGGTTATTATTGATAATGCTGCTATAAACATTGGGGCGTGAATATCCCTTTGAATCAGTATTTTTGTACCCTTTGTGTAAACATCTAGTAGTACAATTGCTGGATCTTAGGGTAGTTCTATTTTTACCTTTTTGAGGACCCTCCAAACTGTTCTCCAGAGTGGCTACACCATTCTAATTCCCACCAACAGAGTACCTTCACCAACACCTGTTGTTTCTTATGCTGAGAATATTTTTTAAATTAAGGTTATAATTCTTACCCCATAAGAAGATTTATTTTCTTATCGAAAACTATAGTTACTTGCATATTTAGAGTGTGAAAAATAATTTCTAGAAAAGTATTGGTCATTATTTCACATCAAATTAAAGGTTTAATTCAAACTAATATGAAAGAAAAATTTTAGTAAGGGACTGGCTCTTTTGGGAGGATGATATACTCCTTTTACATTTTGTGGAATATCTAGGATATTATTGAGCCTCTGTGGATGATTTCTTTCATTTTCAGATCTTTACCATTGATATGTTCATGATCCTTAAATCTTTATCTCAACTCATGGTACTTCTGAGCATGACACTGACTTATCCACACCCAGTGTCCTACTAGAGAATTTCATTTGGGTAACATACCTTCAAGCTCATGGAAAACCCTGAACTTTATATCTTCTTTGTCAGCCCCCTTTCCTGTTTTCTCCACCCCGTAAATGTCACCAGACCAAATCCTGAGGGCTTTTTATCTATTTCTCTGTCTCTTACCTCTCAAGTTGCTTATTAATTTTATTACATAAGAGTCTCTTGAGTGTGCCCTCTACTCTTTCTTACAAAAAAAAAAAAATGTTCCTAGTTCAGGTCTTTACATCTTCCCTCAATATTTTCTCTTATTTGCTGTCAATCTGTTCTCCATGTTACTGACAAAATAATCTTCCTAAAATACAAGGGGGGAAAATCTCCTTTGCTTAAAAACTCCCCAATTTCTTCCCATTGCTTTTTATTTTCTTTATTTTTTTTAAAGATTTTTTTTTTTTATTTATTTGACAGGCAGAGATCACAATTAGGCAGAGAGGCAAAAGGGGGCGGGGAAACAGGCTCCCTGCTGAGCAGAGAACGGGATGAGGGCTCCATCCCTGGACCCTGAGATCATGACCTGATCATGATTATGAAGGCAGAGGCTTTAACCCACTGAGCCACCCAGGTCCCCCTGCTTTTTATTTTCTTTAAATAACATATATTTACCCTGGTAAAATATACATAACTTTACTATCTTAATCATTATAAGTGTACAGTCTCGTGGTATTATGTATGTTCATATGGTGAAAGCTTCATCACTGTCCATCTCCAGAGCACTTTTCATCTTTCAAAACTGAAACTGTATTCATTAAACAATGATTCCCCATTCCCTTCTCCTCCCAACACCTGGCAACTACCATTCTACTTTTTATCTCTATGAGTCTAACTATCCTAGGTATTTTGTATAAACGGAATCTCAAAGTAATTACCTTTTTGTGACTGGCTTATTTCACTTGGCATAATGTCCTCAAGGTTTATCCATATTATATGTCAAAAATCCCTGCTTTTTCAAAACTAAATCATATTCCACTGTACATATATAGCATATTTTGTTTATCTGTTTGTCAGTGGACTTTGGGTTACTTCCACATTACAGATATTATGAATAATGCTGTTATAAACATAATTGTACAGATATCTTTTTGAGAACCTGCTTTCAATTCTTTTAGATATATACCTAGAAGTGCAACTGCTAGATCAAAGGGTAATTTTATATTCAATTTTTTGAGAAAATGCTAGACTGATTTCACAGAAGCTGTACCACTTTACATTACCAACAACTGTACAAAGATTCCAATTTCTCCACTTTCTTGCCAATAGCCACATTTGTTATTTTCTATTTTTTCTCTTCTTCTTTTTTTTTTTAAGATTTATTTGAGAGAGGGAGCGAAAGCATATGAGAAAGCAGGAGGAGGGACAGTGGGGAGGGAGAGAGAGTCTCAAGCAGACTCCCCACTGAGTGTGGAACCCAAGCCAGGACTCAAGCTCATGACCCTGAAATCATAATCTGAGCCAAAACCAAGAGTCAGAGAGTTAACTGACTGAGATGCCCAGACATGTCTCTATTTTTTCTCAATAATATTTATTGTACTAGGTGTGAGGCGATACCTCACTATTGTTTTGATTTGCACTTCCTTAACAATTAGTAATGTTGAGCATCTTCTAACGTGCTTAGGCATTTGTATATCTACCTAGAAGTATTTATTCAAGTGTTTTGTCCATTTTTTAATTAGGTTGTTTGGAATTTTAGGAGTTCTCTATATATTCTGGATATCAATCCTTTATCAGATATATGATTTTTAAAATTTATTTTTTATGTGTAATTTAAAAATATTTTCTTTTATTTAAATTCAATTAATTAACATAAAGTGTATTATTGTGATTCATCAGTTGTGTATAACACCCAGTGCTCATTATATCACATGCCCTCTTAATGCCCCTCACCCAGTTACCCCTACTCATTTATATTAGGGAGAGAGAGAGAGCACATGAGTGGGGGAAGGGTTGGAGGGAAAGAGAGGGAGAGAGAGGGACAGGGAGCAAAGTAGATTCCCCACTGAGCACAGAGCCTGATGCAGGGCTTGTTCTCATGACCCTGAGATCAAAACCTGAGCCAAAATCAAGAGTTGGACACACTTAACTGCATGAGCCATCCAGGTGCCCCTGAGATATATAATTTATAAATATTTTCTCCAATTCAATAGAGCAGTCTATCTATAATAAACTTACGATCCCCACAGAAACAACATTAATAAATAGCTCCTTACCTGAAGATAACCAATAAAGAAACTCCAAATGTGAAAACAGCAATATAGTAATACAAGGAATTTCAAACTCAAGAAAATGTGCCATGGTCGAAAGCTATCAGTATTTCTCCGGCAACTGGAAAAACAACAAATCTGCAATACAGCTGATAAAAAAATTCAAAAGAGCTAGATTGAAGAAACTCAACAGGCTACAAGTAAACTCAGAAAGACAGTTAATAAAATTCATAAGAAGCTATATGAACATGTATTTTGAAGTTGTAAATCTTATGACGTCTTTGAAATGTAAATGCCCCAGCAGATAATCACAACATTGCCCACAGAGACTGAAGAAAATAAAAGTGGGTTAGAGGAAGTCTGGTTAACACTGTGCCTTATCAACTGCATTATAATGACATCTCATAAGATCTTTAACTCTGGCCATTTTTAAGTCTTCCCTGAAATGTTTGCTGTTGCTGTTCTGATGCTTTGGCCAAAAAAAAAAAAAAAAAAAAAAAAAAAAAAAAAAAGTTCTCTGCAAAACTGCTTCGTCTTTTAGGACATCCATAGAAAAGATTCTGGTGAGTCTTTTAGGACATCCATAGAAAAGACTCTGGTGAGGTCTGATAGCTAAGATCAGTCTGCCTTCATGTGGAAGGGACCATGATGAGCTTTCAAATCCCCTCTCTCCCCACACCAAGGAAGCTGAATAGCCAACTGCATATGTTGTGGATGGTATCTGGGGTCCTATCTCTGTTCTCCTTTCCCACACTGGGGAGATGGGACCATTATGTTTATGATATAATTCTAACATGCAAAGATTTACCTCTCCTCCAGGACACCTTGCAGTGGACTGGAACATCTGCAAGAGAAAGGATGTAAAATAAATCCATGGAAAATTCAAGGCACAGCCCCTACATTAGGGTTTTAGCTAGGCAAGACTCATATTATTCCAGAAGATGTAATTAATAAGATGCAAGCCTACCCAAACTCTAAGAGGTATTAGCTTTTGTAGGGATTTGGGGGTTTTGGACAAGTTTTATTCATCACCTGGCACAGTGCCTCCATATTTTATATCACCCGACTTAAAAAAAAAAAAAAAACATATGGGATGGGGGATCAGACCAGCAAGCCACATTTCAGAAAGTAAAAATAATAGTAAAGCAGTTGAAAGCTCTGGGTTCTGTCAAGCAATGCTTCTATTTGAGTTAGATATTTCTTTGACTCCAGAAGTCATGGGTTGGGCGTTGTGGCGGGGACAAAGAAGGAGGGAGTACCTTCAGGACTTTGGTCAAAATCCTACATACCACCATAGAGCAACAGTTTGTAGCAGTGTTCACAGCACTCCTCCAGATGGAGCCTCTCACTAAAAAATGCATTGTGATGAGAATTTCCATGCCTTTCAAGAAGAGGGCTAAAAATATGTTCCACCAGCCCATCTCTGCTCTGGCTCAAATCCATACTTCGACTAAGTGGCATGCCCATTCTCAGCAGAGGAGTACCCTGTCCACCAGCCCACTCTCTCTAGGCATACAGGCATTACCAGGCCCTATGGAGTATATAGAACCTCCAGATGTCCCCGCACCTAGACCTTTACTAGCCTGTAAAGAGTGGGTAGGGGAAAGTCCCACTGATACTTGGTAGATGGATGGATCTAGTCAAGGGAAGCCACTCACAAGGCCTGCAACCACTATTCGCCCAATACTGACACCATCTGGATGGAAACAGGAAAAAACCGTAATGCTCAGTGGGTGGACAGCAGCCCTCTGGCTGTTAACCCTTTGCCCTGAAAGCTGGGGGCTTTCCTAAAGAGATGGACGATATGGCTCAGACATTGGAAAGCTGTTTCGATGATTACAAATAAACACTTATAGAATCAAGATATGTGGAAAGATATCTGGATCTGTCTGCAGGAGCCTAAGGCAGTCTTTGCTGTTTTCATTTCATTATAAGACACTGACATCTCCTGGCAATCAGAAAGGTGATGCCCTACCTTGGGTATAAGCTTTAACTACTGGCCCTTCAGTAGTACATCGGATTGGGTGCATAGAAAGAATGGCCACTCCAATACCCAGATGAAATGGCATTTTGCCAGGCATGCTGAATTACCCTTGAAGTACATGGATTTGTTTAATGCAGTAACAGCCTGTCTGGCCTATCCCCTGAGTTCTAAACCATGCCCAAAGAAACTGCTGAAAACATCTGGAGCCATTCCCTGAAATTCCTAACAGGTAAGAAATTGCAGTGCAGACTGATCGTTCTCTGAGTGATTGTTCTAAATGGGCCCTAGTTTCTGGGGTTACTGCATCTAGCCAAACCCAAGCTTTCCCTTGCTGCCGTGCAATCCAGGCGGCCACCATTAGGGAATTAGAGAAACTGAATGCTATGTATCGATACTGTTGGGTCCCCCAAAATTGGGTACCCCAATAATGGGTCCATGATTAAAGGAGCGAGACTGATACAAAGCGAAGGTCAGGCAAAGCTTTATTTCGCGCCAACCATCAGGAGTCAGACTGACCGTCAAACAGACCGGTTGGGGCCGCCCCTACAGAGAGGACGACCCCTCCCTGCTTTCCAGACTAACTTTTATAGAGCAAAGGCCATGTGGTTAGGCCTGGCCACACACAGGTGGCCAATGAGATTATAACACACACAGGAAACTCCACAGTGATGCTAGGTGACCAATTGAATTACAATTTACCCTAGTAGACATTTGAACCAGCCTATCACACCTTGGTTAGGATTGGCGCCAAAAGGCTCCCAAAGGGCGGGGGCCATACTCCTTGGTAGCTAGGAGACAGTATGCGCCCCCCCACTGATTGAATACCTCCACCTGGCCTGACCCACCCTTGTATTTGGACTTTGTTACCTGGGACTGGTTTCCCAGACTTGCTTTTAAATAAGTTCCCCGGCGGGGGTGGGGGGGTGGGGGGTGGGGGGGTAGGCAAGGTCAATTTAAGCTTTACAGCAAAATGGCAGTTCAACCGGGGTGGGGCTGCTCTGGCTGAATAGGCCCTTACAATACCTTCATAAAATAGACAGTGATGGGGGAGGGTCACATTTCAAAGATATAATATGCAAGAATGGGCAAAAGAACATGGCACTGAATGGACGTTTTACCTCCCCTATAACCCACAAATGGCAGGGTTGGTAGAAAATTAAAAAAAAAAAAAGAATATTAAGGTAAGAAATTAAATTACTAATGAGAACACTGATCTTGGCTGCTGTGCTAAAGCACCATCTTAGGCTTTAATACATGTGGAGAATGAATCAGGAAGGCACACTGCTCCATAGACCAGACTGCCCCTCTCCCATGAAATATCCAGCAAATAAAGGAGTAAAAATTGTGGGAAACAGCCTTTACCCTGACTCTCACTTAAGATCAACATGCTATGCTGTTGAGAATACCCAGTCCTATCACACCTGGAAAAGGAACTATCTGTTGAAATTTACAATGGGACATCCCTCTGGGATGGATAAGGTACTTTGCACCCTTGGGTAGAGGAGAACTACTCAACTTCCCCTTGGATCTCATCACCCACCCATCAGCAAGCTGGACTTGTTGAAATAACCTATGCTTGGAATGGAAGAAACACCTTGAAAGAAAGAGGGGAGAACGTGGGCATCTCAGACTGGCAGAGCCCATCCCGCTTATCTTCTCAAGCTTGCCAATCTTCACTAGCCTAGCCAGCATGCATTGCAAGAGAGAGAGCAGATGAGATTGTAAGAGCCAGTCGCGAGGGCTGGCGTTCTGGGGAACATCAACAAAACTGACCGGTGAGCCAGATCCAGGCTTCTCATTCCATCTCCTGTACCTAAGTGTGGCTTCCATCTACCTTTACCACTCCTAGAGGCTACTCCAAGAACACAGCCATGAAACAGTGATGCAGTGTTGAAAATACCTGCACGGGATATGGACTGAGGTCCAGGAGGGCCTGTTTTTAACTTCTAAAATTTGGTAGACAGGTGTGGGGATTCGTTCTTCTTGTTGCCACTCGAGATAAGCCTTATATATATGTTCACTTTGCTTATTGAAACAACCACCTACCAACCTGGAGTGGCCTCTTTCTTTGACCTCTTCCTGCCCTCTGCTAATGGTGGCCATCTCATATTGCAAATGGGACGCTCTTGAAAGGTTCTCAAGGATAGGCCATATGTCACGTCACAAATTAAATCTTAATAGATTTAGAAAGATGCTATCATGATATCTTTGACATTGATGGGGTGAGTTAGAAATGAATAACAACAACAACAACAAAAACCAACCATGGAATGTTCACAAAATTTTGGAAATTAGACAAGAAATTTTTAAGTAATTGAAGGATCGAAGAAGAAATCACAAGGGAAATTAGAATAGATTTAGAGATAAATGAAAAGGAAAACAGAACATTACCAGAACTTATGGTTGCAGCAGTGTTGCTGATAAGGGGAACTTTATAGCCATAAGGCTTATATTAATAAATAAGAACTGACAGTGAATTATATGTTGGCTAATTGAATTTAAATTAAAAAAATAAATCTATATAAAATAAGTAAATAAGGAAGATTTCAAGAAACAACAAGTGTTGGAGAGGTTGTGGAGAGAGGGGAACCCTCTTACACTGTTGGTGGGAATGCAAGCTGGTGCAGCCACTTTGGAAAACAGTGAGGAAGTCCCTCAAAAAGTTGAAAATAGAGCTACCTTACAACCCAGCAATTGTACTCCCAGATATTTACCCCTAAGATACAGATATAGAGACAAGAAGGGCCATATGCACCCCAATGTTCATAGCAGCAGTGTCCACAATAGCCAAACGGTGGAAGGAGCTGAGATGACCCTCAACAGACGAAAGGATAAAGAAGATGTGGTCCATATGCACAATGGAATATTACTCAGCCATCAGAAAGGATGAATACTGACCATTTGCATCAACATGGATGGAACTGGAGGAGATTATGCTGAGTGAAGTAAGTCAAGCAGAGAAAGATAATTATCATATTGCTTCACTCATATGCGGAACAAAAGGAATAGCATGGAAGACGTTAGGAGAAGGAAGGGAAAAATGAAGGGAGGGGATCAGAAAGGGAGACCAACCATGAGAGACTATGGACTCCGGGAAACAAACTCAGGGCTTCAGAGGCGAGGGTGGTGGGGTGATGGTTTAACCCAGTGATGCGTATTAAGGAGGACACGTACTGCATGGAGCACTGGCTATTATATGCAAGCAATGAATCATGGAACACCTCATCAAAAACTAACGATGTACTGTATGGTGGCTAACACAACATAATAAAATTTTTAAAAATGAAAGATTTCAAATTAATTATCACTTTACAATGTACTTTTTATTTTTTTTAAGTTTTAATTTAAATCGTAGTTACTTAACATATACTGTAATATTGGTTTCAGGAGTAAAATTCTGTGACTCATCCTTTATATATAAAAACCAGTGTTGGGACGCCTGGGTGGCTCAGTTGGTTGGACGACTGCCTTCGGCTCAGGTCATGATCCCAGAGTCCCGGGATCGAGTCCCGCATCGGGCTCCCAGCTCCATGGGGAGTCTGCTTCTCCCTCTGACCTTCTCCTCGCTCATGCTCTCTCTCACTGTCTCTCTCTCAAATAAATAAATAAAATCTTAAAAAAAAACCAGTGTTCATCACCTGTACCCACCTTAATACCCATAACCCATTTATTTTTTCCAGTTTTTAAAATTTAAATTCAATTTACTTTACCTACACCGTGTTATTATTTTCAGAGGTAGAATTTAGTTGCATACTGATGCTATAAACATTGGGGTTAGTTGAAAGATGCTTTCAACACAGTGTTGTTTCGCTGAGTATGTGGCATTTTCCTTATGAATCCACACATACTTTTGAACACTTGGTCATCATGAAAGAAGATGTTAGTTGAAAGATGCTTTTACACAGTATTGTTTCATTAAGTATAGGGCATTTTCCTTTAGTTTCCATGCATACATTAGAAAACACCTCTACCTTCATATAAGAACGTATGTGAAAACATACCTATAATCATGAGAGGACAGGTTAGTTGAAAGATCCTTCCTTCGCAGTGTTGTTTCGCTGAGTATAGAGCATTTTCCTTTTACATACACATAAACTTTTGAAAACACATCTATCATCATGCGAGAAGATGTTAGTTGAGAGATGCTTTGTAAACAATGTTCTTTCATTGAGTTAATTACAGGGAGTCCCAGTTTTGAACCCCGAATCCGGGGGTTCAGCTGGGAGTCTGCTTCTCCCTCTGCCCTTCACCTGGCTTGTTTTGTGTTCTCTCTCTCTCAAATAAATAAAAAAGGGGCACCTGGGTGGCTCAGTGGATTAAAGCCTCTGCCTTCAGCTCAGGTCATGATCCCAGGGTGGGATCGAGCCCCGCATCAGGCTCTCAGCTCAGCGGGGAGCCTGCTTCCCCCTCTCTGTCTGCCTGCCTCTCTGCCTACTTGTGATTTCTGTCTGTCAAATAAATAAATAAATAAAATATTGAAAAAAAAAGAGAAGAATGATTTTTTTTGCAAAGTTTTGTTTCATTGAGTTAATTATATGGCATTTTAATGTTTCCATATGTATATTAGAAATCACTTCTATCTTCTTAAAGAAATTTTTAAAATATATGTATTTTTATTAACATAAAATGTATTATTTGTTTCAGGGGTACAAGTCTGTGATTCATCAGTCTTACACAATTTGCAGCACTCACCATAGCATATACCCTCCCCAAAGTCCATCACCCAGCCATCCCATCCCTCCCATCCCCCTCCCCTCCAGTAACCCTCAATTTCCTGAGATTAAGAGTCTCTTATGGTTTGTCTCCCTCTCTGGTTTCATCTTGGTTCATTTTCCCCTCCCTTCCACTATGATCCTCTGTCTTGTTGCTCAAATATCTCATATCAATGAGATCATATGATAATTGTCTTTCTCTGATTCACTTATTTCATTCCAGTTCCATCCACTTCATTGCAAATGGCAAGGTTTCAGGTTTTTGATGGTTGTATAGTATTCCATTGTGTATGTATATACCACATCTTCTTTATCCATTCATTTGTTGATGAACATCTAGGCTCTTTCCATATTTTGCCTATTGTGGACATAGCTGCTATAAACATTCAGGTGCATGTGCCACTTCGGATCACTACATTTGTATCTTTAGGGTAAATACCAAGTAGTGCAATTGCTGGGTTGTAGGGTAGCTCTATTTTCAACTCTTTGAGGAACCTTCATACTGTTTTCCAGAGTGGCTGCACCAGCTTGCATTCCCACCAACAGTGTAGGAGTGTTTCCCTTTCTCCATATCCTCACCAACACCTGTCGTTTCCTGCCTGGTTAATTTTATCCATTCTGACTGGTGTGATGTGGTATCTCACTGGTTTTGATTTGTATTTCCCTGATGCTGAGTGATATTGAGCACTTTTTCATGTCTCTGTTGGCCATTTGGATGTCTTCTTTGCAGAAATGTCTGTTCATGTCCTCTACCCATTTCTTCACTGGAGCTTTGTTTTTGGTGTTGAGTTTGGTAAGTTCTTTATAGATGCTGAGTACTACCCCTTTATCTGATAAGATATTTGCAACTATCTTATCCCATTGCTGCCTTTTAGTTTTGTTGACTTTTTCCTTTGCTGTGCAAAAGCTGTTTCTCTTGCTGAAGTCCAAATAGTTCATTTTTGCTTTTGTTTCTCTTCCTTTGGAGACGTGTCTTGCAAGAAGTTGCTGCAGGTCTCTGCAGGTCAGAGAGGCTGCTGCTTGTGTTCGTCTCAAGGAATTTGATAGATTCCTGTGACACATTTAGCTCTGCCATCCATTTTGAGTTGGTTTCTGTGTATGGTGTAAGAAAGTGGACCAGTTTCATTCTTTATTTTTTTATAATTTTAAAATCCAATTAGCCAACACATAGTACATACATAGTTTCAGATGTAGTGTTAATAATGTATCAGTTCTGTATAACATCCAGTGTTCATCACATAACATACCCTCTCTAATGCCCATTACTCAGTTACCCCATCCCTCCACCAACCTCACCTACAGCAACCCTCGTTTTGTTCCCTATATTTGAGTCTCTCATGGTTTTTTCCCCTCTCTGATAACTTTCCATTCAGTCCTCTCTCCCTTCCCCTATTGTCCTCTGAGCTGTTTCTTATATTCCACATATGAGTGAAACCATATGGTAATTGTCTTTCTCTGATTGACTTATTGTGTTCAGCACAATACCCTCTAGTTCCATCCATGTTGGTATAAATATTTGTCTTTTCTATTGGCTGAGTAACAATCCACTGTATGTATGTGTGCGTGTATATATATATACACGCACACATACATACCACCTTCATCTGTCAAAGGACAGATTAATTCTTCTGCATGTGGCTCTTCAATTTTCCCAGCACCATTTATTGAAGAGACTGTCTTTTTTCCACTGGGTATTTTTCCTGCTTTGTTGAAGATTAGTTGACCATAGCACTGAGGGTCCATTTCTGGGTTCTCTATTCTGTTCTTTTCCTCTACGTGTCTGTTTTTGTGCCATTACCATATTCTCTTGATGATTATAGCTTGTAATATACATTGAAGTCTGAAATTCTGATGCCACCAGCTTTGGTTTTCTTTTTCAACATTCCTTTGGCTATTCCGGGTCTTTTCTGGTTGCCTACAAATTTTAGGATTATTTGTTCCAGCTCTGTGAAAAAAGTTGTTGGTATTTTGTTGGTATTTTGATGGGTATTGCACTGAATGTGTAGATTGTTTAGGGAGCATAGATATTTTAGCATTATTTGTTCTTCCAATTCATGAACATGGAATGTTTTTTCCATTTCCTTGTGTCTTCCTCATTTTCTATAGTGTTCTATAGTCTTTGGAGTATGGATCCTTTACCTCTTTGGTTAGGTTTATTCCTAGGTATCTTATGGTTTTTGTTGCAATTGTAAACAGGATTGATTCCTTAATTTCTCTTTCTTCAGTCACACTGTTAGTGTATAGAAGTGTAACTGATTTCTGTGCATTGATTTTATATCCTGACACTTTGCTGAATTCCTGTATGAATTCTAGCAATTTTGGGATAGAGTATTTAGGGTTTTCAGCATAGTATCATGTCATCTGTCATTCACTTTGATAGCAAATAAGTGAGAGTTTGATTTCTTCTTTACTGATTTGGATGCCTCTGATTTCTTTTTTTGGTCTGATTGCCGAGGCTAGGATTGCTAGTACGATGTTGAACAACAGTGGTCACAGTGGACATTCCTGTCATGTTCCTGATCTTAGGGGAAAAGTTCTCAGGTTTTCCCCATTGAGAGTGATATTGGCTATGGGCTTTTCATAGATGGCTTTTATGATATTGAAGTATGTCCCCTGTATCCCTACACTGTGGAGAATTAGTCAAGAAAGGATGCTGTATTTTGTCAAATGCTTTTTCTGCATCAATTGAGAGGATCTTATGGTTCTAGTACTTTTTAGGTTATTTTACACTTTTAAATTCAATTAGCCAACATATACTATATCATAATTTTTTATGTAGTGTTCAATGATTCATTAGTTGGGTATAATACCCAGTGCTCATCACATCATGTGCCTCCTTTTTTTTTTTTTTTAAAGTTTTATTTATTTGACACAGAGAGAGAGAGTACAAGTAGGCAGAGCAGCAGGCAGAGGAAGAGGGAGAAGCAGGCTTCCCGCTGAGCAGGGAGCCCGATGCAGGGCTCGATCCCAGGACCCCGAGATCATGACCCGAGCCAAAGGCAGCCACTTAACTGACTGAGCCACCCAGGCGCTCCCATCATGTGCCTCCTTAATGCTCATCACCAGTTACACCACTTTTGTCAATTTAGTGTATCACATTGGTTGATTTGTGGATGTTGAACCACTCTTGCATCCCAAGGATAAATCCCACTTGGTCATGATGAATAATCCTTTTAATGTACTGTTGGATCTTATTTAGGAGTTTATCTATTTGTTCCAGATTGCGTAACATCTTTGGTATTGGTTGTGATCTCTCCTCTTTTGTTCATGATTTTATTTATTTGGGTCCTTTCTCTTTTCTTTTTGATAAGTCCAGCTAGGGACTTAGGGATCTTATTAATTCTTTCAAAGAATGAGCTCCTAGTTTCATTGATCTGTTCTATTGTTCTTTTGGTTTCTATTTCATTAATTTCTGCTTTAATCTTTATTTCTCTTCTCCTCCAAGACTGAGGCTTTATTTGCTGTTCTTTCTGCAGCTCCCTGACCTCTAAGGTCAGGTTATGTATTTGAGACTCTTCCTGGTTCTTGAGAAAGGCTTGTATTGCTATATACTTTGTTGCATCCCAGTGGTTGAATTGTCATGTTTCCACTTTCATTTGTTTCCATGAATTTGTTTAATTCTTCCTTGATTTCCTGGTTGACCCATTCATTCTTTAGCAGGGTGCTCTTTAACCTCCAAGTGTTTGAGTTCCTTCTGAATTTCCTCTTGTGATTGAGTTCAAGTTTTAAAGCATTGTGATCTGCAAATATGCAGGGGATAATCCAGTCTTTTGGTACCAACTGAGACCTGATTTGTGATCCAATATATGATCTCCTATCCTGGAGAATGCTCCATGTGCACTCAAGAAGAATGTATATTCTGTTCCTTTAGGATGAAATGCTCTGAATATATCTGGGAGTCCATCTGGTCTAGTGTGTTATTCGAAGCCCTTGTCTCCTTGTTCATCTTCAGCTTAGATCATTTGTCCATTGCTATGCATGTATATTAGTCTTCTACTATTACTATATTATTATCAATGTGTTTCTTTAATTTTATTATTAATTAGTGAATTTAATTGGCTGCTCCTAAGTTTGGCATAAGTATTTACAGTTCTTAGATCTTCTAATTGGATAGACCCGTTAAGTATGATATACTGTCCCTCTTCATCCCTTACTACAATCTTTGGATTAAAATCTAATTTGTCTGATATGAGGATTGTTACCCTAGCTTTCTTCTAAGGTCCATCAGTGTGGTAAACTGATTCTTTATCCCCTCACTTTCAATCTGGAGGTGCCTTTAGGTCTAAAATGAGTCTCGTCTAGACAGCATATGGATGGGTCTTGCTTTTTATCCAATCTGAAACCCTGTGTCTTTTGATGGGAAGATTAAGCCCGTGTAAATGAGCTGAATGTAAATTCAGACTAACATTGAAAGTAATGACTTTAGTGCCATTGTATTGCCTATAAAGTCCCTGTTCCTATAGATTGTCTCTGTTTCTTTCTGGTCTATGTGACTCTTGGACTCTCTCTTCACTTACAGGATCCTCCTTAGTATTTCTTGCAGGGTTTTGTTGTCCTCTATTCTTTCAATTTCGGTCTGTCCTGGAAGCTCTTTATCTCTGAATGTCAGCCTTGCTGGATAAAGTATTATTGGCTGCATGTTCTTCTCATAGAATACCCTAAAAATATCATGTCAGCACTTTCTGGCCTGCCAGGTTTCTTTGGATAGGTCCGATGTTAGTCTGATGTTCCTCCCTCTGTAGGTAAGGAGCCTCCTGTCTTGAGCTGCTCTCAGTATTCTCTTGTTTTCTCTAAAATTTACAAGCTTCACTATTATATATTTGCCTGTTGTTGATCTATTTCTGTTGCTTTGGGGAGGGGTGTTAGACAGGAAAGCTTGTTTCTTGCCCCAGATTAGGGAAGTTCTCAGTCATGATTTGCTCAAATACACCTTCTATCCCCCTCTCTCTCCACTCCCTCTAGGATCCCAATAATTCTGACATTGTTTCATTTCAATCGTTTCATTTCATCATTAAATTCTCAAAGCCTTTCTTCATGGGCTCTGAGTTGTCTTTCTCTCTTTTCCTCAGCTTCCTTCCTTTCCATCAGCCTGTACTCTAGATCATTAATTCTTTCTTCTGCCTATTGACTCTAGCTGTTAGAGCACCCAATTTAGACTGTATCTCATTCATAGCCTTTTTAAGTTCAGCCTGAGTAGATCTTATTTCCACCCTTAGAGATTCTCTACTATCACGTATGTTTTTTTCAAGCCCAGCTATTAACTTTATAATTACTACCCTGAATTCCATCTCTTACATCTTACTTCTATCCGTATAGATTAGCTCTGTGGCAGAGAACATTGCCTCTGGTTCTTTCCTTTGTTGTGGATTCCTCCTTCTAGTCATTCTGCCCAGAGAATGATGCGTGAGTGGGTGAGCAGAGTCCAAAATATCAATCATAACCCAAGCAAAATACACCCCATACAATCTGAAGCAGTTAGAAACCACAACAGAAAAGCACACCAAACAAACCAAAAAACAAAACAAAACAAACAAAAAAAACGGGGTGGGGAAAGAGAGATTATAATCTCACAGGGCAGACAAAGCAGAGTGATCCACTTGCTCCTGATTGAATTTTAGTCTCTGTGTTAAAAGACACTATATCTGAAAATTGCAAAGAAAGCAAAACTTATCTATCTATAAAATCAAATAGAGTGAAAAAGAAAAAGACTAGGATGAAGCATAAATCTATAAAATGTAGATGTGAAAAAATGAAAGTTAAAAAGCAACAAAATCACAAGTTGGTAAAATAAGAATTTAGTTGAAATGGGGAAAAGTTTAAAAAAAAAAGAAATGGAAAATTTGAGACTGAAGGAAAATGAGTCATGAGGAAACACCTGGAGCTCAATATACTATTTTCCCCTGGTGCTGGAGTTTTGCAGTCTTGGGGATGCCTAAGTTTGTCATTCACCTGTTCTTCCAGTCTGTCTTCTGGGGGAGGGGCCTGCTCTGCTGCTTCTCAGTGTCTCTGCCTGGGCAGAGTTGCTCCACCCCTTGTCAGGGGGATGGGCTCAAGGTGAGCGGTTCCTCTGTGTAGCTTTTGTTCTCTGGAGGCTTTCCATGCCTCTTCAGAGGGTCAGAGCAAACACGGCTGTGTGTGAATCTCTAGCGCAGAGGCTCAAGATCACAGTTCCCCCTCTGCAATAAACCCTCCAGGTCAAACAGTCTCTATTTCTGTGTGCACCAAACCCTGCAGACTCCCGTGGTTCATGCCCACAGCGATCCTCCTGGAGGAGTCCCAGAGACCTGCGAATGTCACTGTCTTTGAGATTGTGTGCAGTTGTGGGTTCACACTTGCACCCTTCTCCACTGCTCCCAGGTCCCGGCTAGGTGCCACCCTACTGTCATTTCCAGGGCTACTGCCACCCTGAGAGTTGCTGCCCAGTAGTGGGTACAGCCATTTCATCCCTCTCAGTGGATGGTAAATGGCCTGCATGTTCAAGTCCTTTTCAGGGTGCTGAGGCAAAGAGCAGTCTCCCTACTGGCCTGGTTCATGGTTTATGGCAACCTAAGCGGAGTGTCCCCTCCTGGGCTTGCTGACCATAACCCGTTTCCCCGCTCCACTGCTTGGGCACTATACCGGTTCAGGCATTCCCATTTGTTCTGTGTCTCCCAGAATCCTGAGACCACAATAACCCACCTAGAATTCTGCCCTTTTCATCCCCTGAACCTCTTTCAGAAAGGGACGACTTTCACTGGAGCAGATTTCTAAGGGTTCCAAAATTGCACTCTGGTGTTATATCACTTTCTGGTAGCCAGCTTATGGACCGCCCCTCCCACCTCCATTTATCTTCCAATATCTCCCTGCTGATTTATGATTCTGCACCTCTTACCTTGCAAAAAGCAGTCATTTTTCTGCTTGTAGAGTTTCAGATATATTTTCTTACAACTCAGGGTGAATCCGTGGGTATTCAGAATGGTTTGATAGATATCCAGCTGAATTCGAGGGACCAGATGAATGAGGTTCCCTTATCTGCCATCGCGCCTTCCTCAGATCTGTATTTTTTAATTATTAAACTTATCTTTGTCACATTAAACAGCAGGGCAGTATGTTATTTGTTATTTGAAAATAACAGTAATTTTTCTGTGTAAGGCAGTTTATGCCAAAACATTTCTATACGTTCGCAAGTATAATTTGCAGTGTTATCAGGTCTATATGCAGCTGAAGAAAGAAGAGAAATGTTACAAGACTTCAAAGGAATTTAGGAAGTTAAGTACATATTAATGTCTTGCATTTGACTAGTCTTTTAAAGTTCAGAAACCCCTTCACAAACCTGTAGGTCAGGCCTTCAGTGCATTCTTTAGGGAAGGCTTTCCGAACTTCTTGCCTAGAAAAACCCTCCCTAGCACAAGATTTTAAAATTCACTTTTTAGCATTCTTCATTGTTGTGCTTTAACATTTATTATCTGAGTCACATTTTTCTTCTTTACTAGTCCACAAGCTCTAAGAGACTGATATGCTCATGAATCACTGTTCAATCCTATTAAAATGAAGGTTCTGGTTCAGTAGGTCTGAGGTGGGTGGGCCTGAGATTTGCATTTCTAACAAGTTTCTAGGCCAAGCCAAAGCCAAGGGTGCTGGTCAGCATCCCACATTTTGAGTATCAAGGAGTTAGTTGCCTTGGGCCTCTTACTCCCCTCTTCCCATTAAATTCTTGTTAATTACTTTTGCAGAGAGATGTGTCTATTTTTTCTTTTCTTTTCTACCCATCAACCTAGGTCCCCAAGGCTTTCTCTTCTATTACAGTCTCTCCTCCTATCCCCCTCCATCTGCAACATCAACATTATTAAGAGATTGGCTTAGCACAGACTTTCCCAAAAGAAGCCTCCTCTTGAGGAACTCTAGTGTTATTGACTAAAATGTTTTCTTTTTTTCTTTTTTTTTTTTTCCACTTGATTCCTTCAGGCAATGGACCATGGGATTTAAGGGACCAGCAAGGAACATTCCTTTTTCTCCCTCGCAGTTCTGGGGACCAATTCAGTTACAAATGCAGGACAAAGATGTTGTTGTGGGTTTTTTTTTTTTTTTCCAGTTTTATTATGATAAAGCTGGTTGGGCAATGTGGCTGGGATCTATAGCCAGAAAGGTTTGCTACTCTGCCCTCTCTTAGAGTAACTTCAGGTTCTTTTAAAGCATCAGGCCACCCCACTGCAGAGGAAGAGCCTACCCCTGTCATCCACCACGTGGACAAACAAGACTCGGGGCACCTAGAGGGTGACTGGGTTTTGCTGCCTAGTCTCTTTCTCAGCTTTACCACTAAGGTAGATTGCTCCTACCACAGAACTATGAGGAGCAGAGAGGGCTTGAGGGCACTACTGTTAAATTATTTTCCTCCTGGAAGACCCCCTAACACTTACAAACCCAGTGGGATCAAGTACAGGTACAGTACAAGACCTCCTAACACGTACAAGTACAGTGGAATAAAAGGCTCTTTCTAGTTGGACAGAAAGCCAAATTTGTTCTGAAATCTCAGACCCCAAATCCCCCTTTTCCCACTAAACCTTCCAAGGATGTCAAGATATCCTTAAAGCAAAGGTCACCAACTTTTGGGTACTTTATACAAATGGAACAGATGCTTGTGGCTTCTTCAGTGAAACCCTGGAAGAGAGTTGGGCTTGGAGATGTGGGGGGGGTGGGGTGACCGGAGGAAGGAGTACTCGGAGTAGAGCCAGGATGGCCCAGTAGCCCCAAAGGAAGACAAAGGCAGTTGTAAACAGCAGAGTACGAAGGGCTGCTGCTCCTCGACATGGATGGAACTAGAGGGTATTATGCCGAGCAAAATATGTCGGAGAAAGACAAGTATCATATTTCACTTATATGTGGAATGTGAGAAACAAAACAGATAAACATAGCGGAAGGGAAGGAAAAATAAAATAAGATTAAAATAGAGAGGGAGGCAAACCTTAAGAGACGTTTAAATATAAGGAACAAATTGAGGGTTGCTGGAAGGGAGGTGGTAGGCAGGTGGACAAAATGGGTGATGGGCATTAAGGAGGGCCCTTGATGTGATGAGCACTGGGTGTGACATGCAACCAGTGAATCACTGAATTCTACCCCTGAAACTATACTACAGTATATGTTAACTAAGTTGAATTTAAATTAAAAAAAATTTTTAAAGGACTGTTGCTCCATCTCTCTGGTTTTCTCCTATCTCCCCTCCCTTCTCCCTCTGCCATCCTTGCCACTTCGTAACACTGATGGTTGTTTTCATTTTTAATCTCTTGACCATGCATGAAACAAACTTGAGATGAGTCGTCATCAACTAGTAACCACATATCCTGTGACAAAGACTATGAGCGAACTTCCGTCTGGCTTCTCTGAACCCTCTTCTCAACTAGGCCTTGACCTTCAGACTTCCATGTCTGTCTTTGTAGTGCCTGATTTAGCAGAAATCCTACTAAGTCAGTTCTGTAAGAATCCCTACCCTTAGCATCTGATCAAATCCCTCATCCTCCACCCCTGGAATCTGGTCATGCTGGCCTGCCTTTAGCAAGAGCCTTATCAAGCTGATTTAGACAGAATCCCCCCACCCCTGATGTTTCCTCTTAGTAATTTTCCATCCTGACCCCCACCCTGCCCCTTGGCTACAAATCCCCCACTTACCCTGCCCCTTGGCTACAAATCCCCCACTTGCCCATGTTGTATTCGGAATTGAGCCTGGTTCTGTACTGGGGTCTGTTTTCTGCTATTGCAGGAGTCTGGAATAAACCCGGCTTGTACCACTTTACCGTACAGCTCTGGTTTTGACACCCATCCCCACCTCTAGGATCAAATATGGCCAACATTTTTGAAGCAGCAGAATTATCAGGCCCAAATGGGAGTTGCTATTGCACTATATTTTAATCATATTTGATGTTTGCCTCATGCTAGATGCTATACAGCACACAAAAATAGATACATTATTTCCTGGCCTCAAGGAATATTTGATGTGAATAATAAAACAAGAGAACCAACTGGCCAATATTTATCAAATTGTTTTACATGTCAAAGAAAGAAATACCCTGAAGGATTTTTGGTTTTTTATATTTAAATTTCTATATCTGTCTGCTTTATCTTATGGTATATGGTATAGAATAATGGAGATGGAGGTAGAAAATCAATGACTGCCTAGCTCTGGAACTGGTCAAACCTCACAATGGGGTGGTAGTAGGCAAAAGGTAAGAGGGAGACACTTACAAAGGCAAGAAATCTAACACAAGCTTTGAAGGAAATGGAACAGGACCACCAATGAAAGGAAAAGGCAGCCTCTTGGGAATCAGCTCTGCCTCAAGGTTAGCAGTCTCGCAACAGGAGCAATGAGTGTAGACAAGCCAAGGACTGCAAATACGAACACGTTTGTTGGGTCTCTACTGGCTGCCTCCTCCTTGGTCTCCAATTTCATTTCCTCCTGGCAGCCTTCCGAGTGCTTTAGCTACACTGGAAATCTGACCCACCACTCGCCTTTTAAACAGCACTCTTCAGTGCCTCTGCACAAGACCCCAGCTCCTTCCGCTGGCTTCCCGGGATCCCACGATCAGATTGACCCCTCTGGACTCCCTCCTCCAGACACAATGCCCCGGCAACACTGCTCCAGGGACTCACCAGGCCGCCTCTCATATCCTTTGCTTTGCTCGGGTCCTCTGCCGGAAAAGCCCTCCTATGCGTAACCTAGTTGTCAAGATCGGTTTGGAGGCTTTCCCTGAACCTTCCTGCAGATGACCGGGGGCGTATCTCCTTTCCTGGACCCATGACATTACAGTGACTGGTTGGCATGACTTGTTTCCTTTTGACACTGTGAGTTATCGAGGGCAGTGGCTAGGTCTTACTCACTTTTAGGATCCCCAGCACCTACCTTACTGACCCAGTGAAAGTCTGTTGGGGGAAATAAAATTCCTTCAAGCAGGGAGGCTCCAACACACTCCTCTGCAGTGGTTCCCAACATGAGTGGGGTTGAAAGGCTGGTTCTGCTTTTTCCTGTCTGGGTGACTTCAGACAAGGTTTTCTAACGTACTACTGAAAACAAACCTGGCCACAACCATCTGGCAGAGCCGTCGGGAAGAGTGAATGAAATTAGGTGAACCGTTTAGCCCAGTTCGACCAAGCGTGGTTCCTCCTTCGCCCCTACAACACGTGCCCCCAACTCGCAAATCTCACTCCCAACACAGCTCGGGACAGTAAACAAAAAGCCTGTTTACCCAAGACACGTTTAATTGTGAGACTCGAGATGAAGGCCAGCTCTTTGTAAAGAGGAAACTGTGGTCCCGCGTGCGTCCTCGGCTCACTGCTTGGAGGAGCAGTGCTTCTGGATTTCTTCCGCGAGCCAGAGGCAGTGCAGGATGCGCTTCTGCTCGGCCGCCAGCTCCTTTTCGGAGAACTGGCCCAAGAGTTTCTGGACAAATATATTTTGATCTTTCAGAAAAATATTCTTATTGACTCCAACATTCGGCATATTCTCCAGAGACCCAGATTTAAAATGGAAGCTTAAGTGTCGGTTTCGTTTTAGACCAGGCCCTTTCTCCTCGATCCAGGTGAGCGGACTGCGAAGACAAAAGAATCACAGACGTCAGGTCACAAGGGAGAGCCAGCAGATGCTCTCGGGCACCTGAGGCCCTGGTGACAGGTTTCATTTTGCTCCCATCTACCCGGAAGCTGCTGCTCCACAGAGAGGCCCCAGGGGGCATCTGGACCTTCACCAGCCTCCCCAAGGCCTCGGGGGATTGTTCCCAACTTTGCTGCCCAACGTCCTCCGCTGAATTTTGCCACCAGGCAAGGGAATTCGTTCAGTGATTTCTGTGTGAACATCACTTTGGTTTTTCCTTCTGAGACTGGCTTATCCGTAACTCTTTAAAAAGGTTTTTAACTCCAGTTGGTTAATAGACAGTATTTGATTAGCTTCCGTGTACAATATAGGGATTCAAAAATTCCGCACATCGCCCCATGCCAGTCACAGGTGAGCGCCTTCATCCCCATCACCTGTTTCACCCATCCCCCCATCCACCTCCCCCTCGCTCTCCCTCCCTTCCTTTCTCTCTTTCTCATTTGTCTTTATCCTGAGTCTCATACATAAAGGGATCCAGATAAGGGCTACAGGGAATGTATATACCACCTGAGATGGTGTGCAAAACTGTTTTTTCCCTGTGTTTGTGCATTTCAATGGAAAGAAGTGCTTTTGTCACATTCTCAAAGAAGTCAATGAGCCCAGCACACATGCCAGAAGCACCTGCCTGCTGATTAACAAAGCACCTGTTTCTGTTTCAAATCTGCTTCCCCCCCAGCTTCCTGCTACGGTCAGCAGTCACAAAACCCTAAAATCCAAATAGGACAGACTCCACTTCTCCAAAGTCCCTCCTTTCTCTAGGATTATCCTTTCTGTCTTTGTAGTAGGTCAAAGATGTGTTATCTGCTTAGTGAAACACAGAGAAATCTCCTAGGTAGGCTCTGACCTAAAGAAGTTCCACTGAATAAAATGACAGTAAAAAAAACACAAAATCTGCTTTTAAAAATATATTCTAGGGGCGCCTGGGTGGCTCAGTGGGTTAAGCCTCTGCCTTCGGCTCAGGTCATGGTCTCAGTGTCCTCGGATCCAGCCCCGCATTGGGCTCTCTGCTCAGCAAGGAGCCTGCTTCCCCCTCTCTCTCTGCCTGGCTCTCTGCCTACTTGTGATCTCTGTCAAATAAATAAATAAAGTTTAAAAAATATATATATATATATATTCTAAAAACAATATGGTACTTATTTAGGGATATTCTGGATGGAAAAAAAAATCCACGGTTCTTTCACCTAAATAAAACAATCTTCAACTTGAGATAATCCTTCCAAATTTTTGCCTATATGCAGATGGCATAAAATCATCAAGTAAAAATACTTTTTGATTATGCTGCTTCTACTTGTTTTACAATATTTGTATGATCCTAGGACGGTGTTTTGATTATTTTTTCGGCATATCATGCACAACTGATAATATTTTATTACTGCCAAATATTTAAGCCTCTTCAATTTTAAATTAACACGAATGCTCTGCATTCAACATCGTCGCACATATATACATGCATATATAGTTCCCCCCCCCTTTTTTTTTTTTTTAGATTTTATTTATTTGTCAGAGAGGGAGAGAGAGCGAGCAAGCACAGGCAGACAGAATGGCAGGCAGAGGCAGAGGGAGAAGCAGGCTCCCCGCCGAGCAAGGAGCCCGATGTGGGACTCGATCCCAGGATCCCAGGATCATGACCTGAGCCGAAGGCAGCTGCTTAACCAACTGAGCCACCGAGGCGTCCTTCCCCTCTTCTTCTTAGAACGAAGTTCTGGGAATGAGATGGCTTGTGGTTGGCCTCTGGCTACTTCTTTTTGCTTTCCCCTCCCTTTTCTTTTCCTAAAGCAAGAGTCAGGGTGAAGGACAAAGCAATTTTGTTGGACGACTGTGCTGATAGTTTTCAGTGTGAACAGGGAAGGTGTTAAATCTTGAGTACACTTCAAGTTCTCTAGCCTTTTCCTTTCCTGCCACCATTCCTCAGATGTCCTCTCTCCTCTTCCTTTGCGCTGCAATAGGTCAAGCCTGGGGTGGGCAGATTAGACCAGTGTCACTAAGGAAGAAGGGAAGCTACCTTTTGGGTTTTTCTGCCTCCAGACTGATGGTCCCCGGTATAGTTTAAGATTTAGGTATGAGGTCATAGGAAAAGGAAAAGGACCCAAGCAGGTCACTCAAGAATGTTTTGGGTGTTGGACAGAACTCAGGGCTCCCTTTGAGCTGGGAAAAGGGGTCCTCCCCTTTGGCTAACCTAGCTGCCCAAGGCCTACACTAGAGTGTGGAGGTGTGTGTTTAAGAGGAAGTACATAGAGGGGGAGCCAAGCCAATACCCATGTATGTAGGGAGACATCAGGAGAGATGTTGACAGAAAAACTTACTTATTTTCTGGTCCTGTCTGTGAAGAACTTGAAAAGCCCTGGTTTCCTAATCTCCTAGTCACGTTTAAGTGAGAATACTGAATGTTGGCACTTTATTGCCAGCTGAGGATGGGACCTGGTCCGCTCAAGCTCTGAGCCTAGACAACAGTTAGCTCCAGACATCCCAAACAAAAAACGCAAGCTTTAAACTCACAGAAGTCTTCTCCACGCTTCCTCTCTGTGAAACCTTCATTTGCAAATATCTGCATTTGTCAACTTGGGCATGGACCGGCTACAAAAATGCTTCCTACTTCTCACCCTCTCCAGGAAGGTCTTCAACCACATCCACATGCCCAGTATCAGCACAGGTCTGCCGGCCCAGCAGAGGCAGTGATTTTTAACAGTGCTCTCCCCCCAGGCCCGGAAGGACGAGCAGGCAGGGGAACGCATGGCTTCCATAGCACTCCTGCCAGCTGGTCTCAACACGACAGCTGAAACCTGTAACTGCTGTACGCTGACTATCCACATAGGATTTGGGTTAAAGAAGTATTCGGTGTCTTTTACGAAGTGTGAAAACCACCGGCAAGATGGAAAGAACACGGGCTTGAGAATCAGCTGCACTGGGGTTTCCTGGATGACCTTGGGATCTAAGACGGTGACATCTGCCCCGCTGGTGGGTGAGGACTGCCATAAGGGAAAGACAAGGCCTGATGACGTTTTCTAGGGTGTAACTTTCTTGTGTCCTTCCCATGCATTTTTGGGGAGAAGGTGTGACAACTTGGGGACAGGAGACAGGCTGCCTAAGTGTGACTCTCACACAATCACTTAGTTCTGTGCCCTTAGCAAGTTTCTTAACCGCTCAGAGACTCAGTTTCCCAGGTGTGAGTAATAACGCCACTTCAGAGAGTTGGTATAAAGATTATATGAGAAAGTCTTTGTTAAAGGGCTATGTGCCTCACACATACAGGAAGCGCTCAGTAAACATCCACTAGCACTGGCACAATGGGGATTCAAGTAACGATCTGTCTTGCTAATCCTCTTACTTTAACCTTTCAAGATCATGCCTCGTCTCCTAATGTGCAGTAACAACCCTGGAAGGACATTTTTTGCAGCTTTAGGAACTCTGGCCTGCAGACTGAGACAAGCTTTGGGGGAGACAGAAGAGCAGCCCACAGATCCCAAGCATTCCTCCCAGGTACTGTCAGCAGCTAAGACCGCATTCACGGGATAAGCCGGCTTTTCTTTGTCACGGGGCACACTCTACCAAGGGCCATGTAAGCCGAGCAGAAACCCATGTGCTTTGAAGAGCTGCAGGTCAGCTGAGCTTTCTATTCTGAAAGTTATTGAAATGATTCACGTATGAATCAATGATAGCCTATAAATCAAAAATTCATATTCAGGTCAGACAGAGAATCTAAGAGACAGTAGTTAAATTAGTAAACCACTAAAACTAAGGTGTTCCACCTCTCATCTAAAAAATTTGGTTATGCCTCAGACTTTTAAAAATAAATAATTTTTACAAACTCTTACAAAAAGTTGGTCTCCCTTTTTAAACATTAATTTCCATGGCCAGTTTTGTTTGTTTTAACTGAGGTATAGTTGACATTTAACATGATACGAGTTTCAGCCCCCAGCTAGTTTTTTTTTTTTTTTAAGAGTTTTATTTATTGATTTGAGAGAGAGAGTGTGAGCAGGGGGAGGGACAGAGGGAAAGGGAGAAGCAGGCTCCCCACTGAGCAGGGAGCCCAATCCGGGTCTCCATCCCAGGACCCTGTGATCACGACCTGAGCCAAAGGCAGACACTTAACCCACTGACGCCCAGCCCACGGCTAGTTTTAGAAGCACACAGGCTTTAAAACATTTCATAGTGTGATGACAAAAATTAACATTAATGCCATTTATTCACTGCTTTAACACTGGATACAAACTAGAGATATTCAAACTATTCTGATCCACCTATGAAAACTTCTCATGTCCTTCCATATAATGTGAAGTTTGAGGAAATGCAAAACATCAGATGTTTCCTCCACCGCAATTTCCTAATCAGTGAACATGAATACAGAGCGTACGGCTTTACCTCCGTGGTTGTGGTGGTGTGAGATTAAAAGTACAATCCGTGAAGTACAAAGTATTCTATGAAACTAAGAATTTATTATAATACAGCATTTGCCATCTGCCCCAGGCCCTCGCATGATGCTTGCCTTCGCAATAATGACATCTTGTTCCCTGTCTGACTCCTACTCAGATTTCAAGGCTGAGCAAAGCACCTTTTCCTCTGAGAAGCATCCCCTGACCTCTCCAGACTCCCTTTTCCTTAGTTTCTGCAGCACCCGCATGACCTCTAGCTCTTGCTACACATGCTGCGGGGACACTGAGACCACAGCCACCATTCTAACACTCACAACGTCGGCGTCAGGGCCAGGCCCCACCAGTGTGATTACCCCAAATGCGGCACTTCGAAGCTCTGCCTACTTTATCTGCATCTGTGACCTCTGCCTTTCCTTGCCCAGAGGAAACTCCTCAAATGGACACAGATCGGGCTTCATTCAGGAACTCAAATACTTTTCTCGTTTGGTCAAAACCCACCTGTTTCTTTTATTACCAAGAGACCCAGCTACCTGGAAACACAAACAGAAATGGTACAAAACACGTGCTGTTTTAAATATTTTACAGAGCCTCGGTGCTTTTCAAGGAAAACTATGAATGTGCTTTTGTTTTTAAAATACTTGGTATAAAAAAAAATAAAGAATTAGAACATTTTGGGAACAGTATGGCGGTATGATATAAAGCTGAGAAACAAAACTTTAAATTTTGGTCACACTGAGGGATGCCATAGGAAGCAAAGCAGGGTAAAACGTCAAGGGCAAGATCTAGGTAGTGGTTTTGGGAATTCACCGCAAAATTCATCCACCTTCACCGTACATCTGAAACTTTCAAAATAAGATGTTGGAAAAAAGTCAGGTCACGGAGGTCACTGGATTTCTGCCACTGTCTGTGTACTGCTTACCTGTGTGGCTTACACAACCTGCCCGAACTCTGTAAGCCTCTAGTTCCTTCCTGGCAAAGGGGCTCATGTCTGTCTTATTTACCTTCCAAGGCTGCTATGAGGACGAAAGGAGGCAACCGAAGTGAAACTCTAGCACCTGTTCTACCTACAAATGCAGACGGCCCTTCTAGAGTCGGGGCTGGGGGGCTTAGGCCCCCCAGGCTTTGTCTAGATTCACCTTTGTGGACACACAAGTTTCCTGCCCCTCAGTTTCCCACAACCTACCGTTTGTTCTCTGTCTCCAAGCACACAGTCATTTTCATATACTGATCTTCCTTTCGCTCTTCCAAAGTGGCGGAGACAAGAGAAAGCTCCCCGAAGAGGGAGACCAGCCAGGTCAGGCGAGAAATGCCACTGAACGCAGGGAAGCCAAACCGTTCTTCTTCCAACGGGCTAGCTGTGGGGAATGACAGATACCGTGGGACTGGGAAGGAAGGTGGCGAGCAGAGCGGGCTTGTGGGCAGGGGCCACAGCGGGGCAAAGAGACCTCACCTCCCAGCGTGCTGCACAACGCGACCACTGATAGTTAGTGCCTGAATGAAAACTCTTTCCTAGAAGCGTTTCTCTTCTGCCTTCTTTACTCAACTCCATTGTGTTAGGAGGAAAAGACATTTTATTGGAAACAGTCATCCATCTAGCCCACGGGATAATAAAAATATTTCATGCTTCTAATAAATATATATATTCGATATCTCCAGATATAGATATGGATATGGATGTATAGTTTGCAGACAGAACATATACACACTTACATTTACAAACATCTACACCCTCTTCAGTTAGTGACTTAAAGGTTTGTAAAAGAAGAAGAATCAAGGTCTATATTCCTATAAATACCATATAACTATCTGTATAAATGACAATAGGGTGAAGGCGCCGAGATAGCTATGAAAAAAACAGCAATACTTATAAATATGTCAAAAATCAAGAAAACTGATACAGTGTTGTTTCCTTAGTCTTCATAATCTCCTATATAAAAGTATATTCAAAAGAATATTGGTGTGAGAAATACGTGTGGCCAAGATAGTGCTCCTGACTGTCCCTGGCCCAAATTTTAAACATAATCCAAAGTTAAAACGCTACAGACCTGCTATGCTGTTTACAAACCACTGATTTCTTATAAATTGGAAACTGACTTGAAATCCCTAATTATGACTATGCTTTAAAAAAGGTAAGTTATAAGTAAAAGCCAACACATTTATCAGTTTCATAGACAACACAGTTCGAAAGCATGAGGACGTAGGCATCAAACTCACAAAAGAAAGACTTCTCCTCAGCGGCTCCCTCTCTGGTCTTATGCTTTACAGAGGACGAGAGCAGCCGTCAGATGTCTGAGCCATGAAGTCAGAGGCCTGAGCTCCGGTCTGGCTCCGCCACTCGGATGCTCTTGTCAACTCCGTGAAGCTACTCACATCTCTGATCTTCCTTTTTTTCCTGTATAATGCGGGTATTAATACCCACTTTATAGGATTTTCATATGAATTAACATGAACTAATGCATGTCCCATACTTAGCACAGCGCCTTGTATAGACAAATGGTTATTATTTGTTACAATGACTCTATCGTTAGTTAAACAATGAAGGTGGATTTCGAAATGATGTCCCACTGTTATTTTCTGGACGTTCATGAGGAGATGAATGGTTTTACCACTTAACAATGCCTGGCCACGTCAGGGTTTTGCTTCCATAAGGAGAGCCCTCAGGAGAAGTGGCCCAGTTACCTTAGGGTAGAGCCAGATAAGGAGTAAATACAAAGATAACCCCAGGAGCAGGAGCCTCAAGGATGCTCATTTCCTATTGCTAATGGAGCTACTCAAATAATGACCAACTTGACGTAATCAAATGTACAGTAGATCACATAGTCTAGCTGCAGCCGATGTCCTTGTAGCTTATTAGAGGCAGAAAGGGGCCATGCATATTCTATTTGCTCTGCAGAGAGAATAAAAATGTTCTCCTCCCCAAGAACCTGTTTCAGTCCATTTTGAACCTCCTATGGAAAAATCACCTCCAATTCGTTAAGATTTAACGAGGAAAATTCTACACCTAATAGGTTCGGACGGTAGCATTGGTCAGTTTAAGATTTCTAACATACTTTTTCACCTAAGGCCCACCAAGCACTTCAGTCTCATTTGAAGAAAGAAGAAAAACAGGTATTTCTATTGTTTGTGGCCACGTGGGCAGATAACATTAAGAGGCCTTCAGTCAGAGAGTCTTTAGCGAAAACGAATCCAAACACGCGAGAGAACTAGGTAAGAGCCCAGTTAGCCTGCTGGCCTCACCGGTTCCACATGACCTGTGACCCCACCTCGAACTGACCTGTGAAGAGAAGAGACCCTTTCAGCAGGTCCTTCCCCACCACTTCTTTTTTCAGGAATGCAAACTCCTCCATCAAGAGTTCAACGTGCTCCTCATGCAAGACCTTCCCTGTCATGACAAGAACGGGTGTAAAAAAGGCAGTCATCATCAGCTGTCATACGTGCATCCCAGATTCTAGATCTGTCTTTCCCCAGCACAGGACACAGAGACTGCGGAACCAGCCGGGGGACCCCGGTACCCTTACATACCCCAGCTGAAGGCGGTGCAAGTTCTAGGCTTGCCACAGAAATGGCAACCTAAGAACCCAAGATGGTACCCTCCTGTCCCAAAGGCAAGATTAAGATCCGGGAAGCACTAACTTCGCTTCTAGCCAGAAGGGGGCAGCGCAGCATAAAAATCTAAGAAACACAGAGCCAGCTAGGAATTGGCTTATTTACTACTTGTTACAACTTTATACCCTGAAACATAAATATTACCCCACACACATCCTATCCTTTGTTAATCACCGTTTCACTGGGTCTTTTTACAGGTTTGACTCTCTGGGCTCCACATATTAGTGATATCATATAGTACTTATCTTCCTCTGACTTATCTTACGTAGCATATTTTGCTCAAGATCTACCCATATTGTAAATGGCAGGACATCCTTCTTTCCCACAACTGAATATTCCATTTCGTGTACAGACCACACCTTTGTAAAATATTCATTGCCGGGCATTTGAGCTGTTGCTATCGTGAATAATGTGATAAATACGGGAGGGCAGAGATGATCTATAGAAACAATGACTTCACTGGCAACATGATGGCAATAAAATCATATTTTTCAAAGTGAATGACCTAAATGCTCCCATGAAAAGGTAAGGGTTAGCAGACTGAATAAAAGGACATGACCCATCTATATGCTATCTACAACAGACTCATTTTGAACCTAATGGTATATCCAGACTGAAAGTGAGGGGATGGTGAACCATTTTTCATGACAACAGACCTCAAAAGAAAGCTGGGGTAGCAATTCTCATATCAGACATCTTAGATTTTAAGCTAAACACTGTAGTAAGAGATACAGAAGGACACTATATCATTCTTAAAGAGTCTATCCAATAAGAAGATATAACAATTGTAAATATCTATGCCCCCAACATGGAGCAGCCAACTACATAAGCCAACTGTTAACCAAAATAAAGAAACATATTGAGAATCCTACCTTAACAGTAGGAAACCACAACACTCCACTCTCAGCAATGGGCAGATCATCTAAGCAGAAGATCAACAAAGAAACAAGAGCTTTGAATGACACACTGGACCAGATGGACTTCATAGATATATATATAGAGAGAGAATATTCCTCCCTAAAACAACAGAAGTCATTCTTCTCAAATGGACACGGAACTTTCTTCAGAATAGATCACATACTGAGTCACAAATCAGGTCTTAATTGATACCAAAAGACTGAGATTATTCCCTGCCTATTTTCAGACCACAATGCTTTGAAACTGGAACTCAATCACAAAAAAAAATATGGAAGGAATTCAAATACTTGGAAGCTAAAGACCATCCACTAAAGAATGTCTGGGTCAACCAGGAAATTAAAGAAGAACTGAAACATTCATGAAAACCAACGAGAATGAAAACACATCGGTCCATAACCTGTGGGATACAGCAAAGGCAGTACTAAGGGGGAAATACATAGCCATCCAAGCCTCACTCAAAAAAGCAGAAAAATCCTGAATACACAAGCTAACCTTACACTTAAAGGAACTGGAGAAAGAACAACAAATAAAACTTAAACCATGCAGGATAAGAGAAATAATAAAGATTAGAGCAGAGATCAATGAAATAGAAACCAGAAATACAGTAGAGCAGATCAACGAAACTAGAAGCTGGTTTTCTGAAAGAATTAAGATTGATAAACCACTGGCCAGAGTTATCCAAAAGAAAAGAGAAAGGAGCCAAATTAAGATAATTTTGAATGAAAGGGGACTACGAATAACCACGACTAACACCAAGGAAATAGAAACAATTATTAGAAATTATTATCAACAACTATATGCCAATAAATAAAGCAACCTGGAAGAAATGGATGCCTTCCCGGAAACCTATAAACTACCAAGACTGAAACAGGAAGAAATTGACAATCTGAATAGACCAATAACCAGCAAGGAAACTGAAGCAACGATCAAAAACCTCCTAAAAAACAAGAGTCCATGGCCTGATGGATTCCCCAGGGGAATTCTACCAAACATTTAAAAAATAATACCTATCCTCCTGAAGCTGTTTCAAAAAACAGAAAGAGAAAGAAAATTTACAAATTCGTGCTATGAGGCCAGCAGTACCCTGATCCCAAACCAGCCAAAGATCCCATCAAAAAGGAGAATTTCAGACCAATATCCCTGATGAATATGGATGCCAAAATTCTCAACAAGATCTTAGCTAACAGGATCCAACACACAGGATTACCCATGATGACCAGGTGGGATTTATTCCTGGGATGCAAGGGTGGTTCAACATTCACAAATCAATGTGACAAAAAACATTATTAAAAGAAGAGACAAGGGACGCCTGGGTGGCTCAGTTGGTTAAGCGGCTGCTTTCGGCTCGGGTCATGATCCCAGCGTCCTGGGATCGAGTCCCACATCGGGCTCCTTGCTTGACAGGGAGCCTGCTTCTCCCTCTGCCTCTGCCTGCCACTCTGTCTGCCTGTGCTCGCTCTTGCTTCTCTCTCTATGTCAAATAAATAAAATATTAAAAAAAAAAAAAAGAAGAGACAAGAACTATATGATCCTCTCAATTGATGCAGAAAAGGCATTTGACAAAATACAACATCCTTTCCTGATTAAAACTCTTCCAAGTGTAGGGATAGAGGGAACATTACTCAATATCATAAAAACCATCTATGAAAAGCTCACAGCGAATGTTATTCTCAACAGGGAAAAGCTGAGAGCATTTTCCTTAAGATCAGTAACCTGACAAGGATGCCCACTCTGGCCATTATTGTCCAACATAGTAAACCATAAGACACCTAGGAATAAACCTAACCAAAGAGGTAAAAGATCTATACTCTAGAAACTACAGAACATTTATGAAAGAAATTTAAGACACAAAAATTTGGAAAAACATTCCATGCTCATGGAGTGGAAGAAAAAACATTGTTAAAATGTCTATGCTACCCAGAGCAATGTATACTTTCAATGCCATCCCGATCAAAATACCAATGGGATTTTTCAAAGAGCTGGAACAAACAATCCTAAAATTTGTATGGAACCCAAAAAGACACTGTATTGCCAGGGAAATGTTGAAAAAGAAAACCAAAACTGGGGGCATCACAATGCCTGACTTCAAGCTGTAATACAAAGTTGTGATCATCAAGACAGCTTGGTACTGGCACAAAAACAAACTCAGAGATCAATGAAACAGAATAGAGAGCCCAGATGTGGAACCTCAATTCTATGGTCAACTACTCTTCGACAAAGCAGGAAAAAATATCCAATGGAAAAAAGACAGTCTCTTGAATAAACAGTGCTGGGCAAACTGGACAGCTATGTACAGAAGAATGAAATCGGCCATTCTCTTATTCCCTATAAAAAGATAAACTCTAAATGGGTGAAAGATCCAAATGTGAGATGGGAATCTATCAAAATCCTAGAGGAGAACATAGGCAGTAACCTCTTCAACACGGGCCACGGCAACTTCTTTCAAGGCATGTCTCCAAAGGCAAAGGAAACAAAAGCGAAAATGAGCTTTTGGGACTTCATGAAGATCAAAAGCTTCTGCACAGCAAAGGAAAGGTCAACAACACAAAGACACAACCCACAGAATGGGAGAAGATCTTCGCAAAGGACATTACAGATAAAGTGCTGGTATCTAAGATTTATAAAGAACTTCTCAAACTCAACACTCAAAAAACAGATAATTACATCAAAAATGGGCAGAAGACATGAACAGACACTTCTCCAAAGAAGACATACAAATGGCTAACAGACACATGAAAAAATGTTCAACATCATCAGCCATCAGGATTTCAAACCACTTTACACAGTGATTCGAACCACTTTACACTGGTTAGAATGGCAAAAATTAAGAAGGCAGGAAATAACAAATGTTGGAGAGGATGTGGAGAAAGGGGAACCTTCTTACACTGTTGGTGGGAATGCAAGTTGGTGCAGCCACTTTGGAAAATGGTATGGAGGTTCCTCAAAAAGTTGAAAACAGAGCTACCCTATGACCCTGCAATTGCACTACTGGGTATTTACTCTAAAGATACAAATTTACATAAGGAATTATGTAACATTCTTTTACATAAGCTTGAGAAAATACCTACCTCCAAGGGTTTCTAGGAGAATTAAATAAAATAACTTATAAAGTGCCTAGCAGAGTTCCCAAGTTGCTGGGATATAGTAAGTATTTGATAAATGATACTCCTCTTGAGAAACAGCACAAACTACAAAGTATGCAGATAAGACAATCAATTGGACATTTTTCCATTAGCAATGTAAATATCGCATGAATAACAGTGGAATAATATCATGACACTAGCGTAAGTCGATGCTAATTCATGCTTCTCATTAGAGTAAAAGCCGTAAGTCTCTCACAAAAGTTTGCAAATCCCCACTCATCCTTCCACCTTCTTAGCCCTCCACACACACCCATTATGTGTGCCTACAGGACAGGGGATGGCTAGGAGACTGGGAGCCCACGGGACATATCTGGCATAGGGCTGACTTTTAAAGGCATAAAGATGGTACCGAAGACATTTTACCTGCAGAAACTCTAAAAGAGGGTCCGTGTTCCACAGACAGACTATACGTTACCTTTCTGCTCTGCCAGCTTCCACAGGTCCCGAGCTGCTGCCCAAGACAGTGTCATGGGATATTCCACAAGGACATGCTTGCCAGCATTGAGGAACTGCCTTTGGAAAAAAGAGAGAGACAGAGAGAAAATGCACTTCAAGTAAGCGTCAGTAAAACGCCCTGCATGACAGAGAACGGACTGTGATAAATACATGTAAGTCTCTGGGTCACAAAGGAATGCAGATGAGAGTGGGGGCCAGAGGCTAACCTGTACTTCCCGTCACTTTCTCCTAGGCTAGAAGAAGTGTTCCGGTTATGTGTTCATTTGAACATTCATCCATTCACTGACTATACTCATCATTCATGACTACACTCATATAGTCAACTAGGTACACTTTGCCAGCTACTCTGGAGGAGAAACAAAAGACATTAACCTGTAAATAGCCTATTAACCCGTGGGAGCCATACACACAGCCTGCCACACCCATGAACAGCCAGGGCTGCCTCAGCCAGTCTGAAAAGGTTTCAGTATCATCTGACATGCGAGGAGGCATTTTCCAGGTGCGACCTACAAGATGAGGGTACGGAGATTTGTCCACTGGGGTCATGGCATGAGTTTCAGCACAGCCGGGGAGTAGACTACCGCAGGAGAGGGAAACAAGGTCATATAAGTAGCCGAGAGCCTGACTGTGCAGAACCTAGAATGCTCTGCTCTGAAGTTTGGATTTTATTCTCCAGATACTCCTAAGGTGCAAACATTTATAAACTGAGAACTACAAAATCATCTTTTTAAGGAAATACACTCTGGTGCCAAAGTAGGGTAAAGGGAACCAAGGAAAGGTGTTTCTTTCCACACTGGAGCTGAAGCGGCCAGGAGGGAGCAGCCTGTCCTGGGGAATGGCACGCGGGCAGCTGCGATTTAATGTAGGGACCGAGAAGGGAAGTGAGACTCGGGGGAGTGGCTGGAACCGCCTTGTCAGCTGTCAGGTCGGGCGTGGGGCTCCCCCTTCCAGGCACAGTCCCCCCAAAGGCTTGAAGGGCTCTAGGCTTCGCATCTGAAGGTGCGGCAGGGGGAGGTGTCACTTCTCTTGCTTTATAATGTCATCTGCCCTCTCCGATGTCACCACTACCTTCTTTCTGCACCTCTCTCATGGCAAAAGCCGTTCATATTAAAGGAACTCTTGGAGATACTTAAAATATTAAAAGCACAAAGGATACATTGGTGACAGCTGATCCAAACTTAGAAAGGATTACAACAATTTGCCCAAGCGCCATGAAGATACTGGCTCCGCCTCCCAGTATGACAAGAGGCAAGCACTATTCAATCTGCTGTCAATGAATTCTTCTACAAAGAATACCCTTCAATTCTTTGTATTATTTTAAATTATAGTATACCAAATAAATATTAGTTTGACGTAGTTTTCATTTTCTTCCACATTTGTAACTCATAGTTAGAGTTTTTAGCTTTTTGACAATTTTTTAATAGATTTTATTTATTTACTTGACAGACAGAGATCACAAGTAGGCAGAGAGTCAGGCAGAGAGAGAGGAAGAGAAGCAGGGTCCCTGCTGAGCAGAGAGTCTGATGCGGGGCTCGATCCCAGGACCCTGAGATCATGACCTGAGCCGAATGCCGAGGCTTTAACCCACTGAGCCACCCAGGTGCCCCTAGCATTTTGACAATTTTTAAAGGTGATGGCTCCACTGTGAGTTTCCCCTTCAGTTATTAAAATTTCTTTAAGAGATTTCAGTTTGCCCCATCATTTTTATGCTCCTGCACTGCTGTGCAAGGTAAGGACCACTGACATTGAAAACCCACCTGATATAGTCTTCGTGGCTAGAGCTCTCACTGCAGATATAAGCGACCTCAACCTCTTCACTGGAAAGAGCATCTTCCAAGGAAATCTGCCGGACTTCATCAATGTTCCCAAGCTCTCGTCTATTTGAGAATAACAAAAATGCAACACAAAAGTCCACAACATATCCAATAAGTGAGCACCATCCTTTTCCTCGCCTCCCAACTATGTCCTGGTAACCAGCTTTTGGAAATGAAGAAATTAACTCCCTCCCTGCCTCCCAATTCCAGGACATTACCCGCCACAGAGTGAGAAATACAGGTTTAAGTCAAGAGACCTGGCATTGAGTCCCGACACTACTGCTAACAGCCTGTAGGACCTGGCAGTCTTTGAATTAGTCTGTCTCTAAAATGAAAACAACTGCTCTCCTTTTATCACAGGAGAAGTGGTCTCGAGGACCACTAAGCACTAGGACTATCAGACTTCACTCACAGTCTAAGAGAAGAAGGAAGACACACATGTAAATATGTAAGCTCAACACTACACGAACATGAGAGCTGTCATGCTTGGTGGTTCAGGTGGGTAGTTCAATTAAGGTGAGGAACATCTAATCTAGGGTTTTGGAGGAGGCTTCCTGGGGGAATGGTAGGACTTAGCAAGTTGGATGTAAGAAACAGGGCACGTGAGAAGGGGAACAGTGTGATAAAGGTAGGGGTGCTGTAAAGCAGGGGGTGTGAGCTGGCCATCTTCCCATACGACTTGAGTAGTTTAGAAGACGTCACTATATCAAGCACAGCAGCCAGCTAGCAGAGGACTGGGGTTTAAGGGACAAGGAGAGGCCCCACTTCAGCCTTGAACCCAACTGTTGTGTTCAATCCAGCTTCAGGTAGGGCTGCAATGGGAGTTACAGCGCTGGTGAATAGTCATTTTGATCTCCCATTTATGTGCAAGTACCTTCGACTCTTACTGAGGGGAGAAGACTGACCAAGGGCAGATTCCTACCACTTCCGGGTCTCTCTAGTGCCCCGGATGGTCTGTGTGGACCATCACAGTGGTTAACCACGCTTTGTTTGATATTTCTAAAGCATTAAAAAGCAGAGAGAGGTACCTAGGTTGCTCCCCACCCTCTCTCCTCAGCCAACACAGTGCCTACATCTTGTTCACAATTAACATGCATAAATGACCTTATACTATGTGAGTTTGGTGACTGGCGTATGTAAGGAAGTGGTGAGTGGTGGAGGAAGGGACTGGGTGAGTGTGGGTCAGAGAAGAAGAAACACAGTGAGAAGTTTGATTTTGATTGAGTTACAGGAGATAAAAGTGAGGCTCAAAATTACCAAAGGGAAAAGAATACATGTTGCTTAGATGATGGGCTTTGGAATCAAACAGACGTGTATTCAAAGTTAGGCCTTAGACTTTCTAGCTGTGTGTCCATAGGCAAATTATATAACCTTTCTGTGGCTCAGTTTCTTTATCTGTAAGCGGGGTTCATAATGCTATCTGTATCAAATAGCTGGTAAGGCTTGTAAAGCCCAGGGCCACTGCACGGATGGCTATGACGATAACTGATACAATGATTAAATGGCACACACTGATGGCCTTCTTTCAGGCCAAGCCACCATGTGTTCACTGTGCCCCTTGTGTCACCATCAGGCCCTACTCTCATCTTCCCTGCCTTTGTCTTCGCTGTATATCCCCACTGCAGGTCCAGGACTCCGGCTCCCAGACTCATCCCAACTTGCGATCTAGTGGGGTTGACCCTGAGCACGGTTCCCTGGAATGACCCCAGAGCTGGCTCTCTCTCTTCCTGGGTCTGGAGAAGCTCTATGTCCCAAGCCCTAATTCACCTCATTGGTTTTGCCACGAATTACAAGGCACAGGACAAATGCCAGCCACCTGGACACGAAGCCAATCAGGTTCAGGAATGCCGAGGAAGGATGTGGATTCCGCAAGTCCCTGATCCGCACAGAGCCGGCTCTGCCAACGCCAACCACCACCACTCCGAACTTCCTCTCAGGCTGAAATATAAGGGACCAAGGAAGGATTTTTAAAAACAGTAAAAGCCTCTAGCAGAGAACAGCAAAACAAAGACACATCAGCAGGACCAGTAGAGTCCAGACAAGGGAGGAAAAGAGCCGACCCAGAACACACATGAAGCCGTAGCATATGGGGGGGACTAAGACACTCCCTGAGCTGAGAGCCAGGGGAGCAAAGAGCTCTACCCAGCATATATTTCTTTTTTTTTTTTTTAAGATTTTATTTATTTATTTGACAGACAAAGATCACAAGTAGGCAGAGAGGCAGGCAGAGAGAGAGGAGGAAGCAGGCTCCCTGCTGAGCAGAGAATCCAACACGGGGCTCCATCCCCGGACCCTGAAATCATGACCTGAGCTGAAGGCAGAGGCTTTAACTCCAGCACATATTTCTAGAGAAGCTCTGACAGTGTCATCCACAGAGAAGGCTCCTCACACTTAGCGTTCCATTTCCACCACCACCTCTCCAACGATGAGAGATTTCCCTCTTTAAGTCGTACCTCTGTACTCCCTGAATCCTTCCTCCAGGGGGCATGCAATCTGATACAGAAGGGCTCATTCTTTTTTTCTTTTTTTTTTTTTAGATTTTATTTATTTATTTATTTATTTATTATTTTTTATTTCTTTTCAGCATAACAGTATTCATTGTTTTTGCACCACACCCAGTGCTCCATGCAATCTGTGCCCTCTCTAATACCCACCACCCGGTTCCCCCAACCTCCCACCCCCCGCCCATTCAAAACCCTCAGATTGTTTTTCAGAGTCCATAGTCTCTCGTGGTTCACCTCCCCTTCCAATGTCCCTCCACTCCCTTCTCCTCTCCATCTCCCCTTGTCCTCCATGAAGGGCTCATTCTTAGATGCTGCCACCCAGAACTCGGGGCAAGCCAGGAGCGGTCACCTTACTCAGACTCCCCACTACAGCTTCCGACTTCCAGCCGACTTCTCGGGTAAGCTTACCCAGTCAGTATTTGGGTGGACTGCGAGGGGCTGTATGCAAATAGTACCAGAGTGAAAAATCAAGTCGATTCTTAAAGTTTCAGAGCCTCTCAATTCATCCAAACTGATAGAAATGACCTCTACACAACTCTCGAACCCAGTCCTCCTTGGATGTCTCTGAGTGTAGAAATGGGAATCTCATCTTGGATTCACCCCTTCCTGCCACCCGTGATATGTGTCTGTCACCATTTCCCACTGATTCTGCCCCTCCCTGTGTCCGCAGCTCTAGGGCTGGCCCAGGATTTCTTTGCCTAAATCACCTGGTCTCACTCCTTCCAATCCCATCCTTCCCATGCATCGCCCACAGGCTTCCCAGAGCAGCTGCTTGAGATAAAACTGCAGTCCCTCCCCTGATTAAAGCCCTTCGTTTCCCAACTGTTATTGGCTGACGGTGTCCTCCCAAAATTCATATATTGAAACCCTAACCCCTAGTATGATGGTATTAGGAGATGGGGCCTATGGGAGGTAACTGGGTTTAGATGAGATCATGAGGCAGAAGCCCTCATGCATGGGATTAGTGCCCTTAGACGAGTCACAAGAGATCTTGCTGCTTCTCTCTGTGCTCTGCCCAGATGTCAGCAGTCTGCAACCAGAAGAGAGCCTCAACCAGAGCTTGACCATGGAACCTGATCTCAGACTTCTTCTGGAACTGGAAGAAATAAATTTCTGTTTTTTATAAGCCATCCAGTCTATGGTACTTTATCTGCTTTCAGAGCAGCCCAAACTAAGACACTGGCTAAAGATAGAAAAATACTGAAGTCCAAGTTCTTTAAAAAAAAAAAAAAAAAAAAATGCTGAATCATTATGCTGTACACCTGAAACTAATATATTCTTATATGTCAACTAAATCGCAATTTAAAAAATACTTTAAGATGGAAAAAAAACCTCTCTGGCCCTTGGTGTTCATGGAACAAAAACATTAAAAATATTTCATTCTCTACCGCAGTCCCTCACCCAAGGTGTAGTTCCCTCAGATTCTCCCATCTCAGTAAATGCCACACCATTCACTCAGTTGCTGAGGTCCCTAAACTTGGGAATTATCCTTGCCTTTTTCCTCTGTCCCCCATTCCATACCCAATTCATCAACAAGTTGTCAGGATCCATCCATAAGCCTTCTGTCTACTTCTGTCCATCTTCATTGCTACCCCTTAACCCAAGTCACAACCTCATCCATTCGACAGTTCCAGCAAACTTTCTAACTGGTTCCCTTGCTTTACTCTTTGCCCTATTCTGTCTACTCTTCATACAGCAGCAAGAATGATCTTTAGACTAAATATAATCAGTTAATTATCTGCCCCTCCCCACCCACCTCCCAGGTTTCAACTCTCTGGAGGCCACCTGTTATACTCAGAATTAAGCCCAAACCACTTGCTGTGGTCTACAAAGGCCTTTGTGATCTGGCTCCTGCCTATTTCTCTAAGCTCATCTCCTAGCCCTCTCCCTCTTGTCACATTGGCCTTCTTAAGTAAACCATACATGCAAAGGCCCTCTTTTAGCATGTCACAGTCATTTTGTACCTCAGGGCCTTTGCATGTATGGTTTACTTTGAAAGGTATCAGGCTCCAGGGATGTATTGTGGACAGACCCTGCTCTTAACAGAGATCTTAAAGAAGGAAGAGAGCAAACAAGTCAACACATGAATAAATGTCAGGTGATAGTGTGTACTACCAAGATAATGAAGTGGGGTAAAGGGCATAGAGGGAGATTATAGGAGGGGATGCTTTGGTTTTGAAGGGGTGGTGAGGGAAAGCCTCTCTGAGGAGGCAGCTTTGAACAAAGACCTGAATAAACTGAGTAGATGACCCACACAGTTATCTGGGGGCAGATGAGGCAGAAGGAGGCATTCTTTCAAAGGCTTCAAGGGGGGCAGATACCTGCAGGGCTTGGAAATAGTGGATCCAATCATAAAACATTCAACAACACACGTCTTGTACTTAAATATGAAAGTGTTAGGGTAACTGGGTGATGGAATTAAGGGGGGCAGGGGATGTAATGAGCACTGGGTGTTATAAGACTGATGAATCACTGAATTCCACCTCTGAAACTAATAATACACTATATGTTAATTAATTGAATTTAAATTTTTTTTTAAAAGGCAATTTAAAAACAAGCAAGCAGAAAGGCCAGAGTATTAAAATAAAAACAACCATTTTGGTTGACTGCATTAAAAAAAAGAAGAAAACATAAAGCTGTCTGGTATCTCCCATCTCTCTCTTATCTTAAAACTTTTCTTCTTTATATAATACTTATCACTTAAATATTTTAAAACCACTTTTGTCTGTAAAATTTAAAAACAAATATTTAATAAATAAATAAGAGTGTAGGAAAATCTTTACCAAAGACTTCTTTACCAAACATTGAGGACTTCCAAACTTGGCTCTGTCTACTACTTCTGGCACCTCTCCCACCGCGTACCTTTAGACTTCTAACTTTCCAAACAATTGCAAAGTATGTAAAACTTTGTACATTTGCTACCTTTAAGCCTTTGCAAATCCTGTGTCCCTTGAGCTCCTCCCTACTGCCCACCTGTAAACCTTCAAAGCTTTGAAGACCTGGGCATCTTATGAAGCCCTTTCTGATGTTATTGGTTATTTTTTTTGCATCTAATAAAATTCACCCATTTTAGTAAATGTCTATGAGTTTTGACCAACATACAGTCATATTACCACCACAAATCAAGATATAAAATAGTTCTATCATCCTCCTCCAAAATTACTTATGCTCCTTTGTAGTCAAACCCGACTCCCACTCCAGGCAACCGCTGTTTGCTTACTCTCTCAATAGTTTTGGCTTTTCCAGAAAGTCATATAAATGAAGTCATACAATATGTAGTGTTTTGAGTCTGGCTTGAACTTAGCACAATGCATTTTTTATCTACGTTGTTACATGTATCAGTAATTTCTTTCTCCTTCTTCTTCTTCTTCTTCTCCTTCTTCTTCTCTTTTTTTTTTTTTACTAAGTAGCAGTAGTTTACTGTATGAATATACAGATATGTTTATCCATTTGACAAATGAAGAGCATTTCTCATGCTCCCATTTGAATGAATTCATAATTTATTCTATTATGAATAAAGCTGCTATAGTCGTCATTGACTAGTTTTTGTGTAAATTTTTTTTTTTTTTAATTTGTCAGAGAGAGAGAGAGAGCAAGCACAGGCAGACAGAGTGGCAGGCAGAGGCAAAGGGAGAAGCAGGCTCCCTGCCGAGCAAGGAGCCCGATGCGGGACTCGATCCCAGGACGCTGGGATCATGACCTGAGCCAAAGGCAGCTGCTTAACCAACTGAGCCACCCAGGCGTCCCAGTTTTTGTGTAAATTAAACATGGTTCTTATTTAACTTAGGTAAATACCTGGGTATAAGAGTGCTGGGTCATATTTTAAGTGATGTGTTTGAGACTTACAGTAAATCATATGTTATGTTTGCTGGGTTTTATGTCACACGTAGATTTAACTTTATGAGAAATTGCCAAACTATTTACCAAAGTGAATCCTGGAATGACTCTATGTACTATTTTGCATTCTCATGCCCAATGTCGGGGTTCCACCAACATCTAGTTCTACCAGGTTTTCTTCTCACCAACATCTAGTACTATCAGGTTTTTCTCCTCCTTTTCATTCTAGCCATTATAATTGGTATGTTGTGATATCCGTGGCTTCTACTTACATTTCCATAATAACTAGTGATGTTAAGGGCTGTTTCATGTGCTTATCTGCCATCTGTATATCTACACTGGCGATGTGTCTATCCAAATCATTTGCAAACTTCTATTTGGTTGTTTTCTTATTATGTGAGTTTTTAGAGTTCTTTATGTATTTTTGATACTGAATTCATTTGTCAAATTTGTAATTTGCAAACAGCTTCCAGTCCGTAGCATGTCTTTTCATTTTCTTAAGATCTTAGTCTTTCGAGGAGCTTGAAGTCTTAATTTTGATGAAGTCCAAGTTATCAAAAAAATTTAATGTATCATTCTTCTGGCTAACACGAAGACACAAAGACTTTCTCCTATGTGTTCTCTCAGCGGTTTTACACTTGAAGGCTTAAAGTTTTAGTTACTTTATGTTCTCATTTGAATTAGTTTTTGTATATGGTGTAAGGTATGAATCAAGGTTCTTTTAAAAACATTTTTAGGTAGAGAGGCAGCCTCTCGAATGTGTATTCCACAGGCTGAATCAACTGTCCACAGTGAGGCAGAGGTATGCCAGGCTTGTATGTAAATACACCCAGACTTCACGCCCAGCTCATGTACCATCTGCTCTGGAAGCCATAACGAGCTTTCCCCCCTCTTTGCATATGATATCCAATTGTTCCAACAAAAATTTATTGAGAATAACTTTTTTTTCCACTGAAATTCCTTTGCACCTTTGTGATATTGTCTCAATTGTCACAGTTTTATAGTAAGTTTTCAAATCAGTTACTGTCAACCTTCCAACTTTTTCCCCTTCTTTTCCAAAACTGTAGTTCTGCCTTTACATAAAAGTTTTACCATCAACTTGTCAATTTCTAACAAAAAGAAAAAATCTGCCAGGATTTTGAATGGGATTACACTGACTCTATAGATTAGTTTGGGAAAAAAACAAACAACTTGGGATAGTGAATCTTCAAATTCATGAACATGGTATATATCCTCATATGTTCTTCTTTGATTTCTTTTATTCTGTCATTTTCAGTGTATGAATCTTGTTTTGTTAAATTTATACCTAAGTATTTTGTGATTTTTAGTGCTGCTGTAAATAGTATTTTTTTTTAGCTTCCACTTCTAAACTGTTTATTGCAAATATATAATTGATTTTTGTATATTGAGTCAGATTTTCTACATAGACCATAAGTCAAACATAAATAGAGATGGTTTCACTTCTTCCTTCTCAATCTGCAGTGCTTTATTCAACTTTCTTGCCTTATTGCACTGGTAGGTCTTCCACTATGATTCTGACTTAGATTAGTGGGAACAGACATTCTTGCCTCATTTTTAATCTCAGGGAGAAAACACTGGGTCTTTAACATGAAAAATGATGTTAAATGTAGATTTTTTTTGTAAATACCCTTTATCAGGATGTGAATACTTTCTATTCATATTTTGCTGAGATTTTTAAAAAATTATAAATGGTCTATTTTATCAAATGCCTTTTCTGAGTCTACTGATGTGATCATTTAAACTTTTCTTAAAATCTATTAATACAGTAATACCTTTCATTCCTAGGATAAACCTCACTTGGCCTTGCATTATCTTTTTTATATACTGATGATTCTATTTGCTAAAATCTTATTAAAAATGTTTGCATTTATGCTCATGAAAGTTACTGTTCTGAAATTTTCTTATAATGTGAAATGATTCCTAGGATAACTAATTTTATGAAAGTATTGTCTTCTTTTTTTAAGATATTATTTATTGCTAGAGAGAGAGAGAGAGAGAGCACGCACATGCAGGCTCAAGCAGTGGAGAGAGGCAGAGGGAGGAGACTCCCCACTAAGCAGGGAGCCCGATGCAGGACTTGATCCCAGGACCCTGAGATCATGAACCGAGCTGAAAGCAGACCCTTAACTGACTGAGCCACCCTGGCACTACATTGAGCATTCCATGCTCATGGATTGGAAGAATAAATATTGTTAAAATGTGTATACAAGCCAGAGCAATCTATACTTTCAATGCCATCCCGATCAAAATTCCACTGGCATTCTTCAAAGTGCTAGAACAAACAATCCTAAAATTTGTGTGGAACCAGAAAGGACCCCAAATTGCTAAGGAAATGTTGAAAAAGAAAAACAAAACTGGGGCATCACGTTGCCTAATTTCAAGCTTTACTACAAAGCTGTGATCACCAAGACAGCATAGTACTGGCATAAAAACAGACACATAGACCAGTGGAACAGAGTAGAGAGCCCAGATATGGACCTGCAACTCTATGGTCAAATAATATTCGATAGAGCAGGAAAAAACATCCAATGGAAAAAAGACAGTCTCTTCAATAAATGATGCCGGGAAAATTGGACAGCTATGTATAGAAGAATGAAACTTGACCATTCTCTTACACCATGTACAAAGATAAACTCGAACTGGATGAAAGACCTCAACATGAGTCAGGAATCTATCAAAACCCTAGAGAAAAACATAGGCAGTAACCTCTTCGACATCAGCCACAGCAACTTCTTTCAAGATGTGTCTCCAAAGGCAAAGGAAACAAAAGCGAAAATTAACTTTTGGGACTTCATCAAGATCAAAAGCTTTTGCACAGCAAAGGAAACAGTCAACAACACAAAGAGGCAACCCACGGAATGGGAGAAGATATTTGCAAATGACACTAAAGACAAAGGGCTGATATCCAAGATCTATAAAGAACTCCTCAAACTCAACACTCAAAAAACAGATAAATCACGTCAAAAAATGGGCAGAAGACAGGAACAGACACTTCTCCAAAGAAGACATACAAATGGCTAACAGACACATGAAAAAATGTTCATCGTCATTAGCAATCAGGGGATTCAAATCAAAACCGCATTGAGATACCACCTTATATCAGTTAGAATCGCCAAAATCAACAAGACAGTAAACAGCAAGTGTTGGAGAGGATGTGGAGAAAGGGGAACCCTTCTACACTGTTGGTGGGAATGCAAGTTGGTGCAGCCACTTTGGAAAACAGTGTGGAGATTCCTTAAGAAATTAAAAATAGAGCTTCCCTATGACCCTGCAATTGCACTACTGGGTATTTACCCCAAAGAAACAGATGTAGTGAAAAGAAGGGCCATCTGTACCCCAATGTTCATAGCACCAATGGCCACAGTCACCAAACTGTGGAAAGAAACAAGATGTCCTTCAACAGACAAATCGATAAAGAAGATGTGGTCCATATATACAATGGAGTCTTATGCCTCCATCAGAAAGGATGAATACCCAACTTTTGTATCAACATGGACATGCTGCGTGAAATAAGTCAAGCAGAGAGAGTCAATTATCACATGGTTTCACTTACTTATGGAACATAAGGAATAACATGGAAGACATTAGGAGAAGGAAAGGAAAAGTGAAGTGTGGGAAATGGGAGAGGGAGACAAACCATAAAAGACTGTGGACTCTGAGAAACAAACTGAGGGTTTTGGAGGGCAGAGACATGGGGAGTTAGGTGAGCCTGGTGGTGGGTATTAAGGAGGGCACGTATTGCATGGAGCACTGGGTGTGGTGCATAAACAATCAATCTTGGAACACTGAAAAAATAAAATTAAATTTAAAAATAAAAATAAATTAATTAAATATAAAATAAATAAACTAAACATAAAATAAATTAAATAAACTAAAAAATAAAATAAAATAAAATAATTTGGGAGGAACTTCAGGGGGTAAGGATATGAGGACGAGTGATGGACCACCACTCTGGGAGGGGAAAAGGAGATTCCAAATAGTCAGGAAGAATAACCTAACGTTTTTCATCCACTGTTTACAAGGATCAAAAGTTTAACAACACATTGGTGAGTGTGGAAAAACAGGTGTATTCATACAATGCAAGAGGGAGAGAAAAATATGCAACTTTTGTGGAGAACAACTTGGAAAGTACTTATGTGAATACTCTGTGGTCTAGTAAATCTGTTTCTAAGAATGCATCCTACAGAGATACACAATGAAAAGACTTAGGTTTACTGCAGCCTTACCTGTAATAGCAGAAAATCGCAGATAAGATATATATTGTTAATGCCTGGCTATGTACATCATGGTATGTCCTTACAATGAAATATCACACCACTATAGAAAAGAACAAGGAAGTTCTTTATGTATTTAAAGGGACTGAGCTCCAAGATAGATTGTTAGGTGAGAAAAGCAAGACACAGATCAGTGTAACACAGTTTGTGCAAAAGAAGGAGGGGACAGCTGGAGAGAAAAGAAGTATTTGTGGTATACATTTAGAATCTCTCTGAAAGGACAGCCAATAAACTAGTTAACTCTGTTTGCCTGGGAGCATGAGAACCAGAGTAGCTGGGAGGGAAGAGGACTTTTCAGAAATCTTTTTTCCCCCCCCTAAATTCTTTGGAATTTTGAATCATGTGGATATATTAGTTATCCAAAATAAAAACACTTAAAATAGATACATACATCCAAGGGATGCTCCAAGCAGACTGGAACTCTACAGCTTGTGGACTCTGCTTACTCCCATCTCCCTACCTGGGGGTCTCTCTACAGTGCCCAGAATCTTTGCTGCCCCTCCCTGAGGACCTCCTGCCCCTGATTGTCCAGTCCACTGACCCTAATCATTTGACTCCTCACACCTCCAGGCTACAACTCCTGCTTCCACTCACACTTTCTGGCCCAGCTGTAACCCGGTTTCCACTGCCACGACTCTCTGCTTCATCACAGACCATCTTTTCATTGATAAATTCAAGGCCTTTTTCCCAGCTACACTCCCCTGGACCTCAGACATATTTAAAACTTAATTGGACTTTCCCTCCTTTCTTGGCTTCTCTCACCTCGTACTGAGGTTTTCTTTCTTTTTTTTTTTTTTAATTAAAAGATTTTATTTATTTATTTGACAGAGAGAGGTCACAAGTAGGCAGAGAGGCAGGCAGAGAGAGAGGGGGAAGCAGGCTCCCCACTGAGCGGACAGCCCGATCCCAGGACTCTGAAATCATGACCTGAGCCGACAGAGGTTTAACCCACTGAGCCACCCAGGCGCCCAAGGTTTTCTTTTCACACTTCACCACTTTCCTTCTTCACCCTGCCCTCTGGATGTGCGTACTTCCCAGGGATCAATCCTTGTCCCTCTGTTCTTTTCTCTTCCCCATATCCCTGGATTTCAGGGACAGGGGATCTCTTTATTCCTAAGGTTTCCATGACCACCTTTATGCTGAGGACTCCAAAATCCCTGTGAGCTGTGAGCCATCCTTTCCTCCAAGCTCCAGCTAAGAAGAAATGCCAGCTGGTCAATTCCAATTTCCACCTGGCCATCTCATTGCGACCTGGATCACAATCTTCTGTGCCAGGTGCCAACCATCCACCCCACCTGGCTGGCTCTGCTTTGATCTTCTGGGCAAAGGCCAGTGGTTCCACGAATTCCCTAAGGGACCCAGCTTGAAAGGCTCAAAGTCCTGGAGTCGTTCATGTATTCAACAGACTTCCTCTGAGATCAGACTAGCTGAGGCTGAAAATCCCTCTCCACCCTTCTACTCCAGCTAGACTCTGAGCCACAGCAAGTCTTCCCTGAAATTTTCTGGCATGTGATTTCCTTCCTCTGCATTTTCACTAGTCCGTCTAAGTTCTGGATTGCATTACAAGACTACTGAACAGTTTCTGAACCATCCGATCACCTGACTAAATGATGACCGCCATCTGGTGAGTACAAACAACGTATGAGGCATCACACCAGGTGCTGCGGGTATGCTAAGATGAGTAAGACACACAGAGAGCTATATTAGATGTCAGAGAATGGCAGGTAACAAAAAAAGAGTTAAAGAGCAATGGGAGTTAATGAGAAGGAGGTATCCCTTCCAGAAAGAAAGACCTGAGAAACTTTTCATGTCGCAGAAATGAACTGCATGGACAACATTAGCTGAACTGGGCGCCTGGGTGGCTCAGTTGGTTAAGCCACTGCCTTTGGCTCAGGTCATGATCCCGGAGTCTCGGGATCGAGTCCCGCATCGGGCTCCCAGCTCTGCGGGGAGTCTGCTTCTCCCTTTGACCTTCTCCCCTCTCATGCTCTCCCTCACTCTCTCTCTTTAATAAATAAAATCTTAAAAAAAAAACCAAACGATTAGCTGAACATGCACAAGAAGACAGGCATTCACAGAGTCAGACATCAGAGCTTGCATGGCCATTCTGCCCCCAAGACCCCATGCCTTGAGCAAGCTACTTAACCCTCATTTCCTTCATCTACAAAACAGAGGTGATAATAGCATCTTGCTCATAGGTGTCTTGTGAGGATTAAACTATGCACAGCGTGGGGTACTGTGCAGCAGATTAACTCTTTGTTTTATCTTGAAAATGTAGTCCTGAGTGGAAAAAATAAGAAAGAGAACAAGCTAAAACCATTACACAGTAATACAATTAGTGAAATTAAAAGTATACTACACAGTGGTTGCCAGGGGCTCGCGGTGAGCAGCAACGAAAGCAAGGAGTATTTCGGAGTGAGGGTCTAAATCCTGATTGTGGTAATGGCTATGCAAACTGATGCATGTGCTTTAATGCACACAACTTGTGCACCAAAAAAACAAAAACAAAAACAAAAAACACATTTTACGAAATGTAAATGTAAAGGGTATTTGTACAAAAACAGTAACATACACTTTCATGAATACACGGAAACAAGAAGGTAATCATTTAATCCAATAGGACAATAGCATAGCTGTCTTGGAAAGGGGAGAACAAGGATAAAGACCACAAGGAATCAGAAAATAAATACAAGAGAGGAGCCCTGCACACACCAGCAAGGACCACACATCACGAACCGGGGCTGAGGAGTACCTTCTATGCTTGAGGTGTCCTCCTCTGCCCCCCAAGAGGGAGAGAGAATGACCTAGAGGAGGGTAAGGAAAGGAAAGGAGAGTAAGTACTGGAAGTGAGGAAAGGACAAGGAGGCGGAAAGTCAAGCAAGAAAAAGACAGATTTGGAAGGTATTATGGTCTCACCAGCAAATCCCATGAGTACAAGTACCGTATCTATAATTTTTTTACCATTAACGCTATCAAGCCGAGTCTAAAGCCTGGTACAGTGTACTGTTACACTTCCATTTTAGTGACTAAATCAAGAAAACGGGATTTACAGCATGGAGCGTGGGAAAGGAGGGAGAAGGATGTCGAGCTTCCAGGCCACGCACACAGGTGACTATGGTGCTATTCCCTGAGGAGCTTATTTGGGGCAGCAGAAAAACAGCAGGTCCAGCTTGTTTTGGAAAGAGTTGGAGCACCTGGAGAACCTCTCAGTGGAGACGAGCAATCCAGGCTTCTCGTGGGCAGATCTGGAGGTGGGGAGTAGGATGTGGTCGAACAAATCCACTGGGTACATTCCTAAGCATACGACTAACAAAAACTGGGGGATCAGATGAGCAGCCCAGGACGATGGGCAAGAGGAGGAGTATTCTGGGAAACACAAAGCTTTCAAAAGCAGGCAGACCACAAGCCTAAGAGTCTGAGAAGACGTGAGCAGAGAGCTAGGCAGAAACCCTGGGACAACATGGGAACTACATGAAGAACATGGCCAACAGGGTCAAATGCTTCAAAAAGGAACTTTCCACCAAATCTGGCAATAGGGATGCTACTGGTGGTCCTTCCTTGCAAAGTTTTGGTGGAACAATGAGAACCAAGTCAGACAGCAGTGAAGCTGACATAAAAGGGAAGTGAGAAAGTGGTCACAGACACTGAACGATGGGCGTTTAAGGCAGGAGAGAAGTGGGGATGGTTAAAGGGGAACCCAAGGCCTAGGAATGTTTTCAAAGGTTGAGAGGAAAAAGCCATCCAAGAAGTAAGGGTCAAAGTGACAGGAAAGAAGGGGTAACTGATGACTGGGGGAACTGTTACCAGGCCAGGCTGTATAAGCTTACTATCAATGCAAAGTTTCTAATTTTTCTTCAGAACTCCATGAGAATTTGAGTGAGTCACAAGGCCCTTCACATAAGGGGTCAGAGGCACCAGAAAGTGCTTAAAGGAAGTCAGCCCTGAAGTGGGGAAGGCCAGTAGGCTAGTAGGATCAGTCAGTAGGAGACTCACTTTGGACTTTTACCATTTTGTGGCTTTTGAGCTTCGTACTATGTATGTGTATTGAGATTATTACAAAAATAATTTTTTAAAAATTATTATTTAAGATGAATTTCACTAAGAAAGACACCTGACTGCAGTAGGTTGAGAATGACTTGGACAGAGGAAGAAATGGAGAAATTACCTACGGACATCTCTTTCAAGAAGCCTCCCTTCGAAAGACTTGAGAAAAACAGGATTATAGCAGCTTGACAAAATGTCACATGTGGTTTTTTCTGAAGAAAGTAAGAACTAAAGCATTTTGAGGGGAGCCTGCATGGCTCAGTTGGTTAAGCAGCCGACTCTTGGTTTTAGCTCAGGTCAGGATCTCAGGGTCCAGGGATCAAGCCCCGCATCGGGCTCTGCACTCAGTGGGGAGTCTGCTCCAGAATTCTCCCTCTCCCTCTTCCCCCACCTGCGATCTCTCTCTATAAATAAATAAATAAATCTTTAAAAAAAGAAAATAAAGCCTTTGGAAATATGAGTCAGAATGAGTCAGCAAAAATGAGGCTTACAATGCAGCTGGTAAAGGAGATAATTAGAGAGGCAGGGTGAGGTCTGCAGAGACAACAGAATTTGCCATTCAGAGTGTGGACGGGGGTTTCTAGGGACACTGGATACAACAGGCCTACTCTCCTTTCTTCTTCCTCTATCCAGCCCAGGCATGGGGGTAAGCTGCTTCGGGGGGGGCTGGTTAGTGTAAGCCAATGGCAACATTTTAGCTCCTCTAACCCAGTAACTAGTCCAGGAGTGGGCATGTGACATAATTCTTGCCACTAAGACCTGAGGAGGCATTGGGTGTTACTTTATAAAACAGAGGCCCCTGCTTATCTGGGAGAGCTACAGGAAGCTGCCTCCTCTCCTGCTCAGAGTGAATGAGGAAGCACGTCGCCTCAACTGCGGCTGGCAGCCATCCTATAGCCATCGGGGCACCGTCTCCAGGGCAAAGCTAACATGTGGACGAAGAGCAGAGAGATGACATGATCCTGGATCATGACGATCGCCGGGCCAGTGGATCAGCCGGCCCTGAAGCATGCCCTCCAATGGGACTTCCCAGATGAAAAACACATGAAGTTGGGTTTTCCTACACTCACAGCCTGGAGCTCTCTCACTGATAAACATCCCTTTCACTGTGACAAGAGGAGTAAGACGAATGGGAAGGCAGGAATTGAGAGAGATGATGTCTGATGGTTCTCATTTTTCTCTGTAAAGTAGGAAGTGGTCCACGTACTAAGAGTGAGGAGGGAGCCGGGAGGAATGAGAAGACGGGAGCTGGCCGTTCAGGGCAATGGGAAAGGGGGCCACCTGCAGCTCCGCAGAGGCCGGGGGCGGGGGCTGTGCTGAGCACCCCGTGAGGGTCTGGACACATTCGCCAGCTGCCAACAGCACGAAGCTGTGCCACTCACCCAAGACCACTGTCCTGATTTTGGCATGTGGATCAATGGGAGAAGAGGAAAAGCAGTTGGGGACATTGGACCAAGGGTGATCCTCTCCTCTTGGAGAGGAGTAAAGGCAGGAAGGAGCTGATCAGTCAGAAAAAAACAAAAGGGCAAAGTGACTGGAAATCTCAGCAGATCAAAGAACAGGGATAGTGCAACTGAGAGCCCCTAGGAGACAATGAAGAGAAATGTCGTAGTAAGCAGAGGTTAAATGTCCCCAGAATAACACAAAGTAAGGCTCTAGGCCCAGCACCCCTACACCCTGCTGCCCACTCCAGCCCCAGCCCTTCAGTGTTATTTCAGCTTGAGGTACAATCAGTAAATTCCAATCTAACTGAAGCCGGTCAGACACAGATAAGAACGCAGAAGGGCCCAATTTTTCCATATCGCCCAGAGCCATGTGCACATCGGCAGGCAGGAAGGGAAACGTTTTCAAGTTTGTGCCAATGTTTTTGAAAGTTCTGTAGGGAGAGAAGAAACTCAGTGAAGGAAGAATGAGGAAAAATGCAAGAAAAGCAGTCCTTAAACTGGTCCTTTGAAAGTACTCACCTCCGCATTCATCTTGTTCTCCTACTTCCGTGGCTGTGAAGACAAAAGCAGAGGTTAGGACTCTGATGACACCTGCCCCAGACTCCACGCAGACACTCCCTTTGCCATCCCACTTTCTCCCACACTCCTATTTTTTTTTAAGATTTCATTTATTTTAGAGAGAAAAAGAGTGCACAAGTGGGAGGGGGAGGGGGAGGGGGGAAGAGAGGGAGAGAAAGAGAATCTCAAGCAGACTCACCACTGAGTACACAGCCTACCATAGAGCTTGATCCCATGACCCTGAGATCATGACCCCAGCCAAGACGAAGAGCTGGACGCTTAACCAACTGAGCCACTCAGGCGCCCATCTCCCACACTACCTATTATCCCACTGGCCCTATCGTCCCCAAATGCCTCCACCACATTTAACCCTCCAGTAATGGTACCCAGGCCAGTGTCTGATTCTGAGGCTGGTGGAGGCTGGGATGTCATATGCCAATGATGTTTCTAGAGAAGGACATTTCCAACCCTGAAGGTCCGTCCCCTATACTGGAAGAGTGACTGTAACTATAATGCCTATGTGTACTTAAAAGAATGGTGCGTGTCCCAAAGTTGGTGCTTGGAAGGGATAGCTTTGTATCTGCCTTTCTTTTTCTTTTTTCTTTTTCTTTCTTTCTTTTTTTTTTTTTTTTTTTACATGAGGCTCAAACTCATAACCTCCTGCGATCAAGAGCTGAGATCGAGAGGCTCCCTTAACTGATTGAGCCACCCAGGAGCCCCAGATCTGCCTTTCTTGTATGGAGACAAGCAAGGCAGTAGGAAAAACATCTTTTTCTTCCTCCTAGATGACTTTCGAGAGGACTTAAATGTATTATGTTAAAAGAACAGTTTAAGAGGCTACTCTGAACCCATAGCATGAAGGAGGAGGAAAGAAGGAGCAAACAGGCACATAGGAGAGACATGAGAACTGAGAGTAGAACTGAGAGGCCTATAAAATGAGCCTTCTCATTCACTTGTCAGCACTGTTAGAACTGCCCCTTTATTTCGACTAAGACTCAGGCAGGCAATGGCAGGGTGACTGCATGACTAGAGGTGACAGAGAGAGAATTAAAGCTTCTCCAGCCCCCTCACTGGAGTGGGATGTCTAGGAAGCCGATGCACAGGATGCCCAGAGCTGGAGGGGAGGGAGGAGGGCCCTCCAGGTCCTCTGGGAAGGGAAGGCAGTGGTGGCCTCGGTCCTTGGACCCATCCTTGCATTTGATCTTATTCTGCTTCAAAATATAGAAAGGGTTGGACATCCTGATGATAACCACGAATGAGAAGAACAAAATCAAGAACACCCGTTATTAAAAATAACAAACACAAACAAAAAAAGAAATTAACTCCTGACAACCCTAGGAACATTTGGGATGGTCACCTGGGCTGTGTGTTGAAAATAACCCATTTTCAGTAATTCCCTTCCCTTCCCTCTTCTCATTCCTCCTCTGTGCTTTGAGATTGGGTCTCATGACCTAACCTACCCGGCACGCATGCTGTCTTTCCTTTAATAACCCAGAGTCTTTTCATGATTCCTGAAAAACATGAAAAAGGGAACCTGCAGAAGACAAACCTAAAAAGGAGGAAGTAACAAAGCAGGTTAGCTTTCCTCTCAGATCTCAGGAAGTCAGGATGCCTGTGATGTCTTCCTACGCATAACATATCTTGGAAGGACAATGAAGTCATTAATAGCAAAGTTGGGGGGAAAAGCTAGAACTAGAAGAGGATGTGTGTTAAGCAGCAGCCTGGACCACAGGGTGTCCCCAGAGAACACCCCCCTGGTTGCTCTCTCCGGCAGATGCCCTACCCAAAACTCCATAGCGTTTTACTCATATTTTTAAGAACTTTAAGCCTCCCTTAGAGCTTACATGTGGGTGGGTAAGTCAGACAACAAAACACACAAATACAAGGAGGATACTAACAGCTGTGAGCCTACTTGTATCAACTACTTGATATTAACACTAACCCACAGACCCTCGGCAAAAAAGCTAACACCAATTCTATTTTCCAGATGGGGTTCCTGAAGTTCAGGGTGGGTAAAAGCATTTGGTCTCCCAGTCTCAGCACTGCAGCACTGCACTGTGATTTTCAGACTTTCTGGTTCTAGAGCCAAACCCCCGAGTACTCCAGAGACCTCTACAGATCCTGTCTTACACTCCCTCAGACAGCGACCATGACAAACAGAACTGGTGTTGGTCCTGCTAAGGAACCATGTCCAAACTGCTTCCTCATCTGTAGGCTGAATGACTGGACTTTGTCCCTAAGGTCTGTTCTCTGACAGGTCTCGTCCCTAATGTTCTCTGATTTCCACAAAAGGGAATTCAGGAGGCTCTTAAAACAAGAACAACGCTCAACTTCATTTATGATCGCAGAATGCAAATTATTATTTCGCAAAGATGCTCCCATCAGACTGCCAGAGATCAAAATGTTCGCCACGGTGCGGCGATGGTGAAAGGGTAGGGAAGAACACGCTCTCTGACATTATTGGGAGCCTACAGATGGGGATCGGTTCTGTAAGAGGGCAGTCTGCAACATCTATGACAATTCCAAATGCACACAACCCCGACCTAGCAATTCTGCCACTTCCAATGTATCTCCAGTGCCCACATCACATTCAAGAGAAATCATTAAATTGTCCTGAGTCCTTCGTCCTTGTAGAAACATTGCTACTTGCCTTTCCTTTCAAATGAGAACTTCCAGGAAAGTTTTCCTATCAAAAACGTCTACAAAACACTGTTTATAAACTGCTTCCCCACAGAATCTGGGAAAGCGAAACAAAAGAAAACATAGAATGACTTGGAGAAATGTGCGTGTGTGAGACAGAAGCTCACTGAGAAATCCTATCTCACAATCATCATATGATCTCTCTGATATGAGGAATTTGAGAGGTAGGGCAGGGGGTTGTGGGGGGTAGGGAAGGGAAAAATGAAACAAGAGGGGATCGGGAGGGAGAGGAACCATAAGAGACTCTTAATCTCACAAAACAAACGGAGGGTTGCTGGGGGATGGGGGGTAGGGATGGGGTGGCTGGGTGATGGACATTGGGGAGGGTATGTGCTACGGTGAGTGCTGTGAAATGTGTAAGCCTGATGATTCACAGACCTGTTTCCCTGGGGCAAATAACACATTATATGTTAATAAAAATAATTTTTAAAAGTAAATAAAAAAAAAAGAAATCCTATCTCATTAGGTATCAGTAGTCTACTACCTAGGATGAATTACTCTCATGTATAAAGCACATTCAACTGAGGTATCCTGGCCAGATCCTTCAACTGGGGTATCCTTCCCATGCTCCTTCCCCTCCAGCTTTCAATTCCCCTTATAATAAGATGGCACCGCCAAGAGGTACAACCCCCCCCCCCCCCGGCCAGGAGAGATCTGGCTCTGCCTTTCTACACTCTCCCAGCTCATCACACCGTTCTCCTCCTCCCCACTGTCCTGCCAAGACTAATTAAAGTTTGAAAAGAACCCAGGGAGAATTTTATTCTATATTTTAATATATTCTTTAAGACCTGGGGTGCTTGGGTGGCTCAGTGGTTTAAAGCCTCTGCCTTCGGCTCAGGTCGATCCCAGAGTCCTGGGATCGAGCCCCAATCAGGCTCTCTGCTCAGCGGGGAGCCTGCTTCCTCCTCTCTCTCTCTCTCTCTGCCTGCCTCTCTGCCTACTTGTGATCTCTGTCTGTCGAAAAAATAAATAAAATCTTTAAAAAAAAATTAGTTTAAATATCTAAGACCTAATCCTATAGCAAGAAATTCAGGTTTGTTTGTTTCAAGGGTTTAATATTTAAATGGTCAAACACTAAAAGCCTTTATGTTTCTGACTGTTGATATTATATTTAGAAACATTTATAGACACACTTTTATTTTTTAGATTTTTAACCTTTTTATTTTTGTATTTTAATCCATCTAAGTTGTATTTTGGTGTATGGCATGAGATAAGACTCCGTCTGTATTTTTCCCTTTTCCCTCAAATAGTTGAGTTGTTCCCAAATCATTAATGGACTATTTCATCATTTCCCCCATGACTCGTTCATAAGGTCTTATGAATACGGTTATTCTTTTTTTTTTTTTTCCACTTTTTCTGCTGTGTCATTGACCTTTAGTCCCATGCCTATAATGCATTGTTTATATGACTATGGCTTAACAATATGTTTTTGTTTTCTGGTAGCTCAAGTTCTCTCGTTAACTTGTGGAGTATTCTTATCTATTCTTGCTTGCTCGGGCTTCCAGATTGATTTTAGAACATCTTTGTCAAGTTAAAAAAAAATAAAAGCAAAAAAATCCAGTTCTACTGGGACTGTGCCTATAACTGTATCAAACTTGTATATTAAATTAATGTGAATTCATTGGTCTTCCCATCCAGAAATATATGGTATGTCTGTCTAGGATCAAGTACTTAAAAAAACAAAAAACAAACAGAAGAATCTTGAGTGAGTTCCTGAATTACCACATAATGACAAATGATAGTTCAGGCTGCAGTGGTTCACTAGACAGCTAAAGAAAAAGAATCAGGACTTTTGCAATAAAAAGCCTGCTAAAAGCAATTTAAAGTAGGTTTCTCCTTTCCCCACATCTACTGCAGCAGATCTACCAAACAGTGCTGGAGTATGAGCTTTGACCCCAAAATGTGATGCACTAAGTTCCCTTCAGACTAAGCTATCATTCTGGGAGATAACAGCCCGCCCGTGACTCAAGAACCCAGAATCCTATACCTGGCATGGGCATCCACCACCAAAATGACCAAGGCCAAGGTACATTTGTTGGTTTCTGCACCACAAAAAGAAAAAAAGAAAGGGCACAGATGAACTTAGACATACTTAGATGACCCCTAGGCTCTTTTTTGGTGCTGACACGTTGTAATTCTAACCCACTTTACTTCTCCTTTTTTGTTCTCCTTTGGTTTAGCTTTCTCAGTGTTTGTCTTGGTTCACTGGAGGTTATTAACTTCTTTTCTGGTTCTCTCAGGGGCACCGACACAAGGAAACTGGGACAAGGCTGGAGTTGTCAGAGCCAGGGAAGCAGCTGCCATTGAAGCTAAAACACACAAAAGGGCTGAAGAGGGAAAGCTTTCCTGGACACTCTCTCCAAACCTAAGCCACTCTCTTCCCCTCCCAACCTTCCTGCCACTCCTACTTGCTCTGTTCCCTCCAGTTCCTCCTTGTCAGCATTTTGAAACCTTCTCCCTTTTCTTGAAAGTACCACTTTTCAACATTGTAGTTATGATGACTGATATAGATTATTTGTGGTGTTTTAAGATTTTATTTTTAAGTCATCTTTACACCCAACATGGAGCTTGGGCTCACAATCCCAAGATTAAGAGTCACATGTTCCACTGACCAGGCCAGCAAGGAGCCCTTATTTGTGGTTTTCTATGATCTGCAATTCTGTTTTCTATTGGAATTGATGATAAAGCACTAATTACTGGGAAAAAAAAAAAAGTGATCTTGATGTTGATAGATATGACAGGAAAAAATGAGATAACAGGAGTCAAAAATACTCTTATTAAGGAACAAATCTCTAGTGTACTCAAATTTATAAGGGTATGGTTCTGGGTTTTTTTAAAGTAACTTAATTAATTCAAATAATTGCAAACAGTGTGCAACTCCGTTTCAAAACTGGGTTGAGATCAGAACATTCTGGGGCCCATAGGTGTTGTTAGACATTGATTTCCCAGAAAGACGGGAACCTTGGTTCCCTGTTACTAAAAGACCGGTTCTTCCTGCTGGAGAGCTACAGGAACCCATGAACTCCACAGCATGACTAACAAGTGGGGGAGGGGACCTGAACAAAAACCTTCCACACAAGCAGAACATGTAGGAGTAACTTATATTTCTAACATGTTAAAAGCTCTTATAAACAGAGAATAAAGTGATGGTTGCCAGAGCAGAGGTGGGGAGAAGTCTCTAGCATGCCTTACTTTTCAGATGACCAAACTATGTAACTAACCAAGTTTCCCTTCCTAGAAACAAATATGAGACCCAACTAGAAACCTGCGCTGTGCTGTCAGATAGCCACGAGACACATATGGTTATGGATGCTAGTTAATTAAATATAGAACGTTTCCACTATCACAGAAAGTTCTGTCGGACAGCACTGACACACTTACTCTTTTTTGCGCCCAGACTTATTTTCTGTTCTTACATTGTCTCTGTTCCCAGTAACTAGACGTGTATATGTATATGTATATGTATGTATTTCTGACTATTCTACGCGGTTTTGTTGTGAACTTCCTTAATTCCTTCGTCGAACAACTCAGGGTTATCAGCACCTGGAAAGATCTTTGTATATATTTAACCCTGCTGTTGCTGGGAGCTCAGCCTTAGTTTTTTAGTGTCCTTAATTCATGCAACCCTCACAAGGGTCTATGAAATACCCGTACTTTGCAGCTTCCCAAGAGGAAAGCGCGGCCAGGAGAGGTTCAGGGTCTTGCGCAGGATTCGTACCCGAGGAGCAGAACCCCAGCCACGCACATGTCGCGTGGACCGAGCTGTCAGCCCACGTTCGCGCTACCGCGACAGAACCACGGGCTCAGCTACGTGCACGTACACAGCTCCGGCCGACTTACGTCTACATTGCAACTGAAACCATAAACACTTTTAAAATAAAATAGATTTAATTTTTTGAACAGTCTGCCTTTTGGCTATATGAGGGAGCCCCTTCCCGGGAGGGCTCGCCGCGATGCCGGGTCAGCCAAGCCTCGGGACAGCCTGCTCCCCTCCGGGCCCAGTGGAGCTGGAGAGGAGGCGTCCAGGAGGCGCCTGGGGGTTTAGGCCTGGGCCTTGGGCCCGAGACCTCAGGGCGGAGCCCGATCTCCCGCTGGCCAAGTTTTCCAAGCTCCTGCTCAAAGGTTTTCTTAAAAGCTGCCCGCGACCCCCATTCACTCGTCCGCCGTGCGCCTTACCTGCCGCTGGGCACAACGCTTGGCTCCTCGCAGTCTCTGAGCTGCCGCGGGCCCGGCCCCTGAGGCAGGCGCGCGCTCTGATTGGGCGAGGCGCGCGAGGCCGGAAGAATCGCAGGGTAGGCGGGGAGAGCGCAGGTGGGGGACGGAGAGAGGAGAGCCCCGCCCCAGAGTCCAGCGCCGCAGGGCTGGCTGTGAACCGACTTGGCTGCCAAGAGACTCTCCTTGCTCCCGGGTAGGGGAAGCTGGAGAAGACGGTAGCCCCAGATCTGTGAGGCCTCCGCGCTGGGGTCGGGGGAGGGGAGGTGGTTGGGCACTCTATGCTCTGCCCCTTTTCTGGGCCGGACCCCCAACACGTGAATCCGCGCCGTCCTTTTCGGGTCCAGATCAAAGAGCAGGCAAAGCATTTTTATTTTTGTTTTGTCTTTATTTTCTTCTTCTGTCGGTGTGGTAACATACACATAACATAAAATTTACTATCTTAATAATTTTAAGCGCACAGTTCAGTGATATCAAGTACATTCACATTGTTGTGCACTGATCACCACGATCCCTCTACCGTGTTCATTTTGTGAAACTGAAACTCTCCACTCATTAAACAGTAAGTGCCCCTTATCCCCCTGGCAAAGTATAGTTTTTGCCTTTACGATCCCATTGTTCTTAAGGACCTCCTATAAGTGGAATCACACAGTATATGTCTTTTTTTTTTTTTTTAAGATTTTATTTATTTATTTGACAGACAGAGATCACAAGTAGGCAGAGAGGCAGGCAGAGAGAGAGGAGGAAGCAGGCTCCCCGCCGAGCAGAGAGCCTGATGCAGGGCTGGATCCCAGGACTCTGGGATCATGACCTGAGCTGAAAGCAGAGGCTTTAACCCACTGAGCCACCCAGGTGCCCCCAGTATATGTCTTTTAATGACTGGCTAATTTCATTTAGAAAAATGTCCTCAAAATTCATCCATATCACCATATTGCAGAATTTCCTCCCTTTTAAAGGCTAAACATTTAAGGTTTATCCGTTCATCCATTGATGGACACTTGGATTGCTTCCACAGTTTAGCTGTTGTGAATAATATTGCTATGAAAAGGGGTGTACAAACACCTGAGACCCTACTGTTTTCCATGACTCTACCACTTGACATTTCCCCCAGTAACGCACAAAGGGTTCCCATTTCTCTGAGAAAACGCTCCTCACACTCATTTCCCTTTTCTTGATGGTAACCATCCCCATGGGTATGAGATTGCATCTCCCTATAGCTTTAATTTGCATTTCCCTGATAATGTTGGACACCTTTTTGTGAGCATGTTGGCCATTTGTATCTCTTTTGGAGAATTATCTATTCAAGTCATTTTGAATCAAATTGGTTGGTGGTGAGTTCTAGGAGTTCTCTATATATTCTGGATATTAATCCTTTATTAGATATAGGATTTGCAATATTTTGTCCCATTCTGTGAGTTACGTTTTTACCCTGATGATAGTGTCTTCTGATACAAAATATTTTTACATTTTCATGGAGTCGATTTCTCTAATTTTCCTTTTGTTACCTTTACCTTTAATGTCATATCAGAAATCATTGCCAAATCTGATATCACAAAACTTCTCTCCTATTTTCTTCTAGAAATTTTATTGTTTTAGGTCTTGGTCCTTGACCCATTTTGAGTTAATGTGGCTATCCCATTTTCCCAGCACCATTTGTTGAACAGACTATCCTTTCCCCATTGAATGGACTTGGCATTTTTGTCAAAAATCATTTGACTATATATGTGAGGGTTTATTTCTGGGGTTCCTATTTTATTCCATCAGTCGATATATCTGTCTTTTGGCCAGTGCCACAGTTTCAATTGCCTATAGCTTTATAATTGAATTTTGAAATAAAAATTTAAATTTTAAAAAATTATTTTTTAAGATTGTTTTGGCAATTCATGGTCGCTTGATATTCTATGAATTTTAGGATGAGTTTTGTTATTTCTCTAAAAAAAAAAAGCCATTGGAATTTTTGTGGGGACCGAATTGAATCTGTATATTAGTTTGGGTGGTATTGACACTATAATGATATTAAGTCTTCTAATACATGAACATGGGATGCGTTTCTATTTATTTATGTCTTCATTAATTTCTTTTGGCAAGGTTTTATAGTATTCATTGTGCAAGTTTTTCACCTCCATAGTTAAGTTAAAGTCTAAGTATTTTATTCTATTTAATGCTGTTGTAAAATGACATTATTTTTGTCATTCTTTACAGATTATTCATTGTTAGTGTATAGAAAGTGATTTTTTTGTGTGTTGATTTTATCCTGCTACCTTCCTGAATTCACTTATTAGTTCTCATAGTTTTCTGTAGGATTTTAAATTTTCTACATATTAAATCATATCATCCATGAACAGAGATAATTTTACTTCTTCTTTTCCAATTTGGATTTTTATTTCTTTTCCTTGTCTAAATGCATTGGCTGCCACTTTGGGCTCTGTGCTGGGTGTGGAACCTACTTGGGATTTCCTCTCCCTCTGTCTCTCTATCTCTACAATAAATTTTAAAATAATAATAATAATAATAATAAATAAAATATAAATAAATGCACTAGCTAGATCTTCCAGTACTATTTCAAAGAGAAGTGGTGAAAGTAGGCATCATTGCCTTGCTCCTGATCTTACAGGAAAAGCTTTCAGTCTTTCACCATTGAGTATGATGTTTGCTATGAATTTTTCATGTCTGGCCTTTATGAAGATGAGGTAGTTTCCTTCTGTTCCTAGTTTTTATCATGAAAGTGTTTTGAATTTTGTCAAATGCTTTTCCTACATTAATTGAAGTGATCATATAGTTTTTTTCCTTTAATCTCTTAATGTGGTACGTTAAATTTACCAATTTTCATGTTGAACCATCCTACTTGATCATAGTGTATATGCTTTCAGTATGCTGCTGAATAGTTTTCTAGTGTTTGGGTGAGTATTTTTTCATCAAGGCTAATGAGGATTTTCATCTGTATTTTCCTTTCTTATAGTGTCTATGTGTGGCTTTGGCATTAGGGTAATATAAGCCTCAAAATGACTCAGGAAACATTCTCTCCTCTTCAATTTTTTGAAAAATTTGAGGATTTGTACTAGTCCTCTTTTAATGTTTGGTAGAATTCACGAAGTGAAGCCAGCAAATCCAAGGTTTTTCTTTCTGTGGGGATTTTTGATTATTGGTTCAATCTCCTTACTAGTTGTAGTTCGCTTCAGATTTTCTATTTCTCCATGATTTAGTCTTTTTAGCTTTTGTGTTTCTAAGAATCCATCCATTTCATCCAGGTTATCCAATTTGTTACTGTACAGTTGTTCCTTAGTACTCTCTTATAGTCCTTTTTATTTCTGCAGAATAGATAGTAATGTCCCTACTTTCATTTCTGATTTTAGTTATTTGCATCTTTTTTATTTTTTTCCTTAGTTCATCTACCTAAAGGTTTGTCACTTTGCTAATGTTTTCAAAGAATAAACTTTTGGTATTCATTTTCTCTATTATTTTTCTCTTCTCTCTCTCATTTATTTCTGCTCTAATCTTTTATTATCTCCTTCTTTCTTCTAGCTTTGAATTTAGTTTGTTGTTCTTTTCTAGTTCCTTAGGTTGTAAAGTTAGGTTGTTGACTTAAAATCTTTCTTTTTTAAATTTTTATATATTATTTATGTATTTATTAGAGAGATACAAAGTATGCAAGCAGAACAAGCAGGGAAAGCAGCAGGCAGAAGGAAAGGGAGAGGCAGGCTCCCCACTGAGCAGGGGACCTGATGTGGGGCTCAGTCCCTGGATCCTGGGATCATGACCTAAGCCAAAGCCACACACTTAAACAACTGAGCCACCCAGGTGCCCCTCTTTCCTTTTTAAAAATATAAGTGTTTTTAGCTATAAATTTCCACCTTAGTACCATTTTTTGTTGTGTACCATAAATGTTTTGGTTTTGTTTTCATTAATCTTTAAGTATTTTCTAATTCCCCTGCTATTTTCTTCTTTAATCCATTGGGTATTTAAAACATGCATTGTTTAATTTCCACAATTTTGTGAATATTCCAGTTTTGTTTTTGTTACTGACTTTTAATTTCATCCCATTGTAGTCAAAGAAAATACTCTGTATGATATCTATCCTTTTAAATATATTGAGACTGAATTTGTGACCTAACATGGCCTGAGAATTGTCCAATGTGCACCCAAGAAGAATGTGTAATGTTATTGTTGAGTATTCTGTGTATGCCTATTATATCTAATTGGTTTATTGTGTTCTTGAAATTCTCTATTTCATTATTTATATTTTGTCGGGATGTCCTATCCATTATTGTCATCGAGATATTAAAGTCTTCAATTATTATTGTAGAATTGTCTGTTTTCCCCTTCAATTCTCTGAGTCTTCGGTTCATATATTTTCATGGTCTGTCACTAGGAAATGTTTATAATTATTATATATTCTTACTGTATTGAAACTTTCATTAATATATAATGTCATCTTCGCCTCTTGTAAACTCTCTTGACTTAAAGTCTCTTTTGTCTGATATTATTACAGCTACCTCTGCTTTCTTTTGATTACTGTTTGCATGGAATATCTTTTCCCAACCATTTAATTTCAACCTGTTTGTGTCTTTGGATCTCCTTTGAGTCTTTATAGAAAGCATGTGTTTTTATCCATTCTTCTAATCTCTGTCTTTTGATTGGAGAGTTTAATCCATTTACATTTAAAGTAATTACTGATGTGGACTTACTTCTGTCACTTGCTATTTGTTTTCTACATGCCCACTAACTTTTTTTGGTCCCTCATCTCTGCTGTCTTTTTTTAGTTGACTTTTTGTAGTGCAAAGTTCAAGTTCCATTCTCATTTCTTTTGTAGATGTTCTATAGCTTTTTCTTTGTAGTTACCATGGGAATTACATTTAATATACTAAAATTATAACACTGTAATTTGAGTTAAACTATCAGCTTAACTTTGATAACACACAAAAGCTATTCTCCTTTACCGTTCTGTCCCCTTTCCTTTTGGTTGATGTCACAAAATTATTTCTTTATACTTTGTGTGTCCTAAAACATAAACTAATGATTTTTAAAATCCACTAGTCTCTTAAATTATCTAGAAAATATAATTTGGACTTAAAAACCAATGTTAGATGGTTAGATAGAGGATGTTCATTATCACCACTGCTATTCAACATGGTACTAGAAGTCCTAGCCTCAGCAATCAGACAACAAAAAGAAATAAAAGACATCCAAATTGGCAAAGAAGTCAAACTATCACTCTTTGCAGATGTTATGATACTTTATGTGGAAAACCCAAAGACTCCACTCCAAATCTGCTAGAACTTGTACAGGAATTCAGTAAAGTGTCAGGATATAAAATCAATGCACAGAAGTCAGTTGCATTTCTATACACCAACAACAAGACAGAAGAAAGAGAAATTAAGGATCCCATATACAATTGCAACCAAAACCGTAAGATACCTGGGAATAAACCTAACCAAAGAGGCAAAGATCTGTACTCAGAAAACTATAAAATACTCATGAAAGAAATTGAGGAAGACACAAAGAAATGGAAAAATGTTCCATGCTCCTGGATTGGAAGAACAAATATTGTGAAAATGTCTATGCTACCTAAAGAAATCTACATGTTTAATGCAATCCCTATCAAAATCCCATCCATTTTTTTCAAGGAAATGGAACAAATAATCCTAAAATTTATATGGAACCAGAAAAGACCCTGAATAGCCAGAGGAATGTTGAAAAGAAAGCCAAAGTTGGTGGCATCACAATTCCAGACTTCAAGCTCTATTACAAAGCTATCATCATCAAGACAGTATGGTACTGGCACAAAAACAGACACACAGATCAATGGAACAGGATAGAGAGCCCGGAAATTGACCCTCAACTCTAAGGTCAACTAATCTTCAACAAAGCAGGAAAGAATGTCCAATGGAAAAAAGACAGTCTCTTCAACAAATGGTGTTAGGAAAATTGGACAGTCACATGCAGAAAAATGAAACTGGACCATTTCCTTACACCACACACAAAAATAGACTCAAAATGGATGAACGACCATAATGTGAGAAAGGAATCCATCAAAATACTTTAGGAGAACACAGGCAGCAACCTCTTCAACCTCAGCCACAGCAACTTCTTCCTAGAAACATCACCAAAGGCAAGGGAAGCAAGGGCAAAAATGAACTATTGGGACTTCATCAAGATCAAAAGCTTTCACACAGCAAAGAAACAGTCAATAAAACCAAAAGACAACTGACAGAATGGGAGAAGATATTTGCAAATGACATATCAGATAAAGGGCTAGTATCCAAAATATATAAAGAACTTATCAAACTCAACACCCAAAGAACAAACAATCCAATCAAGAAATGGGCAGAGGACATGAACAGACATTTCTGCAAAGAAGACATCCAGGTGGCCAACGGACACATGACAAAGTGCTCCACGTCACTCGGCATCAGGGAAATACAAATCAAAACCGTGATGAGATACCACCTCACACCAGTCAGAATGGCTAAAATTAACAAGTTAGGAAACGACAGATGCTGGCAAGGATGCAGAGAAAGGGGAACCCTCCTACACTGTTGGTGGGATTCAAGCTGGTGCAGCCACTCTGGAAAACAGCGTGGAGGTTCCTCAAAAAGTTGAAAATAGAGCTACCCTATGACCTAGCAATTGCACTACTGGGTATTTACCTTAAAGATAGAAATGTAGTGATCCGAAGGGGCACATGCACCTGAATATTTATAGCAGCAATGTCCTCAATAGCCAAACTATGCAAGGAACCTAGATGTCTGTTGATGGATAAGATGTGGTACATATATATGATGGAATACTATGCAGCCATCAAAAGAAATGAAATCTTGCCATTTTCAATGACGCGGATGGAACTAGAGAGTATTATCCTGAGCGAAATAAGTCAATCAGAGAAAGACAATTATCATATGATCTCCCTGATAGGAGGAATTTGAGAGCCAAAGTGGGGGCTTGGGGGTAGGGAAGGAAAAATGAAACAAGATGGGATCAGGAGGGAGACAAACCATAAGAGACTCTTAATCTCACAAAGCAAACTGAGGATTGCTGGGGGTAGGGGGGTAGGGAGACGGTGGCTGGATTATGGACACTGGGGAGGGTATGTGCTATGGTGAGTGCTGTGAAGTGTGTAAGTCTGATTCACAGACCTGTTTCCCTGGGGGAAAATAATACATTATAAGTTATTTTTTTAAAAAACCCCAATGTTAGAATAATACTAACTTTCACAGTAATATTTTCTTTAAATATATTAGTCTCTTAAATCATATAGAAATTGCAATTATAACCCATTGTTATAATAATAGTAACTTCTATAATTTTGGATGTATATACCATTATTGAGATCGTTATTTCTCTCTATGGCTTCAAGTTACTATCTAGTGTCCTTTCATTTCACTTTGCAGGACTCCCTTAACCATTTCTTGCTGAGTTTGTTTGGTGGTTACAACCTCCCTCAGCTTTTGTTAATATGGAAAAGTATTAATTCCGCTCTCATTTTTTTTTCTCTCTCACTTTTGAAGGTCAATTTTGTCAGTATTCTTGGTTGAGTTTCTTTTCTTTTAGCATTTTGTATATAGTCACCCACTACCTTCTGGCTTCCAAAGTTCTTGATGAGAAATATGCTGATAATTTTATTGAAGATTCCTTGTATATGAAGGTTCACTTCTATCTTGCTTCTTTCAAGATTCTCTTATTGTCTTTGCCTTTTGAAAGTTTGATTACAATGTTTCTTGGTGTGGGTCTCATACTTAGAGTTCATTGACTTTCTTGGAAATTTATATTTATGTCTTTCATCAAATTTGGAAAGTTTTCAAACTGAAAACTAGAGTTTCTTATTGGTTTCTTTTTAGGTTTTGTATCTCTTTATTGGTGTTTCCATTTTGTTCACATATCATTTTATTTACTGTATCTATCTTCCTTTAGTTCTCTGAACATATTTAAGACAATTGTTTTAAAGATTTTTCTAGGGGCGCCTGGGTGGCTCAGTGAGTTAAAGTCTCTGCCTTCAGCTCAGGTCATGATCCCAGGGTCCTGGGATCAAGCCCCACATCAGGCTCTCTGCCTGGCGGGGAGCCTGCTTCCTCCTCTCTCTCTGCCTGCCTCTCTGCCTACTTGTGATCTGTCTGTCAAATAAATAAATAAAATCTTTAAAAAAAAAAAGATTTTTCTAGTATATCTACCTTTTTTAAGGACAATTTCTGTTATTTTTTTTTCCTTTGAATGAGCCATACTTTCCAATTTCTTTGTATGCCTTATGGTTTTTTGTTTGTTTGTTTGTTTTTTGTGCAACACTGATCATTTGAATCTAATAGTGTGGTAATGCTGGAAATCAGATCCTCCCCCTTCCCTAGGGTTTGCTGATTTTAGTTGTTTAGTTGTTGATTTTAATTGCTTTGTGGTGAAGATCAGCCTAAGGTGTAAATTTAAGGTCTTCTCAGATCTTTTTTGAGACTTTTCATAGAAATGTGCAACCGCGTTCTAATTTTTCCCATTGATGCTGTTGTTTTTTTATGTCCTAGTATTTAATGTCTGCCCCCCCAAAGGGAAAAGGCAAAAAAGGAATGGGGGGTGTAGGGCCCTGGTTAGCCAGAGGGAGCCATTTCGTTTTAAACTTGGATTGACCCTGCCCCTCCCAGAGGAACTTACTTGTGGGGCCCAGATACAAGGGCGGGCCAGGCCGGGTGGAGATACCCAATCAGTAGGGCACGCATATATTTACTATGGTAAATTGAAATTCAATTGGCCACCCATATTGCCGACCTAGCATGACTGTGCAGTTTTCCCTGTGTACTGCAATCTCATTGGCCACCTGTGTATAAGCCAGGCTCAACCACCTCTATAAAAGTTAGTCTGTGAGGCGGGGGTAGGGTCGTCATCATCGGGGTCGTCGTCGTCGTTGGGGTGGTCGTTGTCTTCGCGTCTTTGTAAGAGACGGCCCTGACTGGTCAGTTTGATTCTCGATGCTTGGTGCAAAATAAAGCTTTGCTTGACCTTCGCTTTGTATCAGTCCCACTCCTTTGATTACAGACCCTAACAGGGGGGAAAGGCATTGGCCCTATCATTCCCCTGAAAGTCAATTCAGCTGAGGTGGACAGGGCTTGCAACAACAAAGGGAACTGCAACGGTAATGGCTACTCACGTCTTAAACTAGACTTATGTGATTTTAATTGGCAATCAGTGATCAGGGTATGGATTTTTTTTTTTAAGATTTTATTTATTTATTTGACAGAGAGAGATCACAAGTAGACAGAGAGGCAGGCAGAGAGAGAGAAAGAGGGAAGCAGGCTCCCCACTGAGCAGAGAGCCCGACGCGGGACTCCATCCCAGGACCCTGAGATCATGACCTGAGCCGAAGGCAGCGGCTCAACCCACTGAGCCACCCAAGCGCCCCAGGGTATGGATTTTTTGTAGAAAGACTCCTGGCTTCTGCAAGCTGCCTGTAAGCTGCTACAGAAACACAAGCCTAGCTGCCTGCCACGTGGGCTGGAGATACGGGATGGGGAGCTACTACTACGCTAAGAGCTGAAATTGACTGAAATTAGAGCAATTTACCAAATCCTAGTCTTCCCCTGTATGTTGCAAGCTTTCATCAGACTCAGGAATTCCAAAAATAGTTGCCTCAGACAGATTTTGCCAGTGTACTCATTGTCCAAGTGGGAAAACTGATTTCTGGTTTTTCCTACACTACGGTCTTCCAAGAATCAGGACTCTGGCCTAAGGTTGACTGTTTTTTCCCTCAGCAAAGAATTTTTATCCTTTATCCTATGACCTAATAAGCCTGCTTAACTAAATGAGGCTTTCGTTCAGCATGGAAAGAGAAGGCAAGCCTTTTTATCTTGGCTTTAAATTTTTATCCCCAGCTCATACCTGTCTCCTGAACTCCATACTCTTCTCTCCAGCTCTCCACTTAATATCATTTCTTGGTGTCAATTATATAACATGTGTGACATATAACATATAACATAACATATAACATAAATATGTGTCAATAATATACCATGTCCTAATCTGTGCCCTGAATTTTCCTCCCAAATTTATCCTTCCCATATTATCACCACATCAATGGCAACTTCAGCCTTCCAGTCATTCAGTTCAAAAACCTTGATGTTATGCTTGATTCACCTTTCTCTTTATTCCACATCCATGGGTCAGGAAATTCTGTTGCCTGGATCTTCCTAGCATATTTAGGATCTGATTACCTTTCTCTCGTTTGAGTCACTGAGATCTCTTCTCTGGCCTTCCTGCAGTTTATCCCCATGCAAGACAAGAATGACCTTGAAAAGTGCGCCTGGGTGGCTCAGTGGGTTAAGCCTCTGCTTTCAGCTCAGGTCATGATCTCAGGGTCCTGGGATCAAGGCCCACATCGGGCTCTCTGCTCAGCAGGCAATCTGCTTCCCCCCACCCTCACCCCTCAGCCTGCTGCTCTGCCTACTTTTGATTTCCCTTTCTTTCAAATAAATAAATAAATAAATTTTTAAAGAATGATCTTGAAAAAAATGAAAGATCATGTCTCTTCATGAGACCACCCTCCAGTGGTTTCCCATTTAATTCAGAATAGAAGCCAAAACACTTAAGAGGCCCTACAAGGACCTATATGATCTGCTTCTCTATTGCGTCTGCAGCCTCATCTACCGACTATGACCCTCCCCTTGGATTACTCTGGTTCAGTCACTCTGGACTTCATGCTCTTCCTTGAACATGAAATGCAGGCTTCTGCCATAAGGCCTTTGCACTGGCTGACCCCTCTCTGGAATGCATGGCTGATTCCCACTCTTTCTGATCTTTGCTTAAATTCCACTTCAGTGAGAACTAGTCTGACCACTCTATTCAAAATTATCGCCTGCCCTGATTCTGACTTTCTTGGTTTGCTCTATTTCTTCCCATAGCACTTACACCTTCTAATGTATTCTATTATTTATGAATTATGCCTATCTCCATCTCTTCTATCTACCTTAATACTTCCTCTTGTGTCATGATATACCATTTCTTAAAAAAAAAAAAAAACTGCACAAAAAGGATGCCATATTATCACCAGCAAAGCCTAGGTCATAAGCTAACCTCAGGGATCTGAACGCAAGATCACTTCAAGTAAACTATATAGGGAAGAGGTGGTTCCCTAAAATGGAATGTTGAACTCCGTTACTGGAAAGAGAGAATCTGGCTAAGCAAAACCCACAGATACTCACTTGCTGAGTCAGAGTAGCATACCCAGAGGAACTTTGAAAAAGCCTGCGAGAGGGGTCACATGTGTCCTTGAATATAGAGTGTAAGGATGGAACCACTCACACCCTAACTTTCTGGAAATGATGTGTTACAAATGTGTTAGTTTACTTATCTTAATCCTTGTGAAGTCTGATTTTATGTTCAGTTTCTACTCCTTTTTTGAAGAACTTCCCATTGTACAAAGTAGTAACCATCTTTGGCCTGAAGGACTCTGTGGTAGGTTGTGGGGATGGTAATAGCCTGTCTTCATCCACAAGTAACAGAAAAACCCCACTCAAAAATCATTAAACAAATAAGGAGCTACGGTAGAGCTCCAGTGCCATTTCTCTATCATTCTCTTTGCACATTTCCCCCCATCTATGAGTAACAGATTTTATATAGATTTTTATTAAAACAACAGGATACACTAAAAGTAAAATTCTAGGATCAGAGCTCCAAGGATATAAGAAAAAACCAAAGTGGGAAGAAGATTTGGGGGGTGCCTGGGTGGCTCAGTGGATTAAGCCTCTGCCTCCAGCTCAGGTCATGATCTCAGGGTCCTGGGATCGAGCCCCACATGGGCCTCTCCACTCAGCGGAGAGCCTGCTTCCCCCTTTCTCTCTGCCTGCTGCTCTGCCTAGTCGTGATCTCTCTCTCTCTCTACATCAAATAAATAAAATCTTTAAAAAAAAAAAAAAAGAAGATTTGGTGAAGAAATCTCTGATGAGTCCTTGTGCTGTGACTTCCCCTTCTCCCCATTTGAGAAAAGCTGCAGCCGGCCTATTTCCCTCATATCACACCTGTAGGCTACCAGAGTCAGGCTGCAGAACCAGAGTACCAGAGTCAGTACAATTAGGGGACTCTCTGGACAGTTATCTATCTCCCACCAGGGAGAGACAGGCCTCAGACAGCTGGGATAGACAAGCCAGCCGCGTGCTGCTGTGCTGGAGTTAGTCAGCATGCACGGAGGGTCAGTAGTTCATAGGACACATTTGTGTTTCCCATGGGTCAGGTGTGGGCCATGCAGAAGAGCCGGTTCTCTTGGGTCCAGTCCAATAAAGCTGCCTGAAGGGACAAATGGGTCCCCTCAGCAAGAAGCTGGAGGTGAATGTCAGATTTGACTTTCCCAATATAAAATTTCCTCTAGACTTAACCCCACCTTTGATAACTTCATTTTAGAGCAGATTGAAACACCTTAACTCCAAGCTCCAGCTCTCTCCCTTCAAAGTCATCTGAACACAATTTTAAGGCTCTGTAGCCCATTGGTTAAAACTGGTGCCATGGTTCCATCTAACTGCAGGATAGACTGGAGAATAAAGGGGACCAAATGCAATGGCTCGTAGGTCATACTCTGCCATCTAAGGCCATGATGTAGTCCAGCATTCTACAAATATTGATTGGGCTTATACTATGAGCACTGGTATAAGGCACTGGGAAAATATGTTAAAGAAATAGTTCTGGGGTGCCTGGGTGGCTCAGTGGGTTAAAGCCTCTGCCTTCAGCTTGGGTCATGATCCCAGGGTCCTGGGATCGAGCCCAGCGTCGTGCTCTCTGCTCGGCGGGGAGCCTGCTTCCTCCTCTCTCTCTCTCTCTCTCTCCCTGCCTCTCTGCCTACTTGTAGATCTCTGTCTGTCAAATAAATAAATAAAATCTTTAAAAAAAAAAAAAAAGAAGTAGTTCTCGATGATAGAGCTTCGAGAGTTTGTAGTTTTGGAAACATGTCAGGCCAAGTCAGGGGAGTGCAGTATCCAGTGTAAATTGGCCTGATTATGAACCTTCGAAGATACCACCTGAGGAGGGGGGCACTGCATAAGTTCCTGCATATGTGGGTAGGCGTGATCATCTTGAAAAACACGGAGAATAAATGAAAATGTGACTTTATTTGTCGAAGGAAGCAGGGAAAATTTGGGGTTATAAGAAACATATCTATATGTTCTAAAAATCTTGAATGTGAGGAACACACAGCTGGGAAGGGATTACCACATTGTCCACTGTAACAGTAAAACCCTTGTGTCTTTCAAAGAGTTACATAGGGATCCCCTTTAAGATTTGGAGGGATTCCTCCTTTCCTGGGAGTACTTCTTAGGAAGACTGCTCCATTTTATGCTGTTTAAGTTGCCTACCCAGAGAAATGGCTCAACTACCTGCCTCACCATTCACCTCTCTACCCCTTCAGTTTCTTCCACAACTGACACTGGGCTTTCTGTATTGACTTCTTGTATTAGCCTATATTTTCTTTACTCTCTGCAAAATGGATTGACGAATGCTAAATACTCATAGCCCCAGTATGACACGCCTACTTTTGTACCCACCACCTGGGCAATGCTTGCCAAGTAGCGAAAGAACTGTTATGGGTCTCAACCCCTAAAAAGGGGGTGTATGTTATGTCCCCTAAAAAAGATCTGTTGAAGTCCTAACTCCCAGCAGCTCAGAATGTGACCTAATTTGGAGATAGAGTCTTTAAAGGTATTCAAGTTAAAACAAGATCATTAGGGTAGGCTCTAATCCAATATTCCTGGTGTTCTTATGAAAAGGAGAAATTTGGACACAGAAATAGACATACACAGAGAGAAAACGGCCATGTGGAGACAAAGAATTGGAGTAATGCATCTATAAGCCAAGGAACATTCAACAATTTCCAGCAAACTATCTGAAACTAGGAAGGGACAAGGAAAAATATACCCTTTACAGGTTTCATAGAAAACATGGCCCACTTGTACCTGATTTCAGACTTCTAGCCACCAGAGCAGTGAGATAATAACTTTGTGTGGTTCTACGTCACCTAGTTTGTGGAAGTTTGTTATGTCAGCCATACAAAGCTAATACAGTCCATGTATGCCAATGCCAGTAGTAGTTATTATAATTATGTTCTTTAAGTAAATATATAAATATAACAAAGAATTAATATAAAAAGAAGCTACTGTTTCTAAGATTTAAGTTGAATGCCTTAGAAAAACTTGATAGAAGTGAACATATGTGAGGGGCACCTGGATTGCTCAGTTGGTAGAACACATAATTCTTGATCTTGGGGTCGTGAGTTCAAGCCCCATGTTGGGTGTGGAGCCTACTTATGTAAAGAAGAAGAAGAAGAAGAAGGAGGGGAGGAGGAGGAGAAGAAGAAGAAGAAGGTCTATGTAAGATTTGGCACTCTAATTGCTTTGAAAGTATCTTACAGTCCTCCTTTAAAGAAATAAAAACTAGAAATCTTTCATGATTTTTGGTGTCATTTATGCAATAAAGACGATATGAAATGCTACACACTCTAACAAGTGCCTTGAATCTACAGAAAAGATTGGCAAACAAATACACATTTATGTGTTTTAAGTTAAAGTACCTGAAATATGCATGTATCATTTTTAAGTAATTCTCCATTTTGACTCTTTGGGTTGATTAATAATTTATATGCAGAATACATGAGTAAGAGGGCTTCTACTGTATTGTGGGTGGTTTGGAACTAGATATGAACTTGAACTTGGTTCAATGAGTCTTGCATCTTGTGCAAGCTACAAAATTTTTCTGTTTTAGTTACCTCATTTAAAATGAAAATAATAGTACTAATGAGACACATTGTAGTGAAAATAAATGATAGTTGTGATATTGTGAAATTAAATGATACAACTTATTTAAAGTGTCTAAAAGTATTAGATATTTTTCTTTTGAAAGTGAGGGAAAACCCAACCTACTATGGCTTAAACAAAAAATAGTATTTAGGAGGAGGAGTTAAGATGGCGGAAGAGCAGGGCAACCCTAAATGTGTCTCATCCCTCGAATGCAAGTAGTTCGTTATCAAATCTCTTGAACACTAGAGAAGTCAATCGGAGATCTGAAAAAAACAACTGCTGTAAAGTCGACCAATAGAAAAACAACCACCATTTGGAAGGTAAGAGGTACAGAGACTTGAATCCAGTGTGATATAGCTGAAGTTATGGTAGAGAGGAGGGAGCCTGCTTAAGGAGGGTGCCACAAAGTATTAGAAGCAGCAGAGTGAAAAACTGGAACTTTTGGAAGCCTGCCTCAGTGAGGGACGTGCCTGGCTTAAAGATGCTCAGATGGTGAAGCAGGGTGGAATCTGGGGCGGGACAGCATGGTTGGAAGATATTTGGGGTTCCAAGAACAGGTGGTGCCTGAGTGTGGCAGAATTCCCAGGCATAGGCACAAGGAAGCTCCGAGAACAGCAAGTCTGGATGCCAGCTTTCTTCTCTGTGACGCCATAAACTGAACCGCTGCACGGTCATGTGACCGCTTTCCTAGGAGGGTACGGCAAAAGGCAGAAGTATGACAAGATCCCCATTCTTCCCCAGGGGGAAGAGCATGGGTCCTTGACATGGGAGTGTGAGGACCTGTATGAGGGCCTAGTTAGCCAGAGGAACATACTTGCAAACCCCGGATATAGGGGCAGGCCAGGCCGGATGGAGACATCCAATCAGTGGGGCCCGATATATTTACTGTGGTGTGTTGAAATCTCATTGGCCACCTGTGTGTGGGCTGGGCTCAACCACCTCTATAAAGGTTAGTCTTGGGCGGGGAGTAGTAGTAGGAGCTGTAGTAGTTGTTGGGAGAGCCCTTAGAGTAGCCTTTGGGATAGCTGTTGGGGTAGTCGTGGGAGTAATAGTCGTCGGGAGCAGCGCCGCCAGGAGTGGCCTCGCCGCCCGGAGCCCCCGCACCGCCGGAGAGGCCTCCGCGGAGCAGCGTCATTCCGGGGAGCAGCCTCCTCCTGAGCGGCCTCTTTGGGAGCGGCCTTATCGGGTCGTTGTAGTTGCCTCTTCCTAAGGGACGGCCCCTACCGGTCGGTTTGGTTTCTGATGCTTGGCGCGAAATAAAGCTTTGCTTGCCTTTCGCTTTGCACCCTCTTGTTCCTTTGATCACAGACCCTAACAGGAGTACCTAAAATTTAGAATTCTGAAACTCACTGGAGCATCTGAAAAAAACAAAACAAGACAAACACTTGGTCACAGGCTGGGTAAATAGAGTTCTGGTGGAAAACAGGGAAATAAGAGTGATTGCTTTTTTCTGAGGGTTCACTGAGGAGTGGGGGGAGTGTGTTTTCAGCTCTGGGGCTGGGGGTCGGGCATGAGGGTGGGGGATGGGGGTGGGGCAGCCATATTCACCCTGCCCATCAGAGCTGAAGCCTTTAGGGAACAAAATAGCATCACCCAAGGGAGTCTGGAGCCACTTACATAGAACCCTGTACACTTCGTCAAGTTCACGGGAGAATCAGCAGCAACAGGCCCCTCCCCCAGAAGACCAGCACAAACAGCCCACTCTGGCAAAGATTACTGATCATGAAGGGGTGCCAAGTTTCAGCTCTTGGGGAGAATAGTATATAGCAATCCTTCTATTTTTAATCTTCAGTGTTTCATGGTTTATTTTGAGTTATTTTATTTTTAAATTCTTTTTAAAATTCTTTTTGAAATTTTATTTTTGTATACACTTCATATAATTTTTAATTTTTTGTTTCCTTTCATTATATTTTATTTTACTTATATATATGTGCTTTTCTTTCCTTTTTACTTTGGGATCTAGTTTCTTTTTAACAAGCAGACCAAAACACACCCAGGATCTAGTTTTTTGTTTTATTTTTGTTTTTTGTGGGGGGGGGGGGTTTGTTTGTTTGTTTTGTTTTATGGTTTTTTTTTTTTTCTGTTGTCATTATTGTTATTGTAGTTATTTGACTTTCTTTCTTCTTTTCTTTTATGGACAAAAATGATGACATGGAGAAATTCACACTAAAAGAAAGGAGGTAGTACTTACTACCAAGGATTTCATCAATACAGATATAAGTAAGTGTCTGAACTAGAATATCAAAGAGTGATTATAACGATAGTCGCTGGGCTTAAAAAAGCATAGGAGACACTAAAAAATCCTTTACTGAAGAAATGAACTAAATTCTAGTCAGGCCAAAATTTAAAATGCTATTACCAAGATGCAGTCCTAAGTGGTGGCTATAAAAATAAGATGAATGAAGCAAATCATAGGAAGAAGAGCAAATCATAGATGAAGAAGATAAAATGATAGAGAATAAGGAAGCTGAAGAGAGAAAGAAAACTATTGGATCTGTAAGGGCCTGGCTGGCCAAAGGGAGCCACTTTGTTGCTGTGAACTTGTATTGACCCTGCCCCTCCCAGAGGAATTTGCTTGCAAAGCCTAGATACAAGGGGGGGTCAGGCCAGGTGGAGACATCCAATCAGTGGGGTGCGCATATATCTACTAGGGTAAATTGAAATTCAACTGGCCACCCGTGTGTTACCTAGCAGTTTTTTTCTGTGTGTGGCAGACTTAGCATGACTGTGCAGTTTTCTCTGTGTATTGTAATCTCATTGGCCACCTGTGTATAGCCCGGCTAAACTACCTCTATAAAAGTACATCTGTGAGGCTGGGAGGGGTCGCCTCTTTGCAAGAGACGGTCCTGACCGGTCAGTTTGATTCTCCGTGCTTGGCGCAAAATAAAGCTTTGCTTGACCTTCGCTTCATATCAGTCTCTCTCCTTTGATTACGGACCCTAACAAGGAATAGGAGAAAGGATCAGAAGTTTTATTTGAACAAAATGTAGCTGAGAATTTCCCTAATCTGGGGGAAGAAACAGGCATTCAATCCAGGAGGCACAGAGAAATTCCCTCAAAATCAATTAAAAAAAAGGAGGGGGGTAACAACTCAACATAAAATAATGAAGATTACAAATATCAAAGATAAAGAGAAATTCCTGAAAGTAGCTCAGGACAAGAGGTCCTTAAGCTACAAGGGAAGAAACATAAGGCTGGCAGCAACCTGCCCATAGAGACCTGGCATGTGAGAACGGCACAATATATTCATCATGCTAAATGGGAACAATATGCAGCCTTGAATACTTTATCCAGACAGACTGTCATTCATAATAGAAGGAGAGAGAAAGAGTTTCCAGGACAAACAAAAACTAAAGGATTTTGTGAACACTAAACCAACCCTGCAATAAATAATAAAGGGGATCTTTTAAGCAAAGAGAGAGCCCAGAAGTAACAAAGACCAGAAAAGAAAAGAGACAATCTGCAGGAACAGTGACTTTACAGGTAATACAATGACACTAATGTCAGATCTTTCAATAGTTATTATAAATGTAAAGGGCCCCAATGCTCTAATCAAAAGACATAGTGTACGGGGTGTCTGGGTGGCTCAGTGGGTTGAGCCTATGTCTTCAGCTCGAGTTGTGATCTCAGGGTTCTGAGATTGAGCCTATCATCAGGCTCTCTGCTCCGCGGGAAGCCTGCTTCCCCCCCTTTTTCTGCCTGTCTCTACCTACTTGTGATCTCTCTCTCTGTGTGTCAAATAAATAAATCTTTTTAAAAATTTTTAAAAAAAGACATAGGGTACCAGAATGGATTAAAAAACAAGACTCATTGATATGCTGTTTACAAGAGACTTGTTTTAGATCCAAAGACACCTCCAGATTGAAAGGGGGTGAGAAATGATTTATCATGGCAAAAGACATTGAAAGAATCTTGGAGTAGCCATCCTTACCTCAGACAAACTAGATTTTTAAACCAAAGATAGTAATAAGAAATGAAGAAAGACATTATATGATAATAAAGGGGCCTAACCAACAAGAAAATCTAACAGTTGTATTTATGTCCCTAACTTGGGAGCAAATATATAAAGCAATTAATAACAAAATCAAAGAAACACATCGACAATAATAGAATAATAGTAGGGGATTTTAACACTCACTCAAAAAAATGGACAGATCATCTAAGCAGAAGATCAATAAGGAAACAAGAGCTTTGATGCCAGAGCTTTGGGCCAGATGGACCTCACAGACCAGAGCATTCCATCCTAAAGCTGCAGAATACACATTCTTTTCAAGTGCACATGGAACATTCTTCAAAAGAGATCACATACTGTGTCACAAATCAGGTCTCAACCAGTACAAAAAGACTGAGATCATACCATGCCTATCAGATCACAATGCTTTAAATTTGAAGTCAACCACAAGAAAAAATTGGGAATGATCACAAATACATGGAGGTTGAAGAACATCCTACTGAAGAATGACTGGGTCAACCAGGAAATTAAAGAATAATTTAAAAAATACATGGAACCAGATGAAAATGAAAACACAACAGTTCAAAACATCTAGGATGTAGAGGAAAATACATAGTAATACAGGCCTTTCTCAATAAACAAGAAAAGACTCAAATAAACAAACTTACCTTACACTTAAAGGAGCAGGAAAATGAATAGCAAACAAAGCCTAAATCAAGCAGGAGAAGAGAAAGAGTAAAGATTAGAGCAGAAAACAATGATATAGAAATTAAAAAAAAAAATCAGCAAAACAGATCTACGAAACTAGGAGCTAGTTCTTTGAAAGAATTGGTAAGATTGACAAACCCCAACCAGAGTTATGAAAAAGAAGAAAAGATCCAAACAAAATCATGAATGAAAGAGGAGGGATCACAACCAACACTGCAGAGATATAAATAATTATAAGAGAATATTATGAGCAATTATATGCCAACAAAGGAGGCATTCTGGAAGAAATAGATGCATTCCTAGAAACATATAAACTACCAAAAGGGAAACAGGAAGCAATAGAAAACCTGAATAGATGCATAACCAGCAAAGAAATTGAATCAATAATCAAAAATTTCCCAAAAAAATTGGGGCGCCTGGCTGGCTCAGTGGGTTAGGCCGCTGCCTTCAGCTCAGGTCATGATCTCAGGGTCCTGGGATCGAGCCCCGCATCGGGCTCTCTTCTCAGCGGGGAGCCTGCTTCCTCTCCTCTCTCTCTGCCTGCTTGTGATCTCTCTCTGTCAAATAAATAAATAAAATCTTTAAAAAAAAAATTTCCCAAAAAACAAGAGTCCAGGGTTAGATGGCCTCCCAATAGAATTCTAAACTCATTCTATGAGGCCAATATTATCTTGAGGACCCAAACCAGACAAAGACCCCAGCAAAAAGGAGAATTACAGACCAACATCGCTGATGAACATGGATACAAAAGTTCTTGCCAAGATTCTAGTACTAGATACAACAGTACATTAAAAGAATTATTCACCATGATCATGTGGGGTTTATTCCTGGTCTACAAGGGTGTTTCAACACCTGCAAATTAGTCAATGTGATACACCACATTAATACAAGAAAGGACAGGAACCATATGATCCTCTCAATGGTTGAAGAAAGAGCACTTGACAAAATACAACATCCACCTTGTAGGGAGAGGGGGAATATATCTCAATATCATAAAAGTCATATATAAAAGACCCATGGCAAATATCCTCAACAGGGAAAAACAGAGCTTTTTCCCCAAGGTCAGGGACATGACAGGGATGTCAATGTTGTTCAACATAAAACTGGAAGTCCTAGCCTCAGCAATTAGAGAACAAAAAGAAATAAAAGGCATCCAAATTGGCGAAAAAGTCAAACTATCACTCTTCACAAACAAGATACTTTACATGGAAAACCCAAAAAGACTCCACCCAAAATTGCTAGAACTCATACAGGAATTCAGCAAATTTTCAGGATATAAAATCAATGCACAGAAGTTCAGTTGCATTTCTGTATACTAACAATGAGGCAGAAGAAAGAAGTCAAGCCATCAATTCCATTAACTGTTGCACCAAAACCCAGAAAATACCTAGGAATAAACCTAATCAAAGAGATAAAGGATCTGTGCTCTAAAAATTATAGAACACTTATGCAAGAAATTGAGGAAACACAAAAAAATGAAAAACATTCCATGCTTAGGAATTTGAAGAACAAATATTGTTAAAACATCTATGCTACCCAAAGCAAGCTACACATCCAATGTAATCCCTATCAGAATACCCCATTGATATTTTCCCCAGAGCTAGAACAAATAATCCTAAAATTTGTATGGAGAAAGAAAAGATCCCAAATAGCCAAAGGAACGTTGAAAAAGAAAAATCAAAGCTGGTGGCATCACAATTCCAGACCTCAAGCTGTATTACAAAGCCGTATCATCAATATAGTATGGTACTGGCATAAAAACAGACACATAGATCGATGGAACAGAATAGAGAAGCTGGAAATGAACCCTCGATTCTATGGTCAACTAATCTTCATCAAAGCAGGAAAAAATATCTGGTGAAGGGGTGCATGTGTGGCTCAGGCAGTTAAGCCTCCAACTCTTAGTTTCAGCTCATGTCACAATCTCGGGGTTGTGAGATTGAGTCCTATGTTGGGCTCCGTGCTCAGTGTGGACTCTGCTTCAGATTTTCTCTTTCTCTGAAATAAATAAATAAAATCTTGGAAAAGAAAATCCAGTGGAAAAAAGACAGCCTCTTCAACAAATGGTGTTGGGACTATTGGACAGCCACATGCAGAAAAATGAAACTGGACCACTTTCCTACACCACACAAAATATAAATCCAAAATGATTGAAAGACATAAATGTGTGACAGGAAACCATCAAAATCTGAGAGGAGAACGTAGTCAGCAACGTCTTTAACCTCAGTTGTAGCAATCTCTTACTAGACACATCTCCAAAGGCAAGGGAAACAAAAGAAAAAAATGAACTATTGGGACTTCATCAAGATAAAATCTTCTGCACAGCGGAGGAAAAAATCAACAAAACTAAAAGTTGACTGTAAAGAACTTATCAAACTCAATATCAAAAAAATAAATAAAATAAATAATCCAGTTACAAAGAGACATACAAATGTCTAAGAGACAAATGGAAAAATGCTCGCCGTCACTCCACATCAGGAAAATACAAATCTAAAGCACAATGAGGTACCACCTCACATCAGTTAGAACAGCTGTATTTAACAACTGAGGAAACAACAGATGTTGACGAGGATGCAGAGAAAGGGGAATTGTCTTACACTGTTGGTAGAAATGCAAACTAGTGCAGCCACTCTGGAAAACAGTATGGAGCTTCCTCAAAAAGTTAAAAATAGAGCTCCTTTATGATCCAGCAATTGTGCTACTAGGTATTTATCCAAAGGACACAAAAATACTAATTCAAAGGGGGCATATCCAACCCCAGTGTTTATAGCAGCACTATTCACATTAGTCAAATTATGGAAAGAGCCCTAATATCCATCGATTGATGAATGGATAAAGAAGGTGTGGTATGTATATGTATGTGTGTATGTGTGTGTGTGTGTAATGAAATATTACTGAGCCATCAAAAAGAATGAAATCTTGCCATTTGCAATGATGCTGTTGGGATTAGACTGTATTAGGCTAAGTGAAATAAATCCGAAAAAGATAAATATCATATGATTTCACTCTTCTGCAGAATTTAAGAAACAAAACAGATGGGGGCACTTGGATGGCTCAGTTGGTTAAGCATCTGACTCATGATTTCAGCTCAGGTCATGATCTTAGGGTCGTGAGATCAAGCCTGTCATCAGTCTCTGTCCTGAGCATGGAACCTGCTTAATAATCTCTCTCTTCTCACATACTGCATCACAGATCAGGTCTCAACCAATACCAAAAGACAAAGATTATTCCCTATGTATTTTCAAACCACGATGCTTTGAAACTGGAACTCAATCACAAGAGGAAATTTGGAAGGAACTCAAACACTTGGAGGTTAAAGAGCATCCTACTAATGAACAAATGGGTCAACTAGGAAACTAAAGAAGAATTAAAATAATTCATTGAAACTAATGAGAATGAAAACAAATCAGTTCAAACCTCTGGGATACAGCAAAGATGGTCCTAAGAGGGAAGGACATAGCAATCCAAGCCTCCCTCAAAAAATTAGAAAAATCCCAATTACACAAGCTAAACATACATCTAAAGAATCTGGAGAAAGAACTGCAAATAAAGCTTAAACCCAGCAAAGAAGAGAAATAATAAAGATTAGAGCAGAAATCAGTGAAATGGAAACTGGAACAGCTGAACAGATCAACAAACTTAGAAGCCGGTTCTTTGAAAGAACTAATAAGATCAATAAATCTCTGGCCAGACTTATTCAAAAGAAAAGAGAAAGGACCCAAATTAAATAAAATCGTGAATGAAATGGGAGAGATCATAACTAACACCAAAGAAATACAGACAATTTTAAGAACATATTATGAGCAACTGTATGCCAACAAATTAGGCAATCTGGAAGAAATGGGTGCATTTCTGGAAACTTATAAACTACCAAGACTGAAACAGGAAGAGGTAGAACATCTGAATAGACCCATAACCTGCAAGGAAATTCAAGCAGTAATCAAAAACCTCCCCAAAAAACAAGAGTCCAGGGTCACCTGGCTTCCCAGGGGGAATTCTATCTAACATTAAAGAAGAAATAACACCTATTCTACTTAAGCTGTTTCAAAAAATAGAAATGGAAGGAAAACTTTCAACCTCGTTCTATGAGGTCAGCATTACCTTGATCCCAAAACCAAAGACCCCATCAAAAAAATTACAGACCTATATCCCTGATGAACATGGGTGCCAAAATACTCACCAAGATAGTAACCAATAGGATCCAAGAATACATTAAAAAGATTATTCACCACAACAAGGTGGAATTTATTCGTGGGATGCAAGGATGGTTCAACCTTCACAAATCAATCAACATAATAGGTAACATTAATAAAACAAAGGATAGGAAACATATGATCCTCTCAATTGATGTAGAAAAAGCTTTGACAAAATATAGCATCATTCTTGATTAAAAGTTTTCAAAGCATTGGGTTGGAGGGAATGTATCTCAATATCATAAAAGCCATCTATGTGGGGCGCCTGGGTGGCTCAGTGGCTTAAAGCCTCGGCCTTCAGCTCAGGTCATGATACCAGAGTCCTGGGATCGAGCCCCGCATTGGCCTCTCTGCTCAGTGGGGAGCCTGCTTCCACCTCTCTCTCTCTGCCTGCCTCTCAGCCTACTTGTGATCTCTGTCTGTCAAATAAATAAATAAAATCTTTAAAAAAAAAAAAAAGCCATCTATGAAAAGCCAACAGGGAATAACATTCTCAATGGGGAAAAACTGAGAGCTTTCCCCCTAAGGTCAGGATCATGACAGGGATGTCCACTCTCACCACTATTGTTCAAATAGTACCAGAAACCCTAGCCTCAGCAATCAGATAACAAAAATAAAAGGCATTCAAATTGGCAAAGAAGAGTTCAAACTCTCCCTCTTCACAGATGGCATGATACTTTATGTGGAAACCCAAAAGTCTCCACCCCAAAATTGCTAAAACTCATACAGGAATTCGGCGATATGGCAGGATATAAAATAGATGCACAGAAATCAGTTGCCTTTCTATATACTAACAATGTGTCTGAAGAAAGAGAAATTAAGGAATTGATTCCATTTACAATTGCACCAAAACCCATAAGACACCTTGGAATAAGCCCAACCCAAAGAGGTAAAGGATCTGTATTCTAGAAATTAAAGAATACTTATGAAAGAAATTGAGGAAGACACAAAGAGATGGAAAAACATTCCATGCTCATGGATTAGAAGAATAAACATTGTTAAAATGTCTATGCTGCCAGAGAAATCTACACATTCAATGAAAACCCTACCAAAATACTACCAACATATTTCACAGAGCTGAAACAAACAATCCTAAAATTCGTAGGGAACCAGGAAAGACCCCCGAATCACCAGGGGAATGTTGAAAAAGAAAACGAAAGCTGGGAAGATCACAATGCCTGACTTCAAGCTATATTACAATGTTGTGATCATCAAGATAGCCTGGTACTGGCACAAAAACAAACACAGAGATCAATGGAAGAGAATAGAGAGCACAGAAAGGAACCCTCAACTCTATGGTCAACTAATTGTTGACAAATTAGGAAAGAATATACAATGGAAAAAAGACCGTTTCTTCACCAAATGGTGCTGGGAAAATTGGACAGCCACATGCAGTATGAAACTGGACCATTCTCTGGGAAAAGATATTTGCAAATGACATTACAGATAAAGATTTGGTATCCAAGATCTATAAAGAACTTATCAAACTCCACACCCAAAAAACAGAGAATCCAGTCAAGAAATGGGCAGAAGACATGAAGAGACATTTCTCCACAGAAGACATACAAATGGCTAACAGACACAATGAAAAAATGTTCAACATCACTAGCCATCAGGGAAATACAAAGCAAAACCACAACGAGATACTACCTTGCACCAGTTAGAATGGCCAAAATTAACAAGACAGGAAACAACAGTGTTGGTGAAGATGTGGGGAAAGGGGAACACTCTTACCCTATTGGTGGGAACACAAGCTGGTGCAGCCACTCTGGAAAACATTATGGATGTTCCTCAAGATGTTATAAACAGAGCTACCCTATGATCCAGCAATTGCACTACTGGGTATTTACCCCAACAATACAGATTTAGTGAAAATAAGGGACACCCGTACCCCAATGTTCATAGCAACAATGTCAATAAGAGCCAAACTGTGGAAGGAGTCCAGATGTCCTTCAACAGATGAATGGATAAAGAAGATGTGGTTCAGGGATGCCTGGGTGGTTCAGTTAGTTAAGCAGCTGCCTTTAGCTCAGGTCTTGATCCCAGGGTCCTGCATCTGGCTCCTGGCTCAGCAAGGAAACTGTTTCTCCCTCTGCTTGCTGCTCTCCCTGCTTGTTCTCATTTTCTCTCTCTTTGATGAATAAATGAGTAAAATCTTAAAAAGAAAATATGTTTCATATCTATAACGGAATATTATTCAGCCATCAAAAGGGATAAATACCAACCATTTGCATCGACATGGATGGAACTGGAGGGGATTATGCTAAGTGAAATAAGTCAATCAGAGAAAGCCATTATCATATTGTTTCACTAATATGCAGAATATAAGGAATAGCACTGAGGGTCTTAGAGGAAGGGAGGGAAAACTGAATGGGAAGAAATCAGGGAGGGAGAGAAAGAATGAGCGACTATGGACTTGAGGAAACAAATTGTGGGTTGCAGAAGGGAGATGGGGATGGGGTGATGGGCATTAAGGAGGGCACATGATCTGATGAGCACTGGGTGTTACACACAACTAATGAATTATTAAACACTACGTCAAAAACTAATGATGTCCTATATGTTGGCTAATTGAACTCAATAAAAAACAAAACAAAATAAAATAAAGGAAGAACTGGGGTTTGCCCTCAAGCAAAAAGCCATACAAATGGGAAACTCACGTGTCCCATTTTTTCCTTCCTTCCTTCCTTCCTTTTCTTTCTTTCTTTCATTTTTTTTTTTTTTTACAAAAGCATTAACTCTTCTGCAATATATACTTTTTTGTGCTGTTCTCCCATTATCTTCAAGTAGTTATTTTTTCTACTTGGCCCAGAGTTTGCAGTTTTTACCTGTAGGAGGGTTGCTCCAAGGATGTACTCAGCTATTACTAGCAGCAGAATTCTTTCTTTTTTACTAATATCTACAGGATCTGCACTGATTTCTTTTCTCTCATTCCTGATATTGGTTAATTTGTGTCCCCACTTCTTTTTTTGATTGATCAGATCTTTAGCTAAATGTTAACTAATTTATCTCTTAAAAGAAGCACGTTTTCTATTCAATTCATTTCCAGAAGTATCTTTATTTCATTCATTACTACTCTTCTTTTCCCTTAATTTCTTAAAGTGGAAGCTTAAATAATTTAGATTTTCCTTTTTTTCTAATATAAACATACAAAGCAATAATTTTTCCTTCTAAGTACCACTTGCTCTGTGTTCTACACTTTTATATGCATTTTTATTTGTATTCAGTTTTAGATATTTATCAGCTTCATTATGATTTCTTCTTTGACATATAGGCTATTTAAAAATGTGTTGTTTAATTTCAAAATATTTGGAGTTTTCCCTGATATTTTGCTGTTAGTAATTTCTAATTCAATTATGTTATATGTTCTATATATTATAAATGTAATTTGTTATTCTAATATAATTGTTATATTACATAATTGTACAATAGCCATATAACATATTGCATGATTTTAATCTATTTAAATCTATTGAGATTTGTTTTATGAACCAGCATAAAAGTGAATATTCTATGCACTTAAAGATACATTTTGCTTTTTACAGTGTTCTATAAATATCAATAGGTCAAGTTGGTTGATAATATTCTCCAGTCTTCTATACACTTACTGTTTTATTTGCCTAGTTGTTTTATCCATTCCTGAGAGATGAAGGTTAAAATAACCCACTATAATTGTTGATTTTTCTTTTCTTTTTTTTTAATTGTTGGTTTTTCTAATTCACTGTTTACTTTTTGTTTCACAGGTATCAAACCTCTTGCTGTAAGTGCATGCAAATTTAGGATTGTTATATCTCTTGATGACTTAATCTCTTTATCATTGTAAAAATGTTCCTGTTTTCTACAGCCAGCATATTTGAACACACACAACTTTTATAACCAGACTATAATAGATCCATGCAATTTTCTTTAACAAAAGTGAAGAGCTAGCATAGACTTTGGAGTAAAGATGACACTCTGTAAAAGATAACAAAGAACTTTTCCAGGGTTAAAGATCAGAATGTCACAGGGGAATTACGTGTAAATAACCTAGTCAGGATTCAATTTCATGATGATATTATGTAAGATTAGGTAAGAAAGGACATTGATTCCAACTTAGCCAATGTTAATTTTATTAGTGTCTTTGAGACAAATATCGTCTAGTTTACACTTACTTTTATGACAAGATGTAGTGGGATGCTCAATGCCTTGTGTCAAAATTTTGCCTGTTCTCTTAATAGCTGGATACTTCCTTAACATGATAAAAGATTTACCCCAGTGTCCCAAAACAGCAGCATACTTTTTAAAAATTTTATTTTATATTTTAAAGATTTTATTTATTTATTTGACAGAGAGAGACAGAGAAGGAACACGAGCAGGGAGCCTGACTCAGGGCTTGATCCTAGGACTCTGGGATCATTACCTGAGCCAAAGGCAGACACTCAACCAACTAAGCCACCCAGGTGCCCCCCAGCAGCATACTTAATGGGAACATTCTGGAGAAAGCCCATTAAAAGTAAAATAAGACAAAGAAGCCTACTGTCTTCACTATTATTAAATATTTTTATTGGAAATAACTAGTCAATACAATTAGATATGAGAAATTGGAGTTATAAAATTTGGAAAGGATTAAGGTAAAACTTTATCTCAATGACATGATAGTTATCATAGAAAATCTAAAAGAATCAACTCCAAACAATAAAACAATTTAGTAAAGTAGTAGAATCTTACTATGCATAAAATGATTCTTCCATGTACATGAACAACTACCATATGTAGTAACTCTATTCTGATTTGGTAGTTCTAGGCAGCTGCTGAGATAGGCTAGATATGCTGGATTTTCTTTTTAAGATTTTATTTATTTATTTGGCAGAGAGAGAGAGAGAGCACAAGTAGGCAGAGAGGCAGGCAGAGAGAGGGGGGTAAGCAGGCTCCCCGCTGAGCAGAGAGCCCAATGCAGGGCTCGATCCCAGGACCCTGAGACCATGACCTGAGCTGAAGGCAGAGGCTTAGCCTACTGCGCCACCCAGGCGCCCCTAGATTTGGTGGATTTGACCCTGTTGCTGTTGAGTGAATTTCTCAAAGTAGTCATTTCACCACTTTTCCACCACTATTACCCCTCATTGACAGGACTATAGTCAACCCCTCCTCATCTCTCTACCTCCTACCCCTGCCCTGGCTCCTTGGAAGTTAAGAGGCAGCAAAACAGATCCTGTCCTTAAATATATAGGGGAGAGAGAAAGTATCAGATAGGATACTTGTGGCGGTGAGAAGTAGAATCCCTGTCTCAAGTGGACTTAAAAGTAATAACTTAAAAGTAATAACCAACTTAAAAGTAATAACCAAGGGGCGCCTGGGTGGTTCAGTGGGTTAAAGCCCCTGCCTTCGGCTCAGGTCATGATCCCGGGGTCCTGGGATCGAGCCCCGCATCGGGCTCTCTGCTCAGCGGGGAGCTTGCTTTCTCCTCTCTCTCTGCCTGCCTCTCCACCTACTTGTGATTTCTGTCTGTCAAATAAATAAATAAAATCTTTAAAAAAAAAAAGTAATAACCAATATTTTTGAGCACTTACAACATCATCAGTGCTATCTAATCTCATTTAATCTTCATATCAGCTCTATCAGAAAATAAGGAAACTTATTAGATATCCCCACAAGACCTTCAGAAACACAGGGAATTTTCAAATGACATTAAACTTGACTAGTCTGGTAATGGAACATACCAAATTTAGATTACCCACCAATACTGAGACTCTACTTTTTGGAGGAAAGGTACTTGGAATTCAAATTTGACATTAAAAAAGTAAATAATGATAGCAATAGTGGTGATGATGACGTGGGAAACAAAGGCAGAAGAAAAATTTCCTTACTGCTTGCTGCCCATCGATGACAAAACAGGCAGAGTGACATTCCTCTAGGGACTCAACTGCCTCGATGTTGACACTTTGCTAAGGGCAAAATGCAATCTTAGCCTAACCCCCAGGACCCCGTAGGTCTTCTATAACATATAGAAATTCCTTTGGAAACCTTCTTTATCTTTACTCCCCAAGATACATGTTAGCAATCATCCCCCAAGCATATGACCCACGGATACACCTCTGGAGGCTCTCATGACTAAGGTTTTATAAGATCTTTTAAATGACCTTTTCCCAACAATAAGTAACCCCCTCAATCTTCTGGAAATCTTATTTCCAGAATTCCTTAGAGACTTATGCTAACCCTAACCCCTTCCCAACTTGAAGGTATATAATTACCACCTCGTAACAACCCCATTGCAGGTTTCTGCGCACAGGTTCTCTCCCTGAACTTTAATAAAACCAGCTTTTTGCACTAAAGACCGCTCAAGAATTCTTTCTTGGCCACTGACTTTGAACTCTAACATCCTTCCTAAATCAATGACTGCAGTATTATGATCAAAATGAAAATAAGGATGGCTAACGTTCATTGATGACTTACAAGGTGCCAGACCCTACCTACCTAAGCACTTTACATCCTCATAACAAATGTACCAGATAAATTCTGTTATTACTCATTTTATTACTTAAAAAATTTTTTTTTAAAATTTTATTTATTTATTTGACAGACAGCGATCACAAGTAGGCAGAGCGAGGGGCGGGGGGTGGGGAAGCTCCCCGCTGAGCAGAGAGCCCAACGCGGGGCTTGATTCCAGGAGCCTGGGATCATGACCTGAGCGGAAAGCAGAGGCTCAACCCACTGAGCCACCCAGGCGCCCCTCATTTTAATTACTTAACTTGGGTTACATTGTTTTTTCTTACCCCCTGGCATTCCCTGGAGCACAGTAGGCATTGAATAAAAATTTGGTGAACAAAAGGAAATTTAATGTTGCCAAATTTCTCAACCGAATGGGACAAGATGGACTTTCGAGCCAGAGCGGGACCCCGATGGTCGGTGGTTTCATGTCCTTGGAGGTCAGCCAAAGCGCCAGACCCCCTGCAGGAGCCACATAAACCCATGGTTTAAATTTCCTCCACTAGCGCAGCTGGACTGAATGTACGAGGGGGCTAACGAGCCGCTGAAAGCGGAAAGAGAGGCTCTGAGATGCGGGTGCGAGTGGGAGCGTCTGGGAAGCTGAAGCCACACCCCCTCCCCCCATCACCACCTGGGAATCCGGGCCTGGGACTCTGGTTTGGCCCACCACTGTCCGGAGCTCCGCTCGACCGGCGCGACCTGACGCTCTACACCTGCGAGGATGCCGCACCGGAAGTCTCGACTGCTCTTTGCCGGCGTGCGGGCGGGCTGGCTTTTCCCGCCCACTCTACAGCCCCCGGAAGGAGGGCGCTTGCGTTCCGCTGCACGCTGCTCAGAAGCCTGACAGGTTAGATTCCGGGTCGCTCCAAGCGTCCCGGTCTCTTTTACTTTTGGAAATGTTTGTTCCCGCAGTGTGGGGGCTGCGTTTGCGCTTCCTGTGGGCTGCTGCCCGGGGAATGCCCTCAGGGGTCACCTCCCGGCGGCTCGCGCCTTCGCTCGGTCGCGACCTTCCCGCTGTATGCTTGGTGTCGGGCGCCCTTGGTGGGCTCCGCGCCTTGGGTTGCTGCGAGGTGCTTCCTCCCTCCCTCCCGGGGGTTGTGGGGCGGTGGGTAGCAGCTAGCCGTGACCTTGCCCTGCCGTCCGCGTTGAGCGTTCGTAAAAGCGCGTTTGTGAGGAGCTGGGGTCCCCTCCAAGAGGTGGAACTGGGCGCCTTGCGGGCGGTGCTGAGTTACCACAGTGTGAGGGAGACCCTGCCAGCATGACTGCGGAAGAGTTTCCTGGTAGTGGTTGTCGTGATTTTTGTCGCCGTCGCCCTTGCACTCCCTGCAGGGTTCTAGCAATAGAAATCATTTTTAGTGTTAGGGACAGGACATCTGTGCATGTGTGCGTGTCAGTCGGTGCGTTGTGTATAATAGTAAAAATCCACAAAAATTCTTGTATTTAATACTGGGTTCTTCTTTGAATCTCATTCTTACTTGTGGGGTATTGTTATACGTTTAAGGCATTTTATTGCTGTTTCACCTTTGTACAGAAGTAACGACTCTGCTTAAAATTTGCACGTACAAAACGCAGATCTGATTATGTTATTCCCATGCTCAGAAGCTTCCTGACCTCCCTGTTCATTCAGGATAATACAAATTCTTTAGCCTGGCTTCCAGACCTTTCAGTGTCTTGCTAATGCTGAGTTTTTCAGTCAGCTCTCCTTAGGTATATACCTAAGATTACAATTGCTGGGTCATAGGGTAATTTTATGTTTCCCATTTTGAGGAACTGCCAGATTGTTTTCCAAAGCAGCTGTACCATGTTATAGTCCCATCAGCAGTATATGAAGGTTCTGATTTCTTCATATCGTTTCTAATACTTTTCATTGCCTGTTTTTTTTTTCTTTAAGATTTTATTTATTTGACAGAGAGAGATCACAAGTAGGCAGAGAGGCAGGCAGAGAGAGAGGAAAGGAAGCAGGCTCCCTGCTGAGCAGAGAGCCGGATGGGGGGCTCGATCCCAGGACCCTGACATCATGACCTGAGCCGAAGGTAGAGGCTTAACTCACTGAGCCACCCAGGTGCCCCGATGTAATTTCTTTAAATGAAAAGTTCATGAGGTTAATTTTCACTCTTCCTGAAGACTAGGTTACAGGTGTGTGTGGGGTAATTAGAGAGTCATTTGAACAACAGCTTTAATGTGTAGAACACCAGACCCAGGAAAACATGATGTGGAGAATCTGTGAGCAGCATCTTAAGAGTTGAAAACTGAAGCAGGGGGAAACGGTTTACATAATTTGCCCATTCCTTACTGGGTTTTGTCTTTTCCTTATTGATTGACAGGAATTCTTTGTGTAGAGAATTGACTGTTCTTATTGACCGTTAGATATGTGGCAGGTATTTTTGGTCTGTTTGCCTGTTAACTCTGTTTTGTACCTTCTTATTATTCTTTTTTTTTTTTTAAAGATTTTATTTATTTATTTGACAGAGAGAGATCACAAGTAGATGGAGAGGCAGGCAGAGAGAGAGAGAGAGAGAGAGGAGGAAGCAGGCTCCCCACTGAGCAGAGAGCCCGATGCGGGACTCGATCCCAGGACCCTGAGATCATGACCTGAGCCGAAGGCAGCGGCTTAACCCACTGAGCCACCCAGGCGCCCCCCTTCTTATTATTCTTAATAAATGATTTTTTAAAAAGATTTTATTTGACAGAAGAGATCACAATACTAATACAAATACTATACTAATGTTTTGCATTTTTGTGTTGTCAGGACTGTCAGTCTTTTCCTATAAAAGGCCTCTAGGTGGCAGTTTGAGCTACTCTTCTCTTAAATTATGGGGATTTTATAAACTGACACTGCTTAATTTGATGTCTGAGCCCCTGGTACTGTATTTAATGTTATAGCTTTCATTCTTTTGGATACTGGTGCCTCCCTATCTCTCTGCCATGAAAAGTAAACATAATCTGCTGTAGTTTTTTTTTTTTTTTTTTTTAAAGATTTTATTTATTTATTTGACAGAGAGAGATCACAAGTAGACGGAGAGGCAGGCAGAGAGAGAGAGAGAGAGAGAGGAGGAAGCAGGCTTCTTGCTGAGCAGAGAGCCCGGTGCGGGACTCGATCCCAGGACCCTGAGATCATGACCTGAGCCGAAGGCAGCAGCTTAACCCACTGAGCCACCCAGGCGCCCTAATCTGCTGTAGTTTTATTCGTTCATTTAATTTTGTATTTCAGACATACTCCTAGAAGCTATTCCCATATTCTCTTATTGATGTTAAAATACTGCATTAGATTTGTGAGAACCATATTGGACACTTGGTCATCAAATAGTAGGTACTTACTTCATCGTAGCAGAGGTATATATAAAGATTTTATGTATGCAGAGCTTGAATGTGACTATGCTGGTTCTATATTGATTGGGGCATGCTGGTGATTGTAGTTTTATAAAATCCTATTAAATTGTTTTCATATTTTTCTCATTTTGTTGGATTAAAAGTAGTGGTAAAAAAGTATTTTTAGGATCTCTGAACATTCTGAGAAACTGAGTAAAGCTGTATAACAAAGCTCCATAGAAAAAGTTGAATCTCAATTTTATATACACTGTCCAAAGCATAGTTATTAACCTTTGGCCTGATTTGTTAGGAGGACTCTTTTATTTTTTGACTCAGTGTTTGCCTCAGGTTTTTTTTTTTTTTAAATTTATTTTTAATTTTTTTTATTAACATATAATGTATTATTAGCCCCAGGGGTACAGGTCTGTGAATTGCCAGGTTTATACACTTCACAGCACTCACCATAGCACATACCCTCCCCAATGTCCATAACCCTGCCACCCTCTTCCTACCTCCCTCCCCCCAGCAACCCTCCCTTTGTTTTGTGAGATTAAGGGTCTCTTATGGTTTGTCTCCCTTCCGATCCCATCTTGTTTCCTTTATTCTTTTCCTACCCCCCAAACCCCCCACGTTGCATCTCCACTTCTTCATATCAGGGAGATCATATGATAGTTGTCTTTCTCCAACTGACTTATTTCACTAAGCATGATACCCTGTAGTTCCATCCACATCATCGCAAATGGCAAGATTTCATTTCTTTGGATGGCTGCATAGTATTCCATTGTGTATATATACCACATCTTCTTTATCCATTCATCTGTTGATGGACATCTAGGTTCTTTCCATAATTTGGCTATTGTGGACATTGCTGCTATAAACATTTGGGTGCACGTGCCCCTTGGGATCACTACGTTCATATCTTTAGGGTAAATACCCAGTACTGCAATTGCTGGGTCAGAGGGTAGCTCTATTTTCAACTTTTTGAGGAACCTCCACGCTGTTTTCCTGAGTGGCTGCACCAGCTTGCATTCCCACCAACAGTGTAGGAGGGTTCCCCTTTCTCCGCATCCTCGCCAGCATCTGTCATTTCCTGACTTGTAAATTTTAGCCATTCTGACTGGTGTGAGGTGGTATCTCATTTTGGTTTTGATTTGTATTTCCTTGCCTCAGGTTTTTTTTTTTTTTAAATGGTGGTAAAATATACATATCATGAAATCTAGCATTCTAAACATTTTTACATGTACAATTCAGTGACCATAGGTACATTTATGTTATTGTGCGACCATCACCACCATCCTCTCCAGAACTTTCATCTTCCAAACTGAAATCCTGTTCTCATTAAATAATAACTCTATATTGCCCCCTCTCCAGTTGTTGGCAACCACTTTTTGGTCTGAGTTTGTTCCAAGTACCTCATATAAATGGAATCATACAGTATTTGTCCTTTTATATCTGGGTTATTTCATATAGCATAATGTCTTTAAGGTTCATCCATGTTGTCATATATTGCAGAATTTCCTTCCTTTTAATGGCTGAATAATCCACTGTATGTGTATATCCCATTTTGTTTATCTACCTATTAGTTGATAGACATTTGGGTTGTTTCTATCTTTGGCTTTTGTGAATAGTGGTGTTATTAGCACTGGTACATAGATATCTGTGGAATTACTGGATCATAGAATGATTCTGTTTAATTTTTTTGAGCAACTGCACATACATTTCAGTGGTTTTTGTCATTCACAGAAAATACGAAATTTAAAGAATGGTATAATTTAGGCATATATGATCATGTTTACTTTTCTATAAATATAAATTCAAAGAGCCATCTCTTAATTGGATAGAAGTTTTTGTCTTATGACATGGGATCTGTGAGCTTATTAAAATTATTAGAATTCAGACTAAATGAAAGGTTTACCTCAGTTTCTCAAACTCAAAACCTCTTTATAGTTCATGCTCTTGTTTTTTTTCTTTACTCTGTTTTTAATGTTTGGGAGCATAATGTTATCCATCATGTCAGACTCTAAAATGGAGGTGATTTTGTGTATTTATATAATTCCAAAGATCTGGATTACTCTGTTACTCTGTTGCTCTAGGTGCATACTTCGGTAATTACTCTGGTATGCTGTGAATACTGCTGCTTTTGATATGTCCAAGAGTATCTGTGATATTTATTAGCGTAGAATGGGAAGTTGCTGTTTACTGTGGGGTATGGGCTGTAACAATGATGAGAGAATATTAAGGAGTTTGTGGAAGACATTGCAATTGAGGAGGTATTAGAGGGAGGGTCTAGCAGGCAGCAGGTAATTTCAGTTCTCTAGGGTTTGGTTGAACTATACTGTTGTCTTTTTTTCTACATTTCCCCATTGGTCCCAGGGAGGCCACAGTTATTCACAGGGATCTCAATACCCACAAAATGTACATTAGGGGAATACTTGAAAAAATAATGGTACAGCGATACATATAATTTATTTCATTCTTTTCCATGTGACTGTCCAATTTTCCCAGCACCAGTTTCCTCTCTGTTGAAGAGACTTTTTTCTGCACTGTGTGTTCTTGCCTCCTTTGTCATACACTAATTTACCATGTAAGTATGGCTTTATTTCTGTGCTCATTTCTGTTCCAGTGACCCGTGTCTCTGTTTTGTGCAAGTACCATACTGTTTTGATTACTCTAGCTGTGTAATATAGTTTGAAATCTGAGATTGTGATAACTCCTGCTTTATTCTTAATAAATGATTTTTAAAAAGATTTTGTTTATTTATTTGATAGAGATCAAAAAATAGGCAGAGAGGAAGGCAGGGGGTGCGGGGAGCAGACTTCCCACTGAGCAGAGAGCCTAATGCAGGGCTCAATCCCAGGACCCTGAGACCTTGACCTGAGCCAAAGGCAGGGGGTTAACCCACTGGAGCCACCCAGGCGCCGCTCCAGCTTTTTTCTTTATCTAGATTTCTGTGGATATTCAGGGATAACCATTTTGTGGTTCCATACAACTTTTGGGATTATTTGTTCTGGTTCTGTGAAAAATATAATTGGTATTTTGATGACATTGCATTGAATCTGTAGATTGCTTTAGGTAGTATGGACATTTTAACAATATTCATTGTTCCAGTTCATGAGCATGGAATGTCTTTTCATTTGTGTCATATTCAATTTCATTCACCTGTTTCTTACAGTTTTTAGAATACAGGTCTTTCGCTCCTTTGGATAAATTTATTCCTTGACCTTGGTATTTTATCTTTATGATGAATTATAAATGGGATTTTTTTTCTTAATTTCTCTTTGTGCTAGTTTATTATTAGTGCACAGAAGTGCAACAGATTTTGTATATTAGTTTTGTGTTCTGAAATTTTACTGAATTACTTTATTCTAATAGGGTTTTTTTTTTTGGCATAGTCATTAGGGTTTTCTATATGTAGTATCATGGCATTGCAAATAAGTGACAGTTTCACTTCTTTACCAATTTGGATACCTTTTATGGATTTTTCTTGTCTAATTGCTGTGGCTAGGACTTCTAATACTATGTTAAATAAAAATGGCATCCATTGGAGTAGGCATCCATGGAATAGGCATCCCTGTCTTGCTCTCAATCTTAGAGAAAGAACTTTCAGCTTTCACCATGGAGTATGGTGTTAGTGGTGTGTGTTTTGTAGAAATGGACTATTATGTTGAGGCATGTTCCCTTTATACCCACTTTGTTAGTTTTCTATCATGAATGGATGTCACATTCTTTTTCTTTCTTTCTTTCTTTCTTTTTTTGCTTTTATTGAGGTAACTGCATGATTTTTGCCTTTTATTTTCTTAATGTGATTTATCATTGTTGATTTATTTGTGGATATTGGACCATCCTTAAATCCCTGGCATAAATCCTGTTTGATCATGGTGAATAATCCTTTTAATGTGTTGTTGAATTCAGTATACTAATATTTTGTTGAGGATATTTTTGTCATGTTCATCAAGGATTTTATTTGTAATTTCTTTCTTTTTTTTTTTCTTTTTGTGCTGCCTTTGGTTTTGGTATAAGGGTAATGCTGGCCTTAAAAAATGAATTTGGAACTATTTCTTCTTTGAATGTTTGGAATAATTTGATCTTTAAATGTTTAGTGGAATTCACAGGGAAGCCATCTGGCCCGGGACTTACTTGTTGGGAGTTTTTGAGTCCTGATTCAATTTCATTACTAATAATCAGTCTGTTTAGATTTTCTATTTCTTCCTGATTGCATTTTGGAAAAACACATGTTTTTCTAGGTTGTCCAGTTTTTTGGCACATAATTATTTATAGTAGTTTCATAATCCTTTGTGTTTCTGTGGTGTGATTTATAACTTGTTTTATTTCTGATTTTATTTTAGTTCTCTTTTTTTCTTGATGAGTCTGGCTAAAGGTTTATCAATCTCATTAATATTTTTTAAACTCTTTTCTTCATTTATTTCAACCTGATCTTTATTATTTCCTTTTTATTAACTTTGGGCTTTTTTCTTTTCTGTTCTTTATGTGTACAGTTAGATTGTTTATTTGAAATTTTTCTTGTTTCTTGAGATGGGCCAGACCTATGTTGCTATAAACTTCCCTCTTGGTACTGCTTTTGCTGCGTTCCTAAGATTTTGAACCACTGTGTTTCCATTTTCATTTGCCTCAGGACCTGTTGGTTGTTTCATACCATGTTTAGCCTTCATGTGTTTGTGTTTTTTCCAGTTTTCTTCTTATAACTGATTTCTATTTTCATACTGTTGTGGTCAAGAAAGATATTGAATTATCTCAGTTTTCTTAAATATTGAGGTATATTTTGTGGTATAACGTGTGATCTATCCTGGAAAATGTGGGTCTTGTTTTTTATCCATTCAGTCATCCTTTGTGTGTGTGTGTGTTTTTTTTTTTTTTTTTAAGATTTTTTTTTTAAATTTATTTGACAGACAGATCACAAGTAGGCAGAGAGGCAGGCAGAGAGAGAGAGAGGAGGAGGAGGCAGGCTCCCTGCTGAGCAGAGAGCCTGATGTGAGGCTCGATCCCTGGGATCATGACCTGAGCCGAAGGCAGAGGCTTTAACCACTGAGCCACCCAGGCACCCCCACCCTTTGTGTTTTAATGGAAAATTTAGACCATTTACATTTAAAGTGATGATTGATAGGTATGTACTTCTTGCTATTTTAATTGTTTTCTGGCTATTTTGTAGTTCTGTTCCTTTCTTCTCTGCTGTCTTTTATGATTTGGTAAGTTTCTTTAGTGGTATGCTTTGATGCTTATCTTCTGTGTGTCTCCTATTTTTGCTTGGTGGTTACCATGAAGCTTACATGTAAAAAATTATATTTATGACCATCTATTTTAAGTTGATTAACAAGTTTAAATGCATTCTAAAGCTCCACATTTTTTACTCTTTCTGCCATGATTTATGTTTTTGATTATACATTTTACATCTGTTAATCTTGTGTACTCCTTAACTATTTAATTATGGTTATTTTTACTATTTTTGCCTTTTAACTTTCATACTAGCTTTATACATAATCTTCTACCTTTACTACATATTTACTTTTCTCAGTGAGATTAATCCTTTCATGTGTTTTCTTTTTAAATTAATGCCCTTCGCTTTCAACTTAAAGAAATCTTTTTAATGCTTGTTGTAAAGCTAGCTTAGTGGCAGTAGATTCTTTTAGCTTTTGCTTGTCTGGAAGACTTTTTATCTTTCCTTCAATTCTGAATGATGACTTTGCTGGGTAGAGTATTCTTGATTGGAAATGTTTTTCTTTTAGCACTTTGAACATATTGTGTCACTTTTTGCTGGCCTACAAAGTTCCCGCTACAAAATCTGCTGATAACCTTATTGGGGGGGGTGTTCCTTGTTGTATAATGAATTATTTTTCTTCCTTTTACATTCTCTTCTTGTTGTTAACTTTTGATATTTAATTATATCTTGATGTGGATCTCTTTGGGTTTATTTTATTTGAAACTCTCTGCTTCATGGATCTGGATGTTTCTTTTCTCAGCTTATATAAGTTTTCCCTTATTATTTCTTCAAGTAAATTTTCTGCCCCTTTCACTTTGTTTTCTTTCTGGGACTCTTACAATGCAAATGCTAGTCTACTTGATGTTGTCTGAGAAATCCCTTAATCCCTTTTTTTCATTTATTTTTTTCTTTTTGCTGCTCTTAGTGGGTGAGTTCCTCTGCCCTGTCTGCAAGTTGACTGGTCCTCTCCCCTGCTTCATTTAGTTTGCTGTTAAACTCCTGTAGTTTATGTTTCAGTTTAATTATTGTATTTTTTAATTCTTTGATTTCTTTTTGGGATTTTCCTGTATTTTCTACCTCTGTTGAAATTCTCATTGTGTTTGTCCATTCTTCTGAGTTTGGTTAGCATCTCTATGACATTTATGAGCCTTACTTTGAACCCTTTATCAGGTGAATTACTTATCTCTGTTTTATTAAGTTTTGTTTTCTGCAGTTATGTTCTTTCATTTGGAGCATATTCCTGTTTCTTCCTTCTGCTTGCTTAACTCTCTGATTAGTTTCTATACATTAGGTGAACCACCTACTTTCCTCAGTTTTGAAGTGTCAGCCTTGTGTATGAGATGAACCTTGTTGTTCAGCCTTTACCCTAGGTCATAGTTGTCTCTCAAACAGTTGTGATTGCCCAAGTAGCCCATTTTATTCTTTGTAGCTCCCAGTAGTTGAGAGTGTCTAAGACCAGTGTGCCAAAGGGGAGGACCTCAGTTAGCACCTAGATTCAGGTGATTGTTTTGAAGCCAGACTCTCAGGCAACAGCTTTAAAAGTATGCAGATATAGATACATAGAGTTGTGGGACCACTAATCTAAGCCCTGCTGGCTACCAGAGCCAGCCAGTCTGGAGGTGTCCCCTTGCCAAGAGTCACAAAAAGCAGGACTCAGATGAATGTAAACTTTCTGGGAAATACTAGTGAGCTGTAGCAAGGCATAGGGAGTGTAAAATGGTCTTCTCCAGCTTGTTTCTTAAGAGTACTGGGGCGCCTGGGTGGCTCAGTGGGTTAAAGCCTCTGCCTTCGGCTCAGGTCATGATCCCAGGGTCCTGGGATCGAGCCCCACATTGGGCTCTCTGCTCAGCAGGGAGCCTGCTTCTTCCTCTCTCTCTCTCTACCTGCCTCTCTGCCTAGTTGTGATCTCTATCAAATAAATAAAACCTTTAAAAAGAAAAAAAAAGAGTAATTGTGTCGCCCTCAGATGTGTGCCAGATCTGAAGCTCCAGGACTACCAAGTAGGTCTTTCGTGAAAAGGCAAGGGACATGTTTCAGTTTGCTCTCTAGGTAGTTTCCTGGGGTTGGTGGCCTGCCGAGATGTGTTTCCAATTATTATGGTCCTATGGGACCCAGGAAATGCAAGCTCCCATTGCCACTGGAGCCAGGCAATCAACAGGTATCTTTGGGAGTCAGATACAAAATCAAGGACTAGACTCTTTACTAATAGTTTTTATCAAGTGTGGTGGGCAAGAAAGTGTAAAATCAACATGGTTACTTCTCATATTCTTTCAGAAATTCACAGATTTTCTCACAAACTTTATTAGGAATAAAAACATTTTCTTAGTGATATTTTCCAACAGGTGGCAGTGTGGTACTATAGTAGGGCATAATAATAAAGATTGTGATGCCTTTTTTTTTTTTTTTTTTTTTTTTTTTAAGGTTTTGTTTATTTGAGAAAGACATACTAGGGGCGCCTAGGTGGCTCAGTGGGTTGAGCCGCTGCCTTCGGCTCAGGTCATGATCCCAGGTCCTGGGTTCGAGCCCCACGTCGGGCTTTCTGCTCGGCAGGGAGCCTGCTTCCTCCTCTCTCTCTGCCTGCCTCTCTGCCTACTTGTGATTTCTCTCTGTCAAATAAATAAAGACATACAGGGAGAGAGAGAGCACGAGTGGTGAGTAGAGGGAGAAGCAGACCCTCTGCTGAGTTTATTTTTGCTTTTGTTTCCCTTGCCTCGGGAGATATATCTAGAAAGAAATTGCTATAGCCCGTGTCAAAGAATTTACTACCTGTGTTCTCTTCTAGGATTTTTATGGTTTCAGGTCTCACATTTAGGTCGTTAATCCATTTTGAATTTACTTTTGTGTAGGGTTTAAGAAAGTGTCCAGTTTCATTCTTTTGCATGTTGCTGTCCAGTTTTCACAACAAAAGAGACTCTTTCCCACTGGACATTCTTTTCTGCATTGTTGAAGATTAATTGACCCTATACTTGTGGGTTATTTCTGGATTTTCTATTCTGTTGATCTGTGCATATTTTTTTTTGTGCCAGTACCATACTGTTTTGATTGCTTACAGCTTTGAAATATACCTTGAAGTCCAGAATTGTAATGCTTCCAGTTTTTCTTAAGATTGCTTTGCTTTGGGGGCACCTGGGTGGCTCAGTCGTTAAGCGTCTGCCTTCGGCTCAGGTCATGATCCCAGGGTTCTGGGATCGAGCCCCGCATCGGGCTCCCGGCTTGGTGGGAAGCCTGCTTCTCCCTCTCTCACTCCCACTGCTTGTGTTCCCTCTCTCGCTGTGTCTCTCTGTCAAATAAATAAATACAATATTTAAAAAAAAAAAAGATTGCTTTGCTTTGGCTGTTTGAGGTCTTTTATGGTTCCATAAAAATTTTAGGATTGTTTGTTCTAATTCTGTGAAAAATGCTTTTGGTATTTTGATAGGGATTGAATTAAATATGTAGATTGCTTTGGATAGTATAGACATTTTAACAATATTTGTTCTTCCAATCCATGAGCATAGAATGTCTTTGCATTTTTTTATGTCATCTTGAAATTTTTTCATCAGCGTTTTACAGTTTTCAGACTACAGATCTCTTATCTCTTTGGCTAGGTTTATTCCTAGGTTATCTTACTATTTTTGATGCCATTGTAAATGAGATTGTTTTCTTAGTTTTTTTTCCTGCCGTTTCATTATTGGTGTTTAGAAATGCAACGGGTTTCTGTGCGTTGATTTTGTATCCTGCAGCTTTACTGAGTTTGTTTATCAGTTCTCGCACTTTTTTGGTAGAGTCTTTAGAGTTTTCTCTATATGGTACCATGTCATCTGCAAAGATTGGAAATTTGATTTCTTTTTGATTTGAATTCCTTTTATTTATTGATTGATTTGTGTTTTGATTGCTGTGGCAAGGATTTCCACTACTATGTTGAATAAAAGTGGTGAGATTGGACATCCTTGTCTTCTTCCTAACCTTAGAGGAAAAGCTCTTAGTTACTCCCCATTAAGGATGATGTTTGCTGTAGGTTTTTCATATGTGGGCTTTATTATGTTGAGGTATGTTCCCTCTAAACCTGCTTTGTTGAAGGTTTTTCTCATGACTGGAGGTTGTTTTTTATCAAATTTTTTTTCCTGCATCTATATTTGTCTTATTGATATGATGTGTCACATTTATTGATTTGTGTATATTGAATCATTCTTGTAGGGCAGGAATAAATCCCACTTGATCGTGGTGCATAATGATATCTTTATTTTTTAAAAGCTTTTATTTATTTATTTGAGAGAGAGTGAATGAGGGAGAGGGAGCCCAAGTGGAGGGAGGAGAGAGGGAGAGGGAGAATCAGGCTCCCCACTGAGCAAGGAACCCAATGTGGGGCTTGATCCCAGGACCCTGGGATCACATCCTAAGCCGAAGGCAGATGCTTAACCAACTGAACCTCCCAGGTGCCCCCATAATGACATCTTTTAATCTATTTTTTACTTCAGTTTGCTAGTATTTTATTGAGAATTTTTGCATCTTTGTTCATCAGGGATATTGGCCTGTGGTTCTCCTTTTTAGTGGATTCTTTATCTGGCTTTGGTATCAGGGTAATGCTGGCTTCATAGAATGAATTTGGAAGTAGGAAAACTTTAGAATTAACATTGAACTCTAAAAAAATTTTTTTGGATCTGTTTCAGAACTTACCTTACGCTTATAATATCCCTTGCAAAACAATCTGTGAATAAAAGTATTCCTCCATACTTTTATATTTATTTTCAAATGTTTAAAATGTTTGCAGAGTTGTGAGTTAACTTTTTAAAAAACAATTTAAGCTTTTATTCAGTTTTACAGATTTAAAATATATTAAACATTTCTAGGGTTACTAAAAATGTCTTAATTATGTCTTCACTTAAAACAGTCAGTATTTAAATTACAGTCATTTTTATGTTCACAATTTTTTCTTCAAAAGTAGAATAAATTTTAATTAAAAAATATTTCAGCGAGTATAGCTCTGTCACAGTTCATGAGATTTATACTTATTAAGTTAACATATAGTAAACAGATTCATTTGTATCAAACGCAAACCAAAAAACCCCATATAATATGAGGTAGTTTCAATATTCATGGTGAGTGTAGGACTTGAGACAGTCTTCCTTCCAAAGATCAGTGCATCTGGAATGTTTAACCTAAAATTATCATCCTTGATTATCAAAAACCAAAACAAAAAATGGCATTTTTAAAAGGAGAATGAGTTTCAAAGTCAAAATGACTCTTCCCCTTATTTCAAAAATAAAATAAAACAGAATTTTTCCAAAATACCAAGTAGAAAGATTATGTACATAGAAGAAACGTGCACACATTAATGAAACAAACTTGAAAAAAGCCTTTATCTACAGACCTAAAAATTACAACTATTCTACCTCCTTGTCTTCATTATTATATGTATTTCCTAACGTATATTTAACAAAAATTATAAAGCTTTCAAGATCCAGAACATATAAAGCAAGATCATTTTTATCAGTATCTTAAAGGAGGTGGAAAAAATCCTAAGGTATAACCCAAAGAGAGGCAAAGCAAACTCTAAATTGAAAAGTGATCATGATGTTCTCAAAGTAGAAATGTGATTTTTTTGAAAAAAGATTTTATTTACTTGACAGAGTGAGAGAGATCACGAATAGGCAGAGAGAGAGAGGGGAAGCGGGCTCCCTGCTAAGCAGAGAGCCTGATGGGGGACTCGATCCTAGGACCCTGAGATCATGACCTGAACCGAAGGCAGAGGCTTAACCTACTGAGCCACCCAGGCGCCCCGAATTGTGTGACTTTAATTTAAACTTTAAAATAGCAGGCTGCCGGGGTGCCAGCTGGCTCAGTCAGAAGAGCATGCATCTCTTGATCTTGGTGTCATGAGTTGGAGACCCATGAGTTAACTTTTTTTTTTAAACATTAGCCTTTTGTTGCAGGAATAACTCCAGTGTTATGAATGAACCTGTAATATGTGTGTGTATGTATGTGTGTGTGTATGTATGTGTGTGTGTGTGTATATATATATATATATATATATATATATATGTATATGTATTAATATACATAACATTCCAGGGTTGAATTCCAGGTTGAATCATTCTTGTAGGGCAGGAATAAACACTCCAGTGTTATGAATGAACCTGTAATATGTATCTATATATATATAAATATGTATATAAAACATCCTCAGCTTCTGCTTCTTCAGTTATTTATAGTGTGTTCACTATTCTGGGCGCTTTCTACTGATTATTCTCTAAGTCAGTGTTTGCAAGTTTGATTTGGGGATCATGTGCTTCAGAATCACTTAAGATACTTGTTAATAATGGAGATTTCTATGGGATTTTGATGGTAGATTGACCTTTTCATCTTGTTCCTCATTAAAATCCCACTAAAACTGTAGTAAAGCGGGACGCCTGGGTGGCTCAGTTGGTTGGGCAGCTGCCTTCGGCTCAGGTCATGATCCCAGCGTCCTGGGATCGAGTCCCACATCGGGCTCCTTGCTCATCGGGGAGCCTCCTTCTCCCTCTGCCTCTGCCTGCCATTCTGTCTGCCTGTGCTTGCTCTCTCTCCCTCTCTCTCTCTCTCTCTCTCTCTCTCTGACAAATAAATAAATAAAATCTTTAAAAAAAAAAAAAACTGTAGTAAAGCCCCAAACTACAAGAACATTAGGGAAGGAGGCAGTAATAATACAATTTGGAGAAGTGAAAAGCCCAAGAATAAGTGGAAATTAACATAGACACCAAGGACTCATGAATTCTAAGTTAGCAGAAGGAAAAGCTGAAACCTATCATAAATATCCTATAAATCCACAGACACCTCAAGAACTGGTAATGCCAGGTATGTCTGGAAATGGGGATACAAGGGAGGCAAAATAAGGAAGATTGGGTGACTGTTTCTGAGAGGTAATTCTCCCAAGGGATGATGTTTACTTTGGGACAAATTCTGGAGGTTCAAAGCAGATGACCTCTGGGTAAAATAGCATTTCCATATGAGAAGGCATTTCTAATGTTTCTCAGGAAATTTGTATATTTATTCAATCTCAGATCCTGAGAAAGTCTTTTAAAAATCAGGAAAACATAAAAGACTTTAGATTTGCCTGAGAATCAAAGCTCAGCAAGCAGTATTATTGGATACTACTGATTCTAGAAGCTCTGCTAATATCAAGTGGAAAGGAAGAGCAGGATATGCTGACAAAATGAGTAGAAAATAAAGGTACATGTTTCTGGGAACTGAGACTGGAACTTCTAGCAGGAAAGTGTCATGACCTAATCTGTCAGCTTTACTCATAGTATAAATCTTTTTTTTTTTCATAGTATAAATCATATAAATATATTTTCATGCTCTCTTGCTAACAATGAATTACTCCTACCAAGAAAATAAATATTGAGAAGTTTATATGTATAGTATACTTCATGTAAAGCCTACGAGCAGTGTTCCAAGAATAAGTTAGGGAGCAAAAGAAATCTGTAAATTGGCAGTTATAATATGTTATAATGGGTAGTACTGTTAACCTTGCTATGAGATCTCAATGTTGTGTATATAAATATTATCTAGTAATGTTTGCTTATGTTTTCAACTTTAGACCATTCACTATAGCCTATAGATATTTTTTGTAAATACAAAGGAGTTGCAAAGCAAAGGAGATATGAATTTTTTGTGGAATACTCTAATATGAAATGAGAACTTAATCTAAAATCTGAATTAGTAAAAGCAATATTGATTTCAAAGGCAAAACCAAAATCAAAGTAAGCAGACAAAATAGTTTATCATTTAAAAAAGTGAAGGAGTTTATATTCAGAAACATGTACCCTAACACTCAATTTGATGCTTTTTGATACATTCTGAATTTCACCAGTGTCAAAATGAATGAAAATTTTTGGCATCTGGGAAAAAATTTTTTTTGGACAACTGAAATATTTATCATGAAAGACTACTGAACAGGACAATAATGCATGGTATGTTTTAAAATTGCACTTGAATGTTAACTTCTAAAAATTCATAGTATTTCTATTTTTACAAGGGTTTTTTTATTTGGCATTTATTTTATATATTTTTTAAGGTCTTTGACTTTTTTCCTCAAGGTTTATTGAAATATAGTTGACAGGTAACATTTTGTAAGTTTAAGATAATGTGATGTGATGTATACAACATATGTCTTTAAGGTATATATTAAGTTCCAGATACGGAATACATATATTCTGAAATGATTACTAAGATAAGATTAATACCTCCATCACCTAATATAATTACCAATTATGTATGGGTGTGTGGTGAGAACACTTGAGATCCACTCTTTTAGCAACTTCCAAGTATATAATACAGTATTGTTAACTGTAGTCACCATTCTGTACATAAGATCTCCAGAATTTATTTATAACTGGAAGTTTGTACCCCTTGACTAACATCTCCCCATTTCATCCACTCCCCAGCCCCTGGCAAACAACATTCTACTCTGTTTCTATGAGTTTGACTCTTTTAGATTCCACATTTAGTTATATGATACAGTAAGTGTTTTTCCTCTAGCTTGTTTCACTTCATAATACTCTCAAGGTCCATTGAGAATTTGGTACATACATAAGATAGATATGTCACACATCAGAAATTTATGTGTAATGTATATAACATCACATGTATACACCACACATGTGTCACATGTATGTATAATATATATCACATTTTCCTTATCTACCTTATCCGTCATTCATTTGATAGACACATAAGTTATTTGTATGTCTTGGCTATTGTGAATAATACTTAAATGAACATGGGAGTGTGGGTATCTCTTCGACATGGTGATTTTATTTCCATTGGGTATACATCCAGAAGTAAGATTGCTATATTGTATGGTAGTCCTATTTTTAATTTTCTGAGGAACCTCCATATTGTTTCCCATAGTTCTGTACCAGTTTGTATTTCTACTGAAAGTACACAAAGGTTCACTTTCTCCACATCCTCCCCAGCACTTACGTCTTTTTATTTTTTGATAATAGCTATCCTAACAGATGAGAGCTTATATTTCATTGTGGTTTTGATTTCCATTTCTTTCTGATTAGAGATGGTGAGTATCTTTTCATGTACTAGTTGTCCATTTATGTTTTCTTTGGAACAATGGCTATTCGGGTCCTTTGCCCAGCTTTTAATCAGATTACTTGCTTTTTGCGATTGAGTTTTATGAGTTCCTTATATATTTTGGATATTAATTCTTATCTGATGTATCATTTGCAAATATTTTCTGCCATTCTGTAGATTTCCTTTTGATTCTGTTTCATGTTTCGTTTGCTGTGCAGATGCTTTTTAGTTTGATATAGCCCCATTTAGTGATCTTTTTTCCTTTTGTTGCTTTTGATGTCATATTTTCAATATCATTGCCAAGATGAATGTTAAGGAGCTTTTTGCCTTATGGTTTCTTTTAGGAGTTAAATGGCTTACAGTCTTACATTTAAGTCTTTACTCCATTTCTGGGTTAATTTTTGTGAGTGATGTAAGATAATGTTTAGATTTCATTCTTTTGCTCATGAATATGATTTTCCAACAACATTTATTAAAGAGACTGTCTTTTCCCCATTGTTTATTCTTGGCTCCCTTGTCAGATATTAGTTGGCCAAAAATGCATGGGTTTATTTCTGGGCTCTCTATTTTGTTCCACTGGTCTGTGTTTCTGTTTCTATGCCAGTACTATATTGTTTTGATTACTATAACTTTGTAGATAATTAGATATCAGGAAATTTGATGCCTCCAGATTTGGTCTTCCTTCTAAGGATGGTTTGTGATTTTATATGATTTTTAGAATTTTTTGGTTCTAAAATATTTTTGGTTCTTTTGTGGTTTAATATGATTTTTAGAAGTTTTTCCATTTCTGTACAAAATGCCATTGGAATTTTTATAGGGATTGCATTAAAACTATAGATGGCATTAGGTAGTGTGGTTGTTTTAACAATAATAGATCTTTCAGTTCATGAACTTGGTATATTTCCATTTATTTGTGTCTTCTGTATTCTCCATTAGAGCCTTATAGTTTTTAGAATACATATCTTTTACTTCTTGTTTAAATGTAGTTCTGAGTTTTTTATTATTTCTGATCCTGTAAAGGAGATTGTTTTCATTAATTCTTTTTTAGATATTTCATTGTGAGTGTATAGAAATGCAATTGACCTCTATATGTTGATTTTGTATTTTGTAACTTTACTGAATTTGTTGATTGGTTTTAACAATTTTTTGGTATAGTTTTAGGATATAGATATAGATATGTAGATATATCACGTCCTCTGCAGAGAGAGAGTTAGCTTCCTCCTTTCTGACTTTAATGCCTTTTGTTTCTTTTTCTTGCCTAATTGCTCTGGGTAGGATTTCCAGTATTATGCGGAATATAAATGATGAAAGTGAGCTGCGTGTCTTGTTCCTGATCTTAGAGGAAAAACTTTCAGTATTTCACTGTTAGTATGTTATTAGCTCTTGCATAGTCTTATATGGCCTTTATTATGTTGTGTACATTCCTTCTGTACCCTATTTATTAGATGTTTTTGTCTTGAAAGGATGTGGAGTTTTTGTCATACGCTTTTTCTACATCTATTGTGATGATCATATGATTTTAAACTCTCATTCTGTTAAATCACAGTTATTGATTAAGCCATCCGTGCATCTCATAACTCGCACTTGGTCATGGTATATGATCTTTTACTGAGCTATTGAATTTGATTTACTAGTATTGTTTTGAGAGTTTTTGCATCCATATTCATCAGGTATACTGGTCTGTAGTCTTCTTTTCTTAAAGTGTCCTTAGCTTTGTTGTCAGGATAATGCTAGCCTCCCCAAATGAGCAGGATAATGCTGGTCTCCTAAAATAAAGTGGCCTTCTTTTCTGTTGTTTGCAAGACTTAAAGAAGGAGTGGTCATTCTTTTTCAGATGTTTGGCAGAATTCATTAGTGAAATCAGCTGATCCTGGCTTCTTGTTAGGAGTTTTTTGGTTAGTGATTCAATCTCTATTACTCATTTTCAGTCTGTTGAGATTTTCTTTCTGTTCATGATTCAGGCTTAGTAGGTTTTATGGTTCTAGGAATTTGTTCATTTCATCCAAGTTATTCAATTTGATGGCATATAATTTGTTGGTTGTATACTTTGTTGCTTTTATAGTTTCTTTTGATCATTTATAATTCTGTGGTGTCAGATTTAATATCTCCCGTTTAATTTCTGATTTTATTTATTTGAGGGTTTTTTTCTGAGTCTGCTCAAGGATTGTGGATTTTGTTTATATTTTAAAAAAACTAACTCAGTTTTGTTGGTCTTTTCTTTGTTTCTCTGGTCTCAATTTTATTTATTTCTGTCTCATCTTTGTTATTTCTTTCCTTCTGCCAATTTTAGGCTTAGTTTGATCTCATTCTGGTTTCTTGAAGTATAAGGTTAGGTTGTTTATTTCTGAGATGTTTATTTTTTGTTAAGGTAGGCCTTTATTGCTATAATCTCCATCTTATAAATGCATTTATCACATCTCATGAATTTGGTATGTTGTGTTTCCTTTTTCATTTGTTTCAAGATACTTTTTGGTTTCCCTTTTGACTTCTTTTGGGACTCATTGGTTGTTTAAGAATGTGTTGTTTAGGGGGTGCCTGGGTGGCTCAGTGGGTTAAACCTCAGCCTTCAGCTCAGGTCATGATCTCAAGGTCCTAGGATTGAGTCCAACATAGGGCTTTCTGCTCAGCAGGGAGCCTGCTTCCACCTCTCCCCCGTCCCCCGCCAGCCTCTCTGCCTATTTGTGCTCTCTCTCTTTGTCAAATAAATAAATAAAATCTTAAACAACACATTCTTTTTTTTTTTTTTTTTTTTAATTCCCACACATTTGTGAGTTTTCCAATTTTTCTCCTGTAATTGATTTCTGGTTTCATGCCATTTTGGTCAGAAAATACATTTGCTGTGATTTCAATCTTGTTAAATTTTCTAAGACTAGCTTTTTGACCAATTGTATGATCTGGCTTGGAGTATATTTTGTGTGTATTTGAAAATAATATGTATTCTGATGCCTTTTAATGGAATGTTCTGGCAATATCTGTTTTTGTCACTTTGTCTAATGTATAGTTCAAATCCAAGGTTTCCTGATTTTTCTGAGTAATCTATCCATTTTTGAAAGTGAGGTATTGAAGTCCTCAGCTATTACTGTATTTTTGTTCTCCCTTCATATGTGTTAGTATTTGCTTGGTATATGTAGATGCTTCAATGTTGGGCATATATATATATATATATATGTATATGTGTATATATATATAAATATATGTAGATATGTATAGATATAGATACAGATATAAACATGTTTATGATTGATCTATCGTCTGGTGAATTGATCCCTTTATTATTATAACCCTTTGTCTCTTGTTTGAACTTTTTTTTTTTTCCCTAAGATTTTATTTATTTGACACAGATCACAAGTAGGCGGAGAGGCAGGTAGAGAGAGTGGGGGAAGCAGGCTGCCTACTGAGCAGAGAGCTCGATGTGGGACTTGGTCCCAGGACCCTGGGATCATGACCTGAGCCGAAGACAGAGGCTTAACCCACTGAGCCACCCAGGCGCCCCTTTTGTTTGAACTTTTGAGTGAAAATCCACTTCTCTGAAATAAATATAGCTACTCTTGCTCTCTTGCTTTCTATTTGCAAGGAATATCTTTTTTTATTCCTTAATTTTTTGCCTATGTCAGTACCAAAATCTGAAGTCTGTCTTTTGTATATATCACATAGTTGGGTCTTGTTTTATCTGCTCTGCTATGCTATCCTTTTTGGATGGAGAATTTAATCTAAGTACATTCCAAGTAATTATTAATAGGTAAGGAATATTAATGTGATCTTGTTTTTTGGCTGTTTTACAGAGTTCTTATTCTTCTCTTGCTATCTTCCTTTGGGAATTGATGATTTTCTGTAGCTTTGATTTCCCTTTATATTTTGTCTGTCTACCAAAAGTTTTTGCTTCTTGGTTACCATGAGACGTACATAAAACATCTTATAGCTATAACAGTCTATTTTGTGCTGACAATTTTGAACACATACAAAAACTAGCATTTTATCCCTTTGTCTTTTGTTTCTGATGTCACATTTATAACCAACTTAAAAATTATTATAATTGTAGTTATTTTTTATATTTTTGTCCTTTAACCTTTATTTCAAAGTGGTTGTTACATCCACATATTACAGTGTTAGAATATTCTGAGTTTGAGTTATGTTCACTTTATTAGCAAATATTTTCATTTTACTAATTAGTATCCTTTCATTTCAATTTGTAGAATTCCTTTCAACATTTTTTGTAAGGCGGGTGTGGTGGTGTTGAACTCTCTCAGCTTTTGTTTGTCCGGGAATGTCTTTATTTCTTTCATTTCTGAAGGACGGTTTTGCTGGGTAACATTTTTTTTTTTTTTTTTTTTTTTTGGTAACATATTTTTGATTGTAAGTTTTTCTTCTTTTAGCACTTTGAATACATCATACTTCTCTTTCATGGCCTGTAAGATTTCTGCTGAAAAATTTGCTGATAGCGTTATAAAGTTTCCCTTGTAAGTAAGGATATTTCCCCCCTCCTTTTGCTTTCATAGTTCTTTCTCTTTGATTTGAGATAGATTTATTTTAAGGTATCCTGCAGAAGGTCATTTAGGATTGAATTTGGATGTCTAATTTTTTCCCTCAGATTTGGGAAATTCTCAGCTATTATTTCTTTAAGCTTTCTGACCTTTCCCCCCCTCTCATCTCCTTTTGGGTCTATAGTACTACCTAGATAATTTCTCTTATTGGTATCCTGTAGTTCACATGGGTGGTCTCACTCTCATTCTTTTTGTTTATTTGTTGTACTTCTACTCATAATTTAAAAAGTCCTGCTTACTGTTTCACAGATTCTTTCTTCTGTTTGAGCTATTCTCCTGTTGATGTTCTGTGTTGTATTTTTCATTGCATTTACTGTATTCTTCAGCTCCAGAGTTTGGTTCTTTTTTAATGATTTTTACCTTTCTATAAAGTTGTTTTTTTTTTTTTTTTAAGACTTTATTTATTTATTTGACAGAGAGAGATCACAAGTAGTCAGAGAGGCAGCAGAGAGAGAGAAGGAAGCAGGCTCCCTGCTGAGCAGAGATCCTGATGCGGGGCTCGATCCCAGGACCCTGGGATCATGACCGGAGCCAAAGGCAGAGGCTTTAACCCACTGAGCCACTCAGGTGCCCCTATAAAGTTTTCATTTGTTTGTCCATTTCCTTGTTTCATTGAATTGTCTTTCTGTGTTTTCTTGTAGTTCACTGAGCTTCTTTCAAAACAGCTATATTCTTATTGGGTAAATTGCTGATCTCAGTTTCTTTGGGTTCAGTTATTGGAGAATTAGAGTATTTCTTTTGTGTTTTTATGTTCCTTGATACTCATATTTCTTCATGTCTTGCTTTGCTTCTCCAGTCTTTATTCACTGGTTTGGGGAGAGAAATATCTTTTTTAGCCCTGTAAGGGATTTAGTTTTTCTTAGAGCTCTTCTATGAATACATTTGCTCCACACTTCTTGCTCCCTTTGTGGCAGAATTCTTAAGCTTTTATGCCTTCTCTCAATCCTGCGAAGCTGGATTAGATGATGACAGGTTCCCTTTTATTTTCTCTAGGGTGATGTTGGATGTTTAAATATGTGATTTCTCCAGGACTGGCTTTTTAGGCATGCTCACCTGCAAAAGCTTGTTTTCACTGCCATAGGGAGCATGCAGGGTACTTTCCACAGTGGTGTGTTTCTATATGTGAGGTATGTGGAACACTGGGGATGCCCATGGATTAGTTGCAGGGATCTATAGGTGAAGCAGTCCCAGAAGCTCGAGAGCATGCCTCTTTTTTTTTTTTTTTTAAAGATTTTATTTATTTATTTGAGAGAGAGAGACAGTGAGAGAGAGCATGAGCGAGGAGAAGGTCAGAGAGAGAAGCAGACTCCCCGTAGAGCTGGAAGCCCGATGCGGGACTCGATCCCGGGACTCCAGGATCATGACCTGAGCCGAAGGCAGTCGTCCAACCAACTGAGCCACCCAGGCGTCCCTCTTTTTTTTTTTTTTTAATTGAAGAACAATTGGTATATAATATCCTTTTACTTTCACATGTACATATTAGTGATTTGATACTTTCATGTTACAAAATAATCCCCCCTAAAAACTCTAATTACTGTCTGTCATTGTACAAAGTTATTGCAGTGTCATGGACTGTATCCCTATGCCATACTTTTCATCCTCATTGCTTATTTTATAACTAGAAGTTTGTACCTTTTAATCGCCTTCATTTATTTTGCCCTCCCCACTCTGGTTACCAATAGTATGTTTTCTGTATCTATCAGTCTGTTCATTTGTTGTGGGTTTTATATATGTATAAACTCCTACAGTATTTGTCTTTGACCTACTTTACTGAGTATCATAGGTTCATCCATGTTGTCTCAAATAGCGAGATTTTGTCCCTTCTTGTGACTGAGTAATATTCCATTGTATGTATATTTTCCAACTTTTAATCCACTTATTAATGGGGATTTAAGTTACTTCCATACCTTGACAATTTCAGAATACGTTTAATGACCATAAGGATGTGTGTATATATGTGTATGTCTTTATGTATATGTGTGTGTGTATATATATATATATATATATATATAATATGTAATATATAGTATATTTATCTATTTTTCTTTGGGTTTTATTTTCTTTGAACAAATATCCAGAAGTGGAGTTGGTGGATTGTGTGGTAGTTCTATTTGTAATTTTTTTGAGGAAACTCCATACCGTTATCCATAATGGTTTCATGAATTACATTCCCAACAGTGTATGAGGGTTCTTCTTTGTTGGTATTTTCACCAACACTTGTTTTTCTCTTTTTGAAAGTAGCCAATCTGAAAGGGTGAAACCATATTGACTATTTCATTATGGTTTTGATTTGCGTTTGATTGCTAAGTTGATCATCTATTCATGTGCCTATTGGCTATTTGTGAATTTTCTTTGGAAAAGTGTCTATTCAAGTCCCCTGTCCATTTTTAAATTGGATTATTTGTTTTTTTGGTGTTTAGTTGTATAAGATCTTTATATATTTTGGATACTAACCCTTTATCACACATATCATTTGCCAATATTTCCTCCCATTTGATAGATTATCCTTTACTTGTGTTGATTTTTTCCTTTGCTATGCAGAAGCTTTTTATTTTGAGGTAGTCCCATAAGTTCATTTTTACTTTTGTTTTCCTTGTGTCCCTCAGAAGACACACATTGAAAAATTTTGTTATAGCTGATATCAGAAATTAATGCCTGTGCTCTTTTCTAGGACTTTTATGTTTTCAGGTCTCACATTTATGTCCTTATGAGTCCATTTTGAGTTTATTTTTGTGTATGATGTAAGGAAGTGGTCCAATTTCATTCTTTTGCATGTAGCTGTCAAGTTTTCCCAACACAGTTTGCCTTTTTCCCATTGTGTATTCTTGCCTCCTTTGTCAAAAATTAATAAAAACATGTGATTGTGGGTTTATTTCTGGTTTTCTTTTCTGTTCTATTGATCTGTGTGTCTGTTTTTGTGCCAGTACCATACTCTTTTGATTACTATAATTGTGTAATATAACTTGAGGTCTGGAATTTTGATACCTCCATTTTGTTCATCCCCCCCCCCCCCAAGATTGCTTTGGCTATTCAGTCTTTTATGATTCCATACAGAGTTTAAGATTGTTTTCTTCATGTGAAAATACCATTGGTATTTTAATAGGGATTGCATTGAATCAGTAGATTGCTTTGGGAGTATGGACATTTTAACAATATTCTTCCAGCACAGAGCATGGAATAACTTTCCATTTATTTGTGTCATCTTCACTTCCTTTCATCAATATCTTATAGTTTTTTGTGTACAGGTTTATCTCCCCCATGGTTAAATGTGCTTCTAATTATTTTATTCTTATTTATGGAATTGTAAATCGGATTGTTTTCTTATTTTCTTATCATCATAGTTTGATATTTGCATATAGATATGCAGTACATTTTTGTGTATTGATTTTGTATCCTGCAGCTTTACTGAATTTGTTTACTTTAACAATTTTTTTTAGTAGAGTTTTTAGGGTTTTCTTCTATAGTATCATGCCAAGTATTATGCCAGATAGTGACAGTTTTAGTTCTTCCTTTCTCATTTGGATGCCTTTTACTTTTTTCTACTGCCTAATTGCTCTGGCTAGTACTTCCAATACTATGTTGAATTAAAGTGGCTACGGTAGATATCCTCACGTTGTTCCTGATGTTAGGAGGAAAACTTTCAGTATTTCACTGAGTATAACGTTAGCTGTGGGCTTGCCATATATGGCGTTTTTTATATTGAGGTACATTTTCTCTATTCCTACTTTGTTGAGAGTTTTTATCATGAATGGATGCTGAATTTTGTTAAATGCTTTTTCTGCATCTATTGTTACATCAACAAAATGAAAGATAAAAATGATATGATGTATCATATTGTTTGATTTGTGGATGTTAAACTCCCTTTGCATCCCTGAACTAAATCCCACTTGATCACCGTGTCAGATATTTTTAATGTATTGATGAATTCAGTTTTTAATATATTGTTGAATATATATGCATCCATGTTCATGAAGGATTTGGGCCTCTAACTTTCTTTTCTTGTGATATCCTTGTCTGCTTTTTATAGCAGGGCAATTTTGGCCTCATAAAATGAGTTTGGAAGTGTGCTCTCCTCTTCTGTTTTTTAGAAAACTTTTTTTTTTTTTTTTTTTTTTTTTTTTTTTTTTTTTTTTTTTTTTTTGTCTAGAGAGAGAGAGGGAGAGAGAGCAAGCACAGGCAGACAGAATGGCAGGCAGAGGCAGAGGGAGAAGCAGGCTCCCTGATGAGCAAGGAGCCCGATGTGGGACTCGATCCCAGGACGCCGGGATCATGACCTGAGCCGAAGGCAGCCGCTTAACCAACTGAGCCACCCAGGCGTCCCTGTTTTTTAGAAAACTTTAAGAAGGTTTGGGTATTATTTTTTTCTTAAACATTTTGTAAAATTCACCAATGAAGCCATCAAGTCCTACGCTTCTGTTTGTTGGAAGTTTTAGTTGACTGATTTAATCTCCTGACTAGTAATTTATATTAGTTTTCTGTTGCTTCATGTTTCAGTCTTCGTGGATTATGTTTCTTGGAATTTATCTATTTCTTCTTGGTTGTCCAGTTCGTTGGTGTGTAACTGTTCATAGTATTCTCTTAGGACCTTTTGTATTTCTGTGGTATTGTGTCATCTTCTCTTTCATTTTTAAATTTTATTTGATTCCTTTCTTTTTCCTTGAGTCTAGTTTAATGTTCATCAAATTTGTATATCTTATTATAGGCTTTTCATTTTTTTTTTTTTTTTTTTTTTAAGATTTTTTTTTTTTTTTTTACAGACAGAGATCACAAGTAGGCAGAGAGGCAGGCAGAGAGAGAGGAGGAAGCAGGCTCCCTGCTGAGCAGAGAGCCCGATGCGGGGCTCGATCCCAGGATCCTGGGATCATGACCTGAGCCGAAGGCAGCGGCTTTAACCCACTGAGCCACCCAGGCGCCCCGCTTTTCATTTTATTTATCATTTCTGCTATTTTTTAATATCTAATTCACTTACTTTTGTTATGATTTTTAAAATTTCTTTCCTGCTAACTTTGGACTTCCTTTTTTTCTTTTTCTGGTGGTTTGAGGTGAAATTTTAGGTTTTTGAGATTTTTCTTATTTCTTGAAGCAGACATTTATTGCTATGAATTTCCCATTTAGAACTGTTTTTACTGCATCCTATTAATTTAAGCTGTATTTCCATTTTCATTTTTGTCTCCATATATTTTTTGAATTCTTTTGGGTTTTTTTTTGACACTTTGATTTTTTTTTTTTAGATTTTATTTATTTATTTGACATAGAGAGAGAGCACACAAGCAGGGAGAGCAGCAGAGGAAGAGAAGAAGCAGGGCCCTCGCCAAGCAGGGAGCCCCATATGGGGCTCAGTCCCGGACCCTGGGATCATGACCCAAGCCAAAGGCAGACACTCAAACCAGCTGAGCCACCCAGACACCCTGACACGTTGATTATTAAGTAACATCTTGTTTTATCTCTTCCTACCTACGAATTTTGCAGTTTTCTTGTTACTGACTTCTACTTAGCTTCTTACCATTGTGGCTGGAAAGGATGCTTGGTAGGATTTCAGTCTTCTTAAATTTCCAAAGACCTGGTTGTGGCCTAACATATGATTTATCCTGGAGAAGGATTTCTTTTCCAATATTCTTCTGGCTGTTCCAGGTCTTCTCTGGTTTCATACAAATTTTAGAATTGTTTGTTCCAGCTCTGTGAAAAAAGTTGGTGGTATTTTGATGAGGATTGCATTGAATGTGTAGATTGCTCTAGATAGCATGGACATTTTAACATTTGTTCTTCCAATCCATGAGCATGGAACATTTTTCCATCTTTGTGTCCTCTTCAGTTTCTTTCATGAGTATTCTGTAGTTTTCTGAGTACAGATACTCTGCCTCTTTGGCTAAATTTATTCCTAGGTGTCTTACGGTTCTACCGCAGTTATAAATGGGATTGACTCCTTAATTTCTCTGTCTTCTGTCTCGTTGGTGTATAGAAATGCAACTGATTTCTGTGCATTGATTTTATATACTGCCACTTTACTGAATTCCTATATGAGTTCTAGCAGTTTGGGTTTTCCACATGAAGTATCATATCATCTGCAAAGAGAATTTGATTTCTTCTTTGTCAATTTGGATGTCTTTTATTTCTTTTTGCTGTCTGATTGCTGAGACTAGGACTTCTATTACTATGTTGAACAGCAGTAGTGAGAGTGAGCATGCCTGCTGTGTTCCTGACCTTAAGGGAAAAGCTCTCAGTTTTTCCCCATTGAGAATGATGTTCGCTGTGGGTTTTTCATAGGTAGCTTTGATGATATTGAGGTATGTTCCCTCTGTCCCTACATTTTGAGGAGTTTTAATTAAAGAAGGATGCTGTACTTTGTCAAATGATTTTTGTGCATCTGTTGAGAAGATCATTTAGTTCCTGTCCTTTTACTAATGCAGTATATCACATTGATTGATTTGCAGATGTTGAACCAACCTTGCAGCCCAGGAATAAATCCCACTTGGTTCTGGTAAATAATCCTTTTAATGTACTGTTGGATCCTATTGGCTAGTATTTTGGTGAGAATTTTTATATTTGTGTTTATCGGGTATATTTGTCTGTAATTCTCCTTTTCGATGGGGTCTTTGTGTAGTTTGGGGATCAAAGTAATGCTGGCCTCATAGTGTGAGTTTGGAAATTTTCCTTTTATTTCTGTTTTTTTGGAACAGTTTCAGAAGAATAGGTATTAGTTCCTCTTTAAATGTTTGGTAGAATTCCCCTGGGAAGCCATCTGGCCCTGGGCTTTTATTTGTTGGGAGATTTTTGATGACTATTTTCAATTTCCTTTCTGGTTATGGGTCTGTTCAGGTTTTCTATTTCTTCCTGGTTCAGTTTCCTTTGATGTCTATTAGCATGGTAAGTGGTTTTCCACTCCCTCCTAAAATGAATCTCTTGGAGATAGCATATCGATGGGTCATGTTTTTTAATCCAGTCTGATACCTGTGTCTTTTTTTAAAAAAAGATTTTATTTACTTATTTGACAGACAGCAAGAGAGGGAACACAAGCAGGAAGAGTGGGAGAGGGAGAAACAGGCTTCCTGCTGAGCAGGGAGCCCAATGTGGGGCTCGATCCTCGGACCTTGGGATCATGACCCGAGCCAAAGGCAGACACTTAATGACTGAGCCACCCAGGCACCCCTACCCTGTGTCTCTTGATTGGGGCATTTAGGCCATTTACATTCAGGGTAACTATTGAAAGATATGAATTTAGTGCCATTGTATTATCTATAGGTCATCTATTACTGTGTCTTGTCTCTGTTCCTTTATGGTCTGTGTTAATTTTAGGCTCTCTCTTTGCTTAGTGGACCCCGTTCAATATTTCCTATAGGGCTGGTTTGGTGTTCGTAAATTCTTTTAGTTTTTGTCCTGGGAGCTTTTTATCTCTCCTTCTATTTTCAATGACAGCCTAGCTGGATATAGTATTCTTGGCTGCAGATTTTTCTTGTTTAGTGCTCTGAATAAATCATCCAGCCCTTTCTGGCCTGCCACTTCTCTGTGTATAGGTCTGCTTCCAATCTAATGTTTCTACCATTGTAGGTTACAGACCTCTTGTTCTGAGCTGCTTTCAGGATTTTCTCTTTGTCTTTGAGATTTGTAAGCTTTACTTAGGTCCATATTGATTAGGTCCCTGGCAATCATACTGTCTCTTGTTTTTTTGTTTTTTTTGTTTTCAGATGAGTCTTTACATCTTGTCATTCTGTCCAGAGAAGAATAGGTGAATAAGAGAACAAAATACTAAAAGGGCAACAATGACCCCACAGAAATATACACTAAACACATCAGAAGAGACCTGAAATCTGGGGAGTGGGGGGTGGGAAGAAAGAATATGATCAGATGGGTGAATAGAACAGAGCCATATACTAGGTTTTGGTTGTATTTTGGTCTATTAGAAGAAACTGCATCTCAAAATTTTTAAAAAAGAAAAATTTATGTATATACAAAAAATGAGGTTAAATACAGTGAAGGGATAAAATAGGACTATAAAAATGAAAATGAAAAAGTTTTAAAAAAGAATTGATAAGATTAGAAGTTGCTTGAAAAAGGAAAGAAGAAGAATTTTTTAAAAAAGGAAAAAAATAAAATTTTAAAAAATTAAAGTTGGAAGACTAAAGAGTCATGGGGGAAAAGCCATGAATTCTATGTGCTGTATCCCTTTAGTGCTGGAGTTTTGTAGTTCTCATCAATTGGTGAATTTGATCTAGGCTAGATGTTCTTGCTGATCTTCTTGGGGAGGGGCCTGTTGCAGTGATTCTCAAATGTCTTTGCCCCAAGCAGAATTGCATCACTCTTGCCTGGGGGCCAGGCTAAGTAATCTGCCCCAGTTTGCCCTCGCTAACTTTTGTTCCCTGAAGGCTTTCTGCATAGCTTTAGAGGATGAGAATGAAAATGGTGGCCTCCTGGTCTCTGGCCCTCGATCCGAAAGCTTGGGGGCCCCCACTACTCAGTGAGCCCTTAAAGAAAAGCAGTCAGTCACTCCTGTCTCCCACTTATCCCACCATAGTCCATGCTTACCTGGCCTGTGACCAAGGGTTTCTATCTCTGGCCCATGACTCCCTTTGGAGTCTCCAAACCCAGCACATTTTTGTGGTGTGCTCCCTTGCTGCTCTTACTGGGGGAGGAAGGGGAGTCTCCTTGGTTTTGCTGCCTGTTGGGCCCCTACCCAAGGCGCAATGACCCGACTGTGCTGTGAATGATAGTTTATGGCAGTCCTGAGTCGAGAGCCCACTCTTGGGCTTACTCTTTGCAGTCAGCTTCCCTGCTCTGAATACCTGGAAGCTTTGCCACACTAAGTCACCCCCAGTCTTCCTGTGACCCCAAGGATTTTGAGACCACACTGTCCCAGCGAGGGTTCCACCCAACTTAGCTGCCAGAGCGATGTCCCTCACTGGAGCAGACTTCTTAAAGTTCTGATTTTGTGTTCCTCTGCTCTGTCACTTGCTGGTAGCCGGCTTCTCCCCCACCCCCCGCCCCCGGTCTGTCTTCCCATATGTCACCTGAGATTGACTTCTCCACACCTCCTACCTTGCAGAAAGTGGCCACTTTTCTGTTCATAGAATTGCAGCTATTCTTTGCTTTGATCTCCAGTTGAGTTGGCAGGTGTTCAGAATGGTTTGATAGGTATCCAGCCACATTCCTGCGACCAGATGAAATTAAGATCTTCTACTCCTCTGCCATCTTGGACTCTCTCTCAAAACTTGTAAAAAAAGTAGAGTCTTAGGTCCTGTCTGCAACCCATTTAATTTGTAATTTCCAGGAATTCACAGTAAAATTGTACTCATGGGTAAAAATCGTTAGTCTAGTTGATCTGTTGTTATTGCCTGGTATTACTGATGTGGCCTGAAGAGAACGGAATGAAGTTGATCTATGTCTTCCATGAACGTAGTTCCCATGCTCTCATGTATATAAGAAAATTGTTTTTCTTTGTCCAGTTACACCACCATCATAATAACCCCTTATCTTTCCATGATCCTATGATACTTAGTTTTACTTTGTGTCTATTCGTGTTAAAAACTTAATCCCAGGGTTTCTGCTGTCATTGAAATTGAAATTGAATTGTAAAAAGCATATTGTGAGATGTTACATGGTCTTCTTCACGTATTAAAGATCTAAACATCTTTTTTCCCACCTTTAAACGTAAAGGTGCCAAAATTCAAGGGAGAAAAAAGGCAAAAAGTAAAACAAAGCGAAAAATCCCAAAAACAAAAACCAAAGCCAAGGAGGGTTGGGAGGGGGGAACCGCCAAAACACCAAAACACAGAAAGAAACAAAGGAAACCGAACAAACAAATCTAGTATTGTTTTCAAAGGTGACTTTGCTGGGGGCAGTAATGACAAAAGTCTCCTGTGTGACTTACTGCATTCATTTACAAGGAGACCCTGACAGTTGGCTGGCTGTTGTTTTAGTGTCACTTACATATTCTCAAGTAGAAAATCTGGTCTTTCAGCTCAGTTGTAAAGCAAACATCACATGAATATTAGCAGTTTGCAATGATAGAAAAGGCTTATTAGCAAGTGAAGGTCTTAAGATCTGATATCTGGTGCTTTCTTTTCCACTTGTAATTTGAGGCAGCACTAATAATCTGTTAGAGTTAGAAATATGAAATGAGATCATTTATGTCAGGCACTTACCACATTGCCTAGTGGCTAAAGAAAGATTTGTTCATAATATACTAGTTCTATGAGCAGGCTTTGCTCGAGCCTGATATTTAAGAATCGTCCATGAATCTTTTCTGTCCTTTACCTACCAAAGATCTGTTTCATCTTAATAGGCCTTCGAATGGGTGTTAGTCATAACCCATGATTGTACATTAGCAGGTAGTAACTAAATCTTTCAGGACACCGAGTTCTCTTGCACCTAGTTAGTAGTAAACATTATTCATTTCCGGAATTCTAAAAGGATTGTAGTAATTTTCACTTCTACTGGCAAAATTGGTACTGTTAGTACCAATTTCATCATAAATTTGTTATACAGAACTAATTATCTTAACATTACCCTTAGTAAGTTAAGTAGATATTAAAATAGTAACTTGTTCTTTTTATTTGTGTGTATTTTATTTTTAGATAGCATTTTCTGTATGTGTGAGTTTATAGGCATGAAGGATCTTGTAAAGTGTATACTTTTCACAAAGACACTCCAGGGTTCATATCTAGACTGCAGTTTTATAGCCTCAGACAAGTTGTATAATTCTTGTAGGGTTGCTGTACCATAGTTTTTAAAGTAAGTTAGTAAGACTTAGTTACACACGGGGTTGTCACAATCTTTGGAATAGGTGAATTTATATGAAAAATGTAAAAGGGTAAGAAGAGTCAAGACATTCTTCAAGGACAAAGTAGAATAGCTTGTTTGATTAGCTATTAAGATTTTAATAAAGGTAGATTAATAAAGATGGTGTTCTTAGTTCAGTAGATCTAACAAAATAAGAACTATAGAAACAAGCACATGTGTATATATAGACACTTGATTTAGGAGAAAGTTGGAACTGTGGAAACATGGTATTTCAGTAAATGGTGTTAGAGTATCATGCATATTTATATGGAACAAACTGAATCAAGTTTTACATCACACCATACCTAAGATAAATTCCCAGTCTATTGTGGATGTACAAGGCAAAACAATAAATATTTTAGGAGACAGTATAGTTAAATATTTATGTGACATTAGAATATGGAAGGTTTTCTTAAATGGGATGCAAAAAGGATTTTAACCCTAAAAGGAAAAAATAATTTTAGTATATGTGCTGCCGAAGCGAGCACTAAAAAGAAAAAATAATAAATTGGATTTTATTAAAATGAAGGATTTCTATTTACCCAAAATCACCTTAAGAAAGCGAAAGGCAAGCTACTCCTACAGAGTAGGAAAAGATATTTGTAACTCTTTGACAAGAAGCTTATGAACAGGATATAAGTAAAACTACAGATTGATGAGAAAAAGACAGCCTAATAGAAAAATGAGAAAGAGGCCTGAATAGGTACTTCACCAAAAGGATGTCCAAATATCCAGTAAAAATAAGAAAAGTTACTTGAGACCACAAGTCATTAAAGGAATACAGATTAAAACCATCATGGCATACAACTACTGCACATCTACCAGACTAATAATAATTTGTGGGAATATAGAGCATGTAGAATACATATTAGTGTACCACTTTGGTAAACTGGCATTGTAGAAGCTTAAATGTATATATACTCTGTGACCCTGCAGTTCTACTCCCCACAGAAATGCTATATATGTGTATAACCAAGTGGTATGTATATAAATGTTTATGGCAGCATAATTTGGCTTAGCTCCATTTGGGGGGGGGGATGAGCATCAATATTATAATCAGTAGTAAGTCATTGTATGTACTACCTTGGGATTTTGTACCGTCATGAAAATGAACAAACTCCATTCATGCGACAAAATGTGTGTATTTAAAAAACATAATGTTGTGCAAAAGAACCCATGTGCAAATGAATGCATACTGTATGATTCCAGTGTTTAGAAGTCATGGTAGTTGCCCTTGAAGAGGAGGAAATGGTTAATGATTAGGCAGAAACAAGAAGGGTCTGCTGGGGTACTGGCAGTGCTCTATTTCTAGCCCTTCATGTTGGTTACAGATACTTGCTTTGTCATAATGTAGTAAACTGAATATTTATTTATGTATTGTGTTCTTTTCTTTGAGTCTTAAACTTCAATAGAAAAATAAGGAAAGAACCACCCAGCTTTCAGTGGGTTAAGCCTCTGCTTTCGGCTCAGGTCATGATCTCTGTGTCCTGGGATTGAGTCCTGCATTGGGCTCTCTGCTCTGCAGGGAGTCTACTTCCGCCTCCAACTCCCACCTGCCTCTCTGCCTACTTGTGATCTCACTCTGTCAAATAAATTAATAAAATATTTAAAAAAAGAAAAAAGAACCACCCAGCTTTATAATACCCAGCAAATATTCACTGTGAGATTTTCCTTCTGAACTCTCAATCTAATTTGTGAACACTAGCTTATGTCCTTTAATTATTACTTTTGTGCTTGATACTATACTTAAAAATTTAAACTCTTTTTAAAGATTAGATAGGAGCAGTGTTAGCCAGTACACATACAAAAAGTGACTTTGCCCTTGAAAATTCAGCTGCTCCAACTTTTTGTGTGAAGACACAAACAGTATAATTTTTTTTTTACAGACAGTATAATTTTTTTAAGGATGATAGAAGTGTAATGAAATACTTTTGTCTCACGTTTGTTGTTGTAAATTTTCATTGACGAAAAGTCTTAATTGTAGATAGTTAAAGCTATCATTTTTGGGGTACTTTTTTCCTGTTGGTTTTTTTTTTTTTTTAAGATTTTATTTATTTATTTTGACAGAGGTCACAAGTAGGCAGAGATGCAGGTAGAGAGAGAAAGAGAGGAGGAAGCAGGCTCCCTGCTGAGCAGAGAGCCTGATGTGGGGCTCCATCCCAGGACGCTGAGATCATGACCTGAGCTGAAGGCAGAGGCTTAACCCACTGAGCCACCCAGGCGCCCCTTTTCCTGTTGTTTTAAACCTCATTTTACCCAGGAGGTTTGTGGTTTTATAAAAGTTACATATATTCTCTGTTAAATTTAAAAAAATTTAGTATATATATTCTTCTAACTGCAAATGGAATATTGTCTTGAAATTTATATTTTCTAATTGTTAAGTATTTGCAAGAGCATTGTTGATTTTTATAGTTATCATTTACATCATACTTGATTCAACCAGTATTCCTAGTTATGATTAAAAGGTGATTGAAATCATCTTTATTGAGTCCTTCTTCCACACACACTTTTTAAAATAAGTAAAATTTCTCTGTATTTTCTCCACTAAATTTAAGTGACATTCTTTTCTAGGCTGTGCATAAACCTTTGAATAATTAATAAAGCTCATAGGATAAATAAAAGGCCCAAACCAGAATTTAAACAGATTCAAGGCATAAACCAGAAAGGAAAATCACTAAAGATTCTAATATTAGTGCATAGCTTTTTAGCTTTTGAATTGAAATACTCTAGGCATTTATAAGAGATTTTTTTTTCCCAGTAAAAGATATAAAAGATGAATTTCTTCTTGACTTTGATTAGTTACTAAAAGAGCTTTTTATATTTTATTCTTTAAAAATAATTTGAAGAAGTGTTTTTTTTTTTTTAATAAAAAGGGTTTTTCGAAGTAATATAATTGATCTAAGTCTCCATAAACTTATGGTTTTGTAGCTTTCTTTCGTAGGAATGAAAGCAGGTAAGATAGGCTGTTGTCAGTATAAACTCATTACTGCTATTGATAAAAAGACATGTTAGTCCATATTACGATTTCTGTGAAGCAAAGGACCCCATGAAGCCTCTGATGGCCTGAGAATACCTAACTTCTTTCCAGAGCATCTAGTAGGAAGCTCTGTGTTCTGGGTGCAGAGGCCAGCCTTGCTATGGCTTCATTTTTCCTAACTCACTTCATTTGTAAATGTAAAGAATATTTCCATCCCTATTTAAAAAATTGAACTATTGTTACAAAATGCAGCAAGTCAATGTGAGCTTGAGTATTAAGAGGATAAATTTAAAGTTGAAGTTACATATATACATGTATATATATCTGATGTATATATACACACACACACGTGTATATGCATACATATATATGTATACGGATGTTCCTACATTTTTAGGAAGCTGTTCAGTGCTTCTTTGCCAGTTTTTTTGTGTGCGTGTGTGTATGATATTACCAGAAATTGAGGCCAAAATCAGATAAAATGTGGGTCTAAAGAATTTTCTGTGAGACAAATCTCATTACTTCTAGAATCTTGCTTTTTTCATTCTTTATTATGGGAAATTTCATATATACAGAAAATTGGAGAGCATAGGGTTAACAGAAACCCATGTATTTATGACCCAAATTCAACAGTTACCAAAAGCTTTAATTTGTAGTGATGTTGGAATATTATTACTGATATGAAGTTTTACATTACTTTTTTGTGATCCATACTTTATTCTCCAGTTTAAAGGATAAATTTGCCCCCAAATGATACTAAATATTTAGAACCTAATTTGGATAAGATCCATCAAAATCACAGAGCATCCTGGATTTGCTGGCATGGTCTGGATTTTTGTTTTATGAGGACCACTAAAGAGGTAGAAATTAAGGCTTCCCTTGTCCTTTACATGCTTATAAAGCCGTGTTAAATATATATATATATATATATATATATATATATATACACACACACACATACACACACACACATTATGTATATACTTAACTCTATTTATATACTTAACATAGATATACCATGTGAAGAATCAAATGGAGACTGAAAATGTACCCAAAATAGTCCCAAGCCTGGGAAGTAGTGTATTTGAAAAGTTAAGTTGACTCTAGTCTTGCCCCAAGAATTTTCCTCTTCCCGCCCAATTTTTCTTTCAACATATTTCTCAGATGCCTGTGCCTATAACCTCTAAAGTAGCTCTCATTCTGAAATGATAGTGTCTATGATATGCTAATTACCCTTTGGGACATTAATAACATTCTAAATATACATGCTATTATTTATAAGATATCAAATAAGCTTCTATAGAGGACATATTGAATCAATTAAATCATTTCCTAACAGAATAACATTTCCTTTTTTGTGTCTATGTGACAGCGCCTGTGGTAAGAGTCAGGAGAAAGTCCAGACAGTCTTTCAAGATTGGACTGTATTAGAGTGAATATAAAATACATCCATGCTGATTAGTACTTAGAAAAAAGTGTTCACTTTTTTTTTTTTTTTTTTAACAAATAACAGGTTGACTCTGCAAATCCCATGGCTCACTTTAAACAGGTATAATTAACTGTAATTAATAAAGCAAATAAGAACTTGTAATTAAATCATAATAACTGCTTTGGTTATAGCCAAAAGCATGAATTTCTCAGAGACATATGAACTAAGCACTCCTCATTGTTGTGCTTCCTGTAAAATTCGCCAAGTGATGGGTATATCCCTTTTTCCTGCATTGATTTATCAGAATGCAAGATTCACCTTTAAGGGTGTGTTCTTTTAGTAGTTGTCTCCATTAATGTCTTCACCTCCCACTCCTATAATTTGATGAAGGCAGTCAAGGTATAATTGTAGCTTCCCTAACCCACCCTGTTCTGAGTTTTCCCAAGCCCTAGATGTCTCTGCAGTGCTAAACAAAGCCCTGGGTTATTTGAAACTTTCTGGTTGACAATGGCAAAACTGTTTATGCTAATAAAAAGTGGTAGTGGTAAGGACTGTGGTTTTCAAATATGCAGATGCTTTTTAAGAATGGATATATCTGTCCTTTTGCAGATGGACCGTATGTGTGATAGAAGTAGATGCTTGGTGTGCCCTCCTAGTCATTTCTAATTGTAAAGTTTATTTAATCAGTAACAACTGGCAGTGGGCCTTTAAAGCACGTTGAAACTTTGATTAATGTCCTTGGAAACGAGGTACCCAAGGTCGTGTGTGAGTGTGACACACTACTGATGATTCACACCTCACAGCCACTAACACAATTTATACAAATAATTAGCATAATAGAATTGGTCTGCTGCTATTTGGATGTCATCATTTTTGGCTCATGGCTCCCTCCTGCATTAACTCTTTTAACCTTCACTATGGTTATAAAGCAGGTTTTCCATTGCCTTTTGTCATGAGATTCTCAAAGTTTTTATATAAATATTAGTGGGTGGCAAGTATTAAGTATTTTTCCATTGTATTAAAGTAAGGAAACCACAGCATTGAAAGGTTTGTCATTTTTACCAGTCAGCTGGGTTTATGCCTCTGCATTTGTGAATTGTATCTCAGTTTTCATATTTGAGATTTTTAAAAACAATCTGTTTTTTAAAATTTAAATTCAATAGCCAACATATAGTACATCATTACTTTTTTGATGTAATGTTCAGTGATTCATTAGTTGCATAAAATACCCAGTCACAAACTGCAAGGAAACCAGGACAGCTGCAAGTAAGGGGGTAAAAGGAGATGAGGTGAGAGAATTAATAGGGAGGCTCATAAACTATTGTAAGGACTTTGTCTTTTACCTTGAGTGTGATTACTATATGAAATGTGAAGGTTTTTAACAGAGGAGTGATGAGTCTTATTTAGATTTTAAAAGGATCACTCTAGTTAAGAGAGGCTAAAGGAGGGAGCAAGGAGACTAATTAGGAGGCTGTTAAAATTCAGGCAAGAGGTGATGGTGACTTAGTCCAGGGTGTAGATGAAGGTGGTGAAGAGCGTTCACAGTGTAGATATATTTTGAAAGTAGAGTGAACAAGATATGCTGATATATTAGATGTGGAGTGTGAGAGAAAAAATAGAGCATTTTGGGCCTGGGCAACTGGAAGGCTAGAGTTGCCATTCATTGAAAGGGTTCTATGGGAGAAGCAAGTTTAGGGAGGAGAGAGAAATCAGGAATTTGATTTTGAAGAAGCAAGTTGTCGATGCTTCCTTAGCATTCTGGTTAAGATGTTAACTAGGCAGGTAGATTCAAGAGTCTGGAATACAAAGAAATCTAAGCGAGAGGTATGGATGTCAGCATAGAGGAGTGGTTTAAAGCTATTAGATTGGATAAAGAAACGAGTGCAGAGATAGAAAAGAAGTCCAAGAAGATCCCTGGGCCAGTCCAGGATTTACAGGTTGGAAGGATGAGGTTTACTGATAAGAGAGAGTGCTCAGTAAGGAGGAGGAAAACCAAGAGTGAGTAGTGTCCTGGAAGCTTAGTGTAGAAACTGTTTCAATGAAGAATTGGTTGGTGATATTGAATATACTCAGATCAAGTAAGATAAGTGCTGAGACTTGACCTTTGGTTTTAACAATATGGAAGGCTTTAATGACTTTTATAGAAGCTGTCTCTGTGGAGTAGAAAGGAGATAAAGGCTAGGATGGAAAGACAGGAATGGAAGATAACAAAAATAGATATAGATATCTCTTCTGAGGAATTTCTTCCTAAAGGGAGTAGAAAAATGAGACCATTGCTGGAAGAAGATACAGGGTTAAGAGTTTTTTCAAAGATAAGGAGCTATTATAGTGTGTTGGATGCTGATATGAATAGTATAATAAAATAGTATAATAAAGGAATATTGGTGCATAAGACAGAGGGGTGAATTGCTGGAATGAGATTGAGTAGATTAAAGGAGATGGAGGGATACAGTGGAGGAATTGGTTTTAGTAGGAACACAGACCATTCATCCATAATGGCAAAAGGAAGGCAAGAGTACTTTGGCTCAAATGTAGATAAATGGATAGATTCGGATTGCTTTTATTTTTTCTATGAATTGGGAAGCAAGATCATCTGGTGAGCCCAAGGAGGGAGAAGGAGATATAGAAGTAAAATATAGGAAAATATATGACCTGATCATTCAGGAGACTAGAGAACTGGTCAGTGATTACAGGGCCACACCAACTGTGCTGATAAGGTAGAGAATAGGATGTATTTAGGATTGGGATTTGCCTGGTGATCATGATATGGGAAGAGGGGCAAGACAGTTGAGAGTGTATTCAAAAGAGGGGGATTATAATAGTGGACCATGGACTCTAAGTTGGGTGAAGGACAGTGCAAAAGTGATAGGACCAATGGATTATAGAGCTGAGGTTTAAAAATATTAGAGTAAAGATATTTGAAGAAGTGAGTTGAAAAGATAGAGGTTGGCTGGGTAGTGGGATGCTAGAAATTGAGATTGTGCATGGGGTCAGTTTATTGGTGAGAAGTTCTAGAGTATGACTAAGAATGAGTAGCTGAGGTCAAGTGAAGGAGTGGACCCTGAGAGGAGAGGAGGATGTCAAGGATCATTTATGTGTGGACATCTAAATCATCGTGCATTTTGTTTCTAGGAATTTATCCATTTCTTCTAGGTTGTCAGATTTGTTGACATATAATTGGGCAGAGTAGTCATTCTTATTTCTGTGGCATCAGTTGTAATGTTTCTTTCATTTCTGATTTTATGTGAGTCCTCTTGTTTTTATTCTTGATGAGTTTAGCTAAAGGTTTGTCAGTTTTGTTGATCTTTTCGAAGAATCAGCTCTTACTAGTTCCTTGTTCTTTTCCATTTTCTTTTTAGCCTCATTTATTTGTGCTCGGATCTTTGTCATTTCCTTCCATCTACTAAATTTGGGATTCATTTGTTTTCTTTTTCTGGTTTTTTGAGGTGTATCATTTGTTTGTTTGGGATTTTTTTTTTTTTTTTTTTGGAGCTCAGCGTTTATTGCTATGAACATCCCTCTTAGAACTGCTTTTGCTGCTTCCCATAAATTTTTTTTTTCAAAGATTTATATATTTTAGAGAGAGAGGGAGGGCATGAACAGGTGGGGGGCAAAGAGAGAGGGAGACAAGCAGACTACCTGCTGAGCAGGGAGCCCGGCATGAAGCTTGATTCTAGGACCCTGAGATCATAACCTGAGCTGAAACCAAGAGTCAGACGCTTAACCAACTGAGCCACACAGGCACTCTGCATCCCACAAATTTTAGCATGTCATTTTTCTATTTTCATTTGTCTCAAGGTATTTTTTTGACTTCTTAGATCATCATGCATTTTGATAAGAACAGGGTTGGAGAGAGTCATAGCCAGGGACTGAAATATTTAAGGAATGATGTTGGGATGCCTGGGTGGCTCAGTTGTTAGGCATCTGCCTTCGGCTCAGGTCATGATCCTGGGGTCCTGGGATCAAGCCCACATCAGACTCCCTGCTGGGCAGGAAGCCAGCTTCTCCTCTCACTCTCCCTGCTTGTGTTCCCTTTCTCGCTGTGTCTCTCTCTGTCAAATAAATAAATAAAATATTTAAAAAAAAAAAAAAGGAATGATGTTGGAGGTGTCATGTCGATGACTGCAGGCAGCATTAGGGATGGTGATGATAATTAGGTCTGATAATTTGAGACTGAAAGCTAGAATTTTAGAGAGGCAGGTGAGAGTAATTTGGAAGTAGCAAAAAGAAATAAGAACACCTACACTGTCTCCAGACGTAATGGGAAGAGGAGTATGAGAATGTAGACAGTCAGGACTGGAGGGGGTTGCAGGGAGAGCCAGGTTTCAGTTGGCAGAGGCTTTCAACCCTGACTGTGCATTAAAATCACCAGGGAGAGCTTATAATCATACCATTTCCTTGGTCCCAGCACCTAGAGATCCTGACTCAGACAGTCTGGGGTGGAGCTCAGGCTTAAGTAAATTTTTTTAACTTCCAGGTGATGGTATGTACAGCCAGGGTTGTGTCCTAAGCAGGAATGTTCTGAGAAAAGGATGAGTAATTGAGGATGACAGGTCTGTTTCTGAGGGCATAGGGAAAGGGTTTGGGAGTTCAGGAGGGGTGTGGGGGGCATTTTAAAAAGTTTATTGGCCCTTTGAATTTCTGTGAATTACTTATTTATACCCAGGAATCTTTTTTTCTGTTGGTAAATGTTTTGATTTTTGTTTTGGTTTGAGCTTTATATTGAAGTATCATATGAATACTGAAAAGTAGGCCGCTGTACATATTGTGTAATGAGCACCCAAATAAGAAACAGAACATTACTAGCATCTAGAAGCCATACTTCTACCCCTGTTACATTGATCATCTCTTCACTGGGGGAGATTTATTTATTAAAAAGGATCTTATGCTACCTGTCTTAAGTAGCAAAGTAGATTTCATATCAAAGTATACTGGCCTGGGGTACCTGTTTGGCTCAGTTGTTAAGCGTCTGCCTTTGGCTCAGGGTGGGATCAAGCCCCTGCTCTGTGGGAATCCTGCCTGTCCCACTCCCCTTGCCTGTGTTCCCTCTCTCGCTGTCTCTCTCTCAAATAAGTAATTAAAAATTAAAAAAAAAAAAGAAAAAAGTGTACTGCCCTTAGTTTATAGGGTAAACCAAAATAGTCCCAGCCACAATCTTTTTCTCTTTGCTTCTTAAAGTGCAGAGAATATGTAGAAGAGGGCTTGCGAAAATCCAAGGAAACATTTTCTTTCTTTTCTTTCTTTTTTTCATCTGAAAACCTCCTGGCTATGCATGGTAGTTGGAGATACTGTCGTCTTTTGTGCTGCTTCTTCATCGGCTCTTTTCCTCTGACTGGAAATGAGTAGTTTTGGCAAGTGGAAACATGCTCTAGGTGAAAGGGCCTCTCTCCACTGGCCCAGACAGTTTGGGTCTTCCATACCTACCTGATTATTCTGAGTGTAGAGTTCAGGGTTTGCAAAACAGCTGTACGTCAGGTTTGAGTCAGGGAAGACCTGAGGAGTGGTCACTATGGTTTTTCTTAGCTGTAAAACATACTGAATAAATGTAAATGGCCAGAGTCTGCTTTTAGCATTTGCAACTATTCATTTCCAGTATTTTGACCCTTGCTGAAAGAAGAAAGAAAGAAAAAAGGAAGGAAGAAAGGAAGGAAAACTGGACATTTGATCTGTAGAATGTGCAACACAATGAACTTAATTTTTCATTTCTTAACAGAAAGCTAGGAAACAAAAAGCTGGATATTATGATGAAGACTTTTTATTACTGCCAGGAGCAGGAAATACCAGTTTCTTTTATTTTAGTTATTCCTTTAGCATCTGTTGAAGAATAAAGTTAATTGAAAGCAACGTTGCAAATATTAAAGATTACTGGAAAAAATGGTGATGACAAAAATACTCTTTGCTTGAGATGCTTGGCTGGCGCAGTCGGTAGAGCATGTAATTCTTGATCTTGGAGTTATGAGTTTGAGTCCCACACTGGGTGTAGAGATTACTTTAAAATATTTTTTGAAATACTGCTTTCTTGACTTTTACATTGCACCACATTCTCTAAAATTCTTTGACGCTTAGAAGAGTACAGTATCAGATTATTGTTACAAAGAAATATATCAGTATTAAGTTTCATAGGTGGAATATTTTCTTACCCTTTTCATTTTCCTTATCCTGTACTACTTCTGTAATAGTGACAGCTCAAATGCCCTGTGATGTTGTATGACAGTGGAGATGGCCTAGGACATTGAGTGGTCCTATAACCGGTCTTCCCAACTCTAGGCTACACTGTCCTAAGTAAGCATTTGGCCTTTAAAAAAAGTCATTTGAATAAAAAGATCAGTGCTTGCCAGGTGTTAGTGAGAGGTAAGGATGAAGAGGCAAAGCTCAGAGGACTTCTACAGTAGTGAAATGTAATGTAATGGTGGATGTAATGTAATGGTGGATACACATTGTCATACATTTGTTAAAACCCATAGAATGTATAACATCAAGATTAAACAGTTTAACTCTGGACTTTAGATGATAATGATTTGTCACTGTAGCTTTATTGATTGTAATAAATGGCCCACTGTGGTGCAGGCTGTTGATAGTAGGGAAGGGTATATGTGGAGGGGGTTATCCAGGGACATATGGGATCTTTCTGTACTTTTTGCTCAATTTTTCTGTGAAACTAAAACTTCTCTAAAAACAAAGTTTACTACTAAACAAGTAATTTGCAGAATTTTCGTAATGTTGCAATATTTAACAATACTTTTAAACATAAATCTATCTCCTTATCCATCATAAGGCTTTTATTTGATAGTATATGACTGTTTTTTCGTATTTGCCATTAATGAATATGAAAAATAACTGTCATCCTCTCAAATGTTAGCATCTTTTATTTTACAGGTGAGCAAATCTAGGCTTTCAAAGATTGTGGGGACTTAGGGCTCCAGTTTCTAAATGTCTAATTCACTGTCACTAGAACCACAACTTTTATTCCATGATTGCTCTATAAATAGTTAATTCCTAAATTCTTGCTATAATGTCCTTAAAGTATTGGCTCCACATAGTTTTCTTTTACATATTCACTATTTAGAACATAAAATCATTCATAAGAAAAAAACTGTAGCTCTCTTCTTAATGTATAAATTATTCAGATAAACCTATTTCTCCATTCTCAAAGCTACTTTATTAATGTTTAAGTGTTAATTGAGGCCCAAAAGTAGACATCTAGATTATTACTTTAGAGGGGATTTCCTTTTGTTTTTAGGTTGACTGTAATGTTTTATACTTTTCAGTGTTCCTCTGCTAAGTTTATGTAAGATGGTTAATAGTTATACTGAATTCTTTCTGGAAAAAAAGTCTAGGTACTATCTCTAGGGATTTAGTAATATTAAATAAATTGCTACAATCAATAACTTCACATATTATGGGCAAGATGCTTGTGTATAAGGATTAACTGGATAATATATTTCAGTACTTTATCATTTTAAAATTATTATTCTGAGATCATTTGAAATTGCTGTTCATTTGATTAATTTTTTTTGTTTTTTTAGGGTTGTGTTCTGAGGTGTTTATTGATCAATTGGTTACCATTTCATTACTCATAAGTTATTCTTCCTGAATGACACTTTCTACTTCCTAGAAACTAGTTCATCCACTTTTCTCATTTCTCCCTGCCCAACATTAAAGAATGGCTAACCTTCTGAAATTTTCTTTCCTTTCTTAATGGCATAATATTATTTTATGTATTTTGATTATCAGACTCACCCAAATATGTCATCTGTTGGCTGTTTTACTTAAGTGGATTAAATTGAAGAGTCATGAAGGTGCTTTGGAGAGTCAGATTTTTCCACATTCTTACTGTTTTCAAGGTATCATTTGTTTGGCCTCAAAATCTAAAAGTCTGCTTTTCTATTCTTCATTCCTAGTGGAAGATGAAGTGTTACACAGCCCTGGTTTCAAATTTAAGGAAAGTAAACTTCTGGTCTTTTTATCCTTTCTCCCCTATTTCATTACATCATAGTATTTTGACTTGAAAGAGACCTTAGAGGATAATTTAGATCAACGTTTTCATTTTATAAATGAGGAAAATAAAACACGGAAGTTAAGTGGCTTGTCTAAGTAAGTTCTTGTAGCTAATTCCAGACTTTGGACTCTAGTATTGAACCTTGACCCTTACTCTGCTTCCCCCTTTCCCCCCCTTTGTGTTTCTGATAGTTGGTGCTAATGTTTCCCAGTCACTCTATTTTGGGCCAATCCAGTGTGCAGTAATGTTGATGTTTCCTTGGCAGCCTTGTGAAAAGTGTGAACTTGGAACCACAATGGTTACCCATATTTTCCTCAATCTGTGCTGTTTCCCCCTGTTAACCAATATTGCTTTATCCTTACAAACCAGTGAAGAAAAGGAAGCTGCCAGGGGCACTGTGGTATGCAGAATAATGCCTCCTTCCCCAAAGATGTCCATGTCCTAATCCTTGGAACCTCTGAATGTTTGGTTACATGGTAAAGAGGAATTAAGGTTGCTAGTTTGCTGACTGTAAAATGTGGAGATTATCTTGGATTAACTTGGTGAAGCCAGTGTAACCACAGGGGTCTCTGGGAAAGGTAAGCGCAAGAGAGAACTACAGTGATAGCAGCGCAAGGACTAGGCCTGGTGTCTCTAGCTTTGAAGATAGAGGAAGGGACCATGAGTCAAGGAAAGTGGACAACCTCTATGAGGCAAAACAAGGCAAAACAAACTCTCCTATAGAGCCCTCAGAAGAGAATGCATCCTACAAATACCTTGATCTTAACCCAGCAATATTTATGTTAGACTTCTGATTAACAGAACTATAAGTAAGTTTGTGATAATTTGTTATATCAGCCATAGATAACTAATACTGCTCCTTAGAAAAAGTCACTCACTTTGGCTCTCCCTCTTCCTGCATCATCTAATTATTTCATTAGCTACCTTGATTTCCCTTACACATCCTGGCTTCATGTTTCCCATCTAGATACTTGGATAAAACAATCCTCTATAAGACTGTTCACTCTGAATCAACTGTAAATGTCCTTAGGACACACCTTCTCGGTATTTGAACGTTAGCTTGCAAAACACAACCAGTGGTAAGAGGCTATTTAAAATTGTGAAACTGGGCGCCTGAGTGGCTCAGTGGGTTAAGCCGCTGCCTTCGGCTCAGGTCATGATCTCAGGGTCCTGGGATCGAGTCCCGCATCGGGCTCTCTGCTCAGCGGGGAGCCTGCTTCCCTCTCTCTCTCTGCCTGCCTCTCTGTCTGCTTGTGATCTCTCTCTGTCAAATAAATAAATAAAATCTTTAAAAAAAAAAAAAAAAAAATAAAATTGTGAAACTGTTTTGCCATTGATTGATGCTTTTCAGGAATTCAAGGTCAGATACTGATCCAGTACTTCTAACCGCCATGATCTAACTCTTAAGAGATTATTTTTGTCACGTTGTGATGTTTATCAGTGAAACCACCTTTATGGCTATAAATGAAGCTGCTTATGGCTTTGCTATTTATGAAAGAGACTCAGTGAAATGCATATTTTCTTACTTGACAGAGGAGGAAAATGCTGGGCCATAGCCTGGTTACCTGTTTTATTAGGCTGACATGCTCAGTAGGTCCAAGTGCACATTTAACAGCCTGACTTGCCAAGATATGGCCTACGCATGTGTTAACTCCTGAAAAGTCCTTGACTTGATGCAGCACCACGTTTTCTCATTGCCCAGTGGTTGCTGTAAAATTAACTGGTGTTGGGGGCTCAATTTTGCAAAAGCCTCAGTGGGTCAGTGTGATATGAATTAGTTTGGACAACTGAATCCCCCAGCCTTTTCAAATTAATCTAATTCTTTATGTGGCTGGGAGGTTTGAATTCACCCAAATGTTCTGTATTTTCAGGAAATCCCATTCTATGTTAGCACTACCAGAAGGGTAGAATTCATAATTCTGACTTTCTGCATTTGTTCACTCTATAGCAAGGAAATTTTTAATTGATGAAAAATTTCTTGACCTATTGCAAAATGAGAACCTTACTGAGCCCTCCTTTTTGCACTAAGTCATTTCTCAGGCAGAAAGAGGAGGATATTCTATATTTTTGTAAACCTAAAGGACAGTAGCCATTGTTATGGACCAATTAATTTTTTCAGATGGTATATCATTGAATCTTGTTTTCTTTTTTAATCCGTTATTGTAATGTTTGTCTTTTAATCATATTCCTTAGACAATTTTATCAATATGATCAAGTTTAAATCTGCCGTTGTGCTCTTTGTTTTCTGCATTTCACCCTATTCCCCATTTCCTGCTTTCTTTTGGATTAATAGAGTATTTTTTCGTGATACCATTTATCTGTATTATTGGCACATTAGCAATCATTTTAGTTTTTAGCAGTAACTCTAAGGTTTACAATATATATTTAATTCTAGCAGTTTATCATTAACTAATGTTTTGTATAAGAGCCTTAAAACAATATACTTCTGTCTATATTTTTTTATTTCTTTCAATGTATTTTATTTTATTTTTATATATATTTAAGGTTTTTTTTTTTTTTTTCTTATTTGGGGATCTAGTTTCTTTTATCAAGCAGACCAAAACACACCCAGGATCTAGTTTTTTGTTTTGTTTTGTTTTGATTTTTGTTTCTTTCTGTTATGTTTTCTTTTTTTTTGTTGTCATTGTTATTGTTGCTTTCTCTTTTTCTCTTTTCTGGAAAAATAAGCTGGAGAAATTCACCCCCCCACCAAAAGAACAAAATGTATTACTCACTGCCAGGGATTTAATCAATACGGATATAAGATGTCTGAACTAGAATTTTATTTATTTTTAAAGATTTTATGTTTTTGACAGAGATAGAGAGACAGAATGCACAAGCAGGGGAAGCTGCAGGCAGAGGGAGAGGGAGAAGCAGTCTTCCCACTGAGCAAGGAGACTGACAGGGTATTTGATCGCAGGACTCTGAGATCGTGACCTGAGCTGAAGGCATATGCTTAACCAGCTGAGCCACTCAGGTGCCTCTGAACTAGAATTTTAGAACAATGAGTATAAAGATACTAACTAAGTTTAAAAAAAAAACATAGAAGACACTAGAGAATCCCTTATTGGAGCAATAAAAGAACTAAAATCTAGTCAGGCCAAAACTTGAAATGCTATTACGAAGATGCAATCCTAGGTGGAGGCTTTAAAAACAAAGATGAGTGAAGCAGAAGAGCGAGTCATAGATATAGAAGATAAAGTGATAGAAAATAAGCTGAAAAAAGGGAGAAAGAAAATCACTGGATCACAAAGGGATACATAGAGACCCCAGTGATTCCATAAAGCAAAATAACATGTGGATAATAGGGGTCCCAGAAGATGAGACATGGGTGAGAGGGGTAGAAAGTTTATTTGAAAAAAATGATAGCTGAGAACTTCCTTTTTTTGGGGAAAGAAACAGGCATTCAAGTCCAGGAGGCACAAAGAAGCCCCCTCAAAATCAATAAAAACAGGTCAACAACTCAAAATATAATAGTGAAGCTTACACATTTCAAAGATAAAGAGAAATCCTGAAAGCAGCTTGGGACAAGAGGGCCTTAATCTATAAGGGTAGACATATAAGGCTGGCAACAGACCTATACACAGAGATTGGCAGGCCAGAAAGGACTGGCATGTTACATTCAATGTGCTGAATGGGAAAATAATGCAGCCAAGAATAATTTATCCAGGAACGCTGTCATTCAGAATGGAAGAAGAAATAGTTTCCAGGACAAACAAAAACTAAAGGAACTTGTGAGCACTAAACCAGCCCTGCAAGAATATTAAAGGGGATCCTTTGAGCAGAGAAAGAGGCCAAAAGTAACAAAGACCAGAAAGGAAGAAACAAGCTACAGGAACAGTGACTTTACTGGTAATACAATGGCACTAACTTCATATCTTGTAGTTATCATTCTGAATGTAAAGGGACTAAATGCTCCAATCAAAAGATATAGGGTATCAGTATGGGGGGGGGAAATCAATATGTTGTTTATAAGAGGCTCATTTTAGACCCAAAGACACCTCCAGATTGAAAGGGAGGGGGTAGAAAATTATTTATCATGCTAACAGGCATCAAAAGAAAGCTGGAGTGGCCATCCTTATAACAGACAAACTAGACTTTAAACCAAAGGCAGTAATAAGGGATGAAGAAGGACACTATATCATAATAAAAGGGTCTATGCTACAAGATCAAACAACTGTAAATATTTATGCCTCTGACTTGGGAGCAGTCAAATATATAAACCAATTAATAACAAAATTAAACTGACTGGTAATAATACAATAATAGTAGGGGACTTTAACACTCATGGCAATGGACAGATCATCTAAGAACATCAGTAAGGAAACACAAGGGCTTTGACTGGACCATATGGACTGGAGCAGACGGGCTTCACAGATATATTTAGAGCATTTCATCCTAAAGCAGCAGAATACACATTCTCCTTGAGTACACATGGAACATTCTCCAGAATAGATCATGTACTAGGTTACAAATCGGGTCTCAACTGGTACAGAAAGACTGAGATCATACCACACATATTGTCAGATTACAGTGGTATAAAACGAAGTGAACCACAAGGAGAAATTTGGAAGGACCACAGATACATGGAGGTTAAGGGACATCCTACTGAAGAATGAATAGGTCAATCAGGAAATTAAAGAAGAATTTTAAAAATACATGGAAACAAATGAAAATAAAAACACAACAGTTCAAAACCTTTGGGATGCAACAAAGGTGGTCTTAAGAGGGAATATATAGCAATACAGGCCTTCCTCAAGACCCAAGAAAAGTGTCAAATACACAACCTAACCTATACCTAAAGGAGCTGGAGAAATAACAGCAAATAAAGCCTAAATCCAGCAGGGGAAGAGAAGTAGTAAAGATTAGAGCAGAAATCAGTGATAGAGAAATAAGGAAAAAAAAAAAAAAACAGAATGATCAATGAAACTTGGACCTGGTTCTTTTAAAGAATTAATAAGATTGATAAACCACTAGCCAGACTTACCAAAAAGAAAAGAGAAAGGACCCAAATAAATAAAAAATGATAGAGGAGAGATCACAACCAACACTAATATAGAAAAGAGTATAAGAGAATATTTTGAGTAATTATATGTCAACAAATTAGGCAATATGGAAGAAATGGATACATTCCTAGAAACATAAACTACCAAAATTGAAACAGGAAACAATAGAAAACCTGAATAGACACATAACCAGGAAAGAAGTTGAATCAGTAATCAAAAATCTCCCAGCAAACAGGAGTCCAGGGCCAGATGACTTCCTAGCAGAATTCTACCAAACATTTGAAGAAAAATTAATACCTATTCTTCTGAAATGTTCCAAAAAACCCAGAAAAGTAAGGAAAACTTCCCAACTCATTATATGAGGCCAGCATTACCCTGATCCCAAAACCAGACAAAGACCCCACTAAAAAGAATTATAGACCACTATCCCTGATGAACATGGATGCAAAAGTTCTCACTAAGCTACTAGCTAATAGGATCCAACATTAAAAGGATTATTCACCTTGACCAAATGGGATTTATTCCTGGGCTGCAAGGGTGATTGAGCATTCACAAATCAGTGTGTTACACAACATTATTAAAAGGAAGAACAAGAACCATATGATTTTTTCAATAGATGCAGAAAAAGCATTTGACAAAATATAGCATCCTTTCTTGATTAAAACTCTCTGCCATGTAGGGCTAGAAGGAACATACCTCAATACCATAAAAGCCATGTATGAAAAGCCCACAGAGAATATCATCCTCAATGGGGAAAAACTGAGAGCTCTTTTCCTAGGGTCAGGAACGTGACAGGGATGTCCACTTTGACCACTGTTGTTTAACAAAGTATTAGAAGTTCTACCCTTGGCAGTCAGCCTACAAAAAGAAATAAATGCATCCATATTGGCAAGGAGAAAGTAAAACTTTCACTCTTGATAGATGACATGATACTCAACTTAGAAAGTCCAAAAGACTCCAGCAAAAAAAAATGCTGGAATTGATAACAGGAATTCAGCAAAGTGGCAGGATATAACATTAATGCACAAAAGTCAGTTGCATTTCTATATACTAACAATGTGACTGAAGAAAGAAATATTAAGGACTTGATCCCGTTTACAATTGAACCCAAAACCGTAAGATACCTAGGAATAAACCTAACCAAAGAGGTGATGTATCCATACTCTAAAGACTATAGAACACTTAAAGAAATTTAGGAAGACACAAAGAAGTGGAAAAACATTCCATGCTTATGGATTGGAAGAACAAACATTTTTAAACTGTCTATGCTACCCAAAGCAATCTGCACATTCAAAGCAATCCCTATCAACCATCAACATTTTTCACAAAACTGGAACAAACAATTCTAAAATTCATATGGAACCAAAAAAGACCCTGAATAGCCAAAGGAATGTTGAAAGAGAAAAATAGAGCTGTTGGCATCACAATTCTGGACATCAAGCTTTATTAAGCTGTAATCATCAAGACAGTATAGTACTGGCAGAAATACAGACACATAGATGAATGGCACAGAATATAGGACCCAAAAATGGACCCTCAATGTTATGGTCAACTAATCCTTAAAAAGTAGGAAAAGACTATACAATGGAAAAAAAGAGTCTCTTCAGTAAATACTGTTGAGATTATTTAACAGCCACATGCAGAAGAATGAAACTGGAGCACTTTCTTATACCATGTACAAAATTAAACTCCAAATGGATGAAAGACCTAAATGTGAGACAGGAAACTGTACAAATCCTAGAGGATAACACAGGCAGCAACCTTTTTAAGCTCGGCAATTTCTTACTAGACACGTCTTCAAAGGCACGGGAAACAAAAGCAACAATGAACTGTTGGGACTTCATCAGGATAAAAAGCTTTTGCACAGCAAAGGAAACAGTCAAGAAAACGAAAAGGCAACCTTTAGAGTGGAAGAAGATACTTGCAAATGTCAGATAAGTTAAAGGACTAGTATCCTAAATCTATAAAGAACTCATCAAACTCAGCACCCAAAAAAACAAAAAAATCCAGTAAGGAAGTGAGCAGAAGAAATGAGCAGATATTTCTCCAAAGAAGACCTACAAATGGATAGCAAAGACATGAAAAAATGCTCAACATCACTCAGCATCAGGGAAGTACAAATCAAAACCGCAATGAGATACCATCTCATACCAATCAGAATGGCTAAAATTAACAAGTCTGGGAACAATAGACGTTTGGTTGAGGTATGGATGGCATGGTCACCTAGAGCAAATATTGGTGAGGATGTGGAAAAAGAGGGATCTTCTTATGCTGTTAGTGGGAATGCAAACTCTGCAGCCCCTTTGGAAAACAGTATGGAGATTCCTCAAATTGTTAAAAGTAGAGCTACCCTATGACCCAGCAACTGCAATAGTAGGTATTTATCTGAAGGATACAAGCATAGTGATTTTAAGGGGCACATGCACCCCAGTGTTTATAGCAGCAATGTGTACAACAGTGAAAATACGAAAGAGCCCAGATGTCCTTCGATGGTGGAATGGATAATGGGTATGTTGTATGTATATATACAATGGAATACTACTTAGCATCAAAAAGAATGAAATTTTGCCGTTTGTAATGACATGAATGGTGAGTGAAATCAGCCAGAGAAAGACAAATACCTTACGACTTCTCTCATATGTGGAATTTAAGAAACAAAACAGATGAATATAGGGGAAGGGAAAGAAAAATAAGATAAAAACAGAGAGGGAGGCAAACCTAAGAGACTCCTGACTATAGGAATCAAACTGAGGGTTGCTGGAATGGAGTTGCTTAGGGGGATGTGGAAACTGGGTGATGGGCATTAAAGACAGCACTTGATGTAATGAACAGTGGTTATTATGTGCAACTAATCTCTAAATTCTCTCCCAGAAAGCAGTAATACAGTATATGTAGGATATATTGAATTTAAAAAAAAATACATAAATAAGAAAAAATAAAATTAAAAAATTGTAACTGCTCTATGATCCAGTAATCACGCTTCTTGGTATTTACTCCCCAAATACAAGAACACTAATTTTAAGGGATACATGCACCCCTGTGTTTATATTAGCATTATTTACAATGGCAAATCATGGAAGCACCCCGAGTCCATTGATAGATGAATGGATAAAGATATGTGATATATATAGACAGTGGAATGTTATTCAGCCATCGAAAGAATGAGATCTTGCCCTAACTTGCACATCTGCAGTGACATGGATGGAGATAGAGAGTATAATGCTAAGCAAAATATGTCAAAGAAAGACACCATATGATTCACTTATATGTAGAATTTAAGAAACAAACAAGGAAAGGGGGAAAATAGACAAACCAATAGCGAATAAACTGTTACAGGGGAGGTGGGTGAGGGGAATGGGTAAAATAGGTGATGAGGATTAAGGAGTGTAATTGTCATGATGAGCACTGGGTGATGTATGGAATTGTTGAATCAGTATATTGTACACCTGAAACTAAAATAATATTGTCTGTTTACTGTACTGGAATTAAAATTTTAAAATTAAATTAAAAAATTTAGCCAATTAACTTTCCCAGCTTTATTGAATTATAATTGACATAAAATTAGTAGATTTTTAAAGATTTTATTTACTTATTTGAGAGAGAGAGTGAGAGAGATAGTGAGAACAAAGGGGAGAGGGAGAAGCAGGCTCCCCACTGAGCCAGGAGCCTGACATGATGTTTGATCCCGGGATGTTGGGACCATGGCCTGATCCAAAGGCAGACACTTAACTGATTGAGCCTCCCAAGTGTGTGTCAAATTAATATATTACATCATCAAGATGTATACTTTAAATATATGTGTACATTGTAAAAGGATTCCCATAGTTAAGTTGACAAATTCATCACCACATATAGGTACCTTTTAACATGTGTGAGATAACCCTTAAAATATATTCCTTAGCAAATTTCAGCTATGGAATATACAATATAGTCACCATACTATACATTTTGCTATATATGCTATAGTCACCATGCAGTATGTAGATCTCAAAACTTATAACTGAAAACTTGTACTCTCTGGCTAGTCTCTCCCCATTTCCTTACCCCCAACCCCTGGCATCCACCATTCTGCACTTTTCTATGAGTTAGACTTACTCCTCTTCTTCTTCTTCTTCTTTTACTTACTTACTTACTTACTTACTTATTTATTTATTTATTTATTTATTTATTTATTTAAGATTTTAATTTATTTGCCAGAGAGAGATCACAAGTAGACAGAGAGGCAGGCAGAGAGAGAGAGAGAGAGGGAAGCAGGCTCCCTGATGAGCAGAAAGTTGATGCGGGGCTCGATCCCAGGACTCCGAGATCATGACCTGAGCTGAAGGCAGTGACTTAACCCACTGAGCCACCAGGCACCCTTCTTTTTTTAAAGATTCCAGATATAAGGGAGATCATACAGAATTCACATTTCTCTGGCTTATTTAACTTAACATAATGTCCTTTAGGTTTGTTCATGTTCTTGCAAATAGAGGATTTCCATTTCGTTTAAATAGCTCAATAATATTCCATTGTATATACTTATGTATGTATCTCTTTAAACACAGTTCCATCCCTTCACTCTAAGTGTGGGTCGGATGATGGGCTGGGCGTCTGCCAGAGGTAGGGGTATGTATGAGTGAGTCGTGCGGGGTGTTGGGGGCCAGCTGGAGGAATTGCAGGCAAGGCCTCCCCAGCACCTCAGATATGGGTTTCCTGATTCAGTACATGAAATGGTTAGTAGGATCCATGTCTTTGATACATTTTTAGCTCTCTTTTTTTATTCTCTTTACTTTTTTTATTGTGTTAGTTACAATATAGTGCATCACTAGTTTTTGATGTAGTGTTGCATGATTGTTGGCATATAACACCCAGTGCTCCATGCAATCTTCCCTCCTTAATACCCATCACCAGGCTCACCCATCCCTTCACCCCCTCCCTTCTAAAACCCTCAGTTTCCTGGAATCTCATGGTTCGTCTCCCACTCCCATTTCTCCCCCTTCGTTTTTCCCTTCTCTTAATGTCCTCCATGCTATTCCTTATGTTCCACAAATAAGTGAAACCATATGATAATTGACTTTCTCTGTTTGTCTTATTTCACTCCGCATAATCTCCTCTGGTTCCATCCATGTTGATGCAAAAGTTGAGTATTCATCCTTTCTGGTGGCTGAGTAACATTCCATTGTGTATATGGACTACATCTTCTTCATCCATTTGTCTGTTGAAGGGCATCTTGGCTCTTTCCATATTTTTGTCTATTGTGGACTTTGCTGCTATGAACATTGGGGTTCATTTGGCCCTTCTTTTCACTACATCTGTATTTTTGGGGTTAAATACTGAGTAGTGCAATTGTGGGTCATAGGGTATCTCTATTTTTAATTTTTTGAGGAATGCATTTTTAGCTCTTTCTGCTGTCAGCCACTCCCTACCCCTCAGTTATGCAGTTCATCTCAGTATTCTTGGTGGGGAAAGAAAGAAGTGGGCCTTTAGGCAGATTACAATACAGTTGGGAAAGCTGGGCACACACTTAAATGCTCTCTCTCCCCCTTGTGGGAAAAATTGCTGGTGAGAGAGTCTTCTGGCTCCGAGCTGTGTCATGTTGGAGGAATAGTAATGTGGGTAAAGTGAAACTGTTCCTCTTACTCTCTTCAGTAAGTCAGATATGAGATTTTTTAAAAAATTAAAGTGGAAATAACATATTAGTTTCAGGTGTACTTTGTAGTGATTTGGCAATTATGTAGATTATGAAATGCTCACCACAATAATGTGGTTATTATCTGTCACCATTATAGAGTTATTACAGTACTATTGACTATATTTCCTATCCTGTACTTTTCATCTCTGACTTATTTATCACCTATATCCCCAACCCTTTCCCCTCTGACAACCACTAGTTTGTTCTCTATGAGACTTTTTTTCTTTGTTGTTGTTGTTTGTTTATCCATTTGTGTTTTTTTTAGATTCCACATATAAGTGAAATCATATGGTATTTTTCTTTCTCTATCTGACTTAACTTACCATAATACCCTTGAGGTCATCCATGTTATCACAAATGGCAAGATTTGACCCATTTTTATGGCTAATATTCCATTGTAGACACACACACACACACACACACACACACACACACTCACTCCACATCTTTATCCATTCATCTATTAGTGGACATTCAGGTTGTTTCCCTATCTTGGCTATTGTAAATAATGCTGCCATAAGCATGAGGGTTCATATATCTTTTCAAATTAGTGTTTTTGTGTTCTTTGAGTAAATACCCAGAAACCGGATGACTAGGTTGTATGGTATTTCTATTTTTAGTTTTTTGAGGAACCTCCATACTGTTTTCCAGAGTGTCTACCAATTTATATTCCCCACCAACAACGCATAAAGGTTCCCTTTTCTCCACATCCTCATCAACACTTGTTATTTCTTCAATAATAGTGATTCCGACTGGTGTGAGGTGTCATCTTACTATGGTTTTGATTTGAATTATTCCAGTGATTAGTGAGGTTGAGCATCTTTTTGTCTCTTGACCATCTGTAATGTCTTCTTTGGAAAAGTATCTTTTCAGGTCCTCTGCCCATTTTAAAATCCGATTATTTGGAATTTTGGTGGTGTTATAGGAGTTCTTTATATATTTTGGATATTAATCCCTTATAAAATATATCATTTGCAGATATCGTCTTTTACCTCTTTGGCTAATTTTATTCCTAGGTATTCTTTTTGATGCCATTGTAAATTGGATTGTTTTCAATTTTCCTTTCTGGTATTAGTGTACAGAAATGCAGTATCTCTGCATATTGGTTTTGTATTCTGCAACTTTACTGAATTTGTTCTTTTTTTCTTTTTCTTTAGAAAAGAGTCTTTAAGGTTTTCTGATTATAGTAACACATCATCTATGCATGGTAATGTCTGCAAATTTACTTCTTCCTTACCAGTTTGGATGCCTTTTATTTATTTATTCACTTTTTTTTGTCTAATAGCTATAGCTATGACTTCCAGTACTATGTGGGATAAAAGTAAGGGTGGACTGCCTTGTCTTGTTCCTGATCTTGGAGGAAAAGCTTTCAAATTTTCACTGTTACACATGATGTTAACTGTGGTTTTGATATAGGGCCGTCACCATGTTGTATGTTCCTTCTGTAGCCACTTTGTTGTGAGTTTTTATTGTGAATGGATGTTGAACTTTGTCAGATGCTTCTACGTCTGTTGAGATGATCGATCATATGTTTTTTGTCCTTCATTTTGTTAATTTATTCACATTTATTAATTTGTGTATATTGAACCATCTTTGTGTCCCTGGAAGAAATCCCACTTATTTGAGGCAAATGATGCTTTTAATGTGTTTTTAAATTCAATATACTAATATTTTGTTGAGGATTTTTGCATCTATATTCCTCAGGGATGTTGGCCTGTAATTTACTTTAATTTTCTTTCTTTTTTTTCTTTTCTTTCTTTCTTCTTTCCTTTCTTCATTTTTTGCTAGTGTCTTTGTTTTTGGTATTCCATAATGCTGGTATCATAGAATGAATTGGGAAGCATTCCTGCCTCTTGAATTTTTTGGAATAATTTTTGAAAGAGAGGCATTAACTCTTCTTTAAATATTTGGTAGAATTTACCTGTGAATCCGTTTCATGGACTTTAGTTTCTTGAGAATGTTTTTGTTTTTGAGAGAGAGTGCATGTGCAAGAGATGGGGGAGGGTGGAGAGGGGCGGAGGGAGAGAGATTACAAGGAGGCTCCACACTTAGCATGGAGCCCAATATGGGGCCTGATCTCACAACCTGAGCTAAAACCAAGAGTCTGACGCTCAACTGAGCCATCCAGATGCCCTGGGAGTTTTTTGATTAATGATTCAATTTCATTAGTAGTAATTGGTCTGTTCAGATTTTCTATTTCTTCCTGATTCCGTCTTGGAAGGTTTTATGTCTTTAGGAGTTTATTCATTTCTTCTAGGTTGTCCAATTTATTGGCATGTAATTTTTCATTGTTATCTCTTATAATCCTTTGTATGTCCCTGGTGTCAGTTGTAATTTCTCCTCTTTCATTTCTGATTTTATTTATTGAGTCCTCTTTTTTTTCTTGCTGAGTCTGGCTAAATCTTTATCAGTTTTGTTTTTAGTCTTATTGATCTTTTCTGTTGTTTTTTTTTTAAGTCTCTGTTCCATTAGTTTCCACTCTGATCTTTATTATTTTCTTCCCCCTACTAACTTTGGGCTTTGTTTTTTCTTTTTTACTTCTTCAGGTGTGAGGTTAGATTGTTTATTTGAGATTTTTATTTCTTGGGGTAGGCCTATTTTGCTGTAAACTTCCCTCCTAGAACTTAGAACTGCCTCCCACTCAGACAGCTTTTTTCATGCTTATGCTAGTTGGTATTGTTCTTTAGTTTCTGTGTCCAAACAGAATAGCTGATTTCCACCTGGCTGAAGGAGATCACTTAGGGTGTTGTAGTTCAAGCAAAGGCAATGATGAGATGAATTAAAACCAGGCTGATGAGGCTGACTTAACTAAATAATGATAAAGAACTGAGGGGACTTGGATATATAAAATAAGAGAGAAGTATCAGAGACTGTGACTGTGCCAGTCCCAGCTTTCAGTTTCTTTCTCTTTTGTGTAAGAGAACCCTAAATTTTAGCTGGACATATTTTTCCTCAGTGTAAAGAATGCATTTTCCAGTTAGTAAGTAGATAGGACCCTATCACTAAATTCAGACTAATGAGATGAAAGTAGAAGCACGGTATGCAACTTCTAGAAAAATCTTAGTATTGACTCCTGCTTCCCATCTTTCCTATTGGCTATTACGTACATGTGATAGCAGGAGCTCAAGCAGCCAACCATCTTGATGTCCTGGACCCTGAAGTGGAAGGCACATGTTGAGAATGGCACATGATCACATGGGAAAGAGTCCAGCACTCTGAACTACTATATGCTTAACTGACTACATCAGGGCTTCTCTTTTGTGTATGTAGGAATAAAGTCAATTTCTATCTTATGTAAGCCATTAGTTTTGTCTGTGTATCTGTTTTTTGGGGTTTTTTTTTGAAGATTTTATTTATTTATTTGACAGAAATTTCAAGTAGGCAGAGAGGCAGGCAGAGAGAGGGGGAAGCAGGCTCCCTGCTGAGCAGAGAGCCTGATGTGGGGCTCGATCCCAGAACCCTGAGATCATGACCTGAGCTGAAGGCAGAGGCTTAACTCACTGAGCCACCCAGGTGCCCCTGTATATCTGTTTTTGTTCTTGTTGTAGATGGCTATATGCAGCTGTCCCTAGTCCTGACTAATGAAAGCAGGGTGCTAGAAGAGGTCCAAGTTTTTATCTGGGATGACCAAACAAAGGGAGATGCATTGGGTCAAGAACAAATGAGCTAGGAACTTTTGGAAATAGATAATCCTATAAAACAATTATACACTGACATGGATAAGTCTCTGCAATTAAATTTTTTTTAACTTTTCTAATTTTTTATTAACATAAAATGTATTATTAGCCCCAGGGGTACAGGTCTGTGAATCGCCAGTTTTACATACTTCACAGCACTCACCATAGCACATGCCCTCCCCAATGTCCACAACCCAACCACCTTCTTCCTAATTTTTTTTTTTTAAATCATGAAACCATTCATCCTGTATTTGAATCTTTTTTCTTTTGTTTTCTTAGGCATAAACATTGATCTCCTGCTTTAATGACTATAGGGATTTGATGGCTAATCCTAAATCATAGTGGAGTTCTGAAATATTAAGGCTCTTTCTGCTTCATTTTCTTATTAATGGAGGTATAGCCCTCAATCACATTCTTGAATTACAAAGAAATTTTTAAATTTAGGTATCCTCACAAGATAAATTGAAATAAAACATGGAGGAATGCATCATATGTTGGAACTATTTATGAAGTGCTATTTTTACTTCTGATTAGGTCTTTTCCCTCCATTGCTAATTTTTAACCTTTATCACATGTTTTGAACTTTCATGTCAAAATTATTGTTGAGCGCACCTAAGGAAAATTAAATTCAATTTACATTTTTGGCATTATTATCAAAACTTTTAAATGATAGTAATTTTGGAATGTAGGTTTCACTTCGCTTTTTAATTCTTCGGGCTAGTCAAGGAATTTTTAGGATGCAAGTATGTTTTTAATCTATTTTTAATCTTATTTTCTCCCTCTGATCTTTCTCCCTCCATAAAAATATGATGGATTTGTGGTGATAGTTTTAAGCTTATAGCCATCAAAGAAGCATTTAAAGTATCTTTAGGCAAGCTTGTTTTCCCTGTCTTCTTGTCTGATAAAAGCTGAGTGTCTCTTTATATAACTTTTTAAAAATATGTCTTCTTTAGATGCTGGCAAACAAGTTGGAATTTGAATGACCTATGAAATCTTTCATGGAGATGACTGTCTGTGGGAGAAGGAAACTCTAGGATAGATTTTGAGCTAGAGCTGATGTAATGAATCCCGGGGAAGCAGGGCTTGGAACTCAGGTAGCTTTAAGCAGGTAAGTTAATAACAGAGTAAACTTGCCAGAAACAAGCATGTACAAAAGAATAAAAGAAAAGGAAACAGTAAGACCATTGATAACAAAATACAGGGAGCAGGATTCAGGGCCTTTGTGGAAATCCATAAAGGCCAAAGGCTCTAAAAGCTGAGACTGCTTCATTTTTCTTTTGATTTAACAGTCTTAAAAAAATAATAATAAGGCTCAGGCTGGGACCAACATGGAAACTCACTTATATCAGTGGTTTTTTGTTTTTTTTTTTTAATTTAATATTTGTATTATAGTGTAGGGTGGTGTCATATACACAAGGCCTTTTTTTTTTTGGTGCAAACTGTGCATTTCATTGAAAACAAAGACAGGCTTGCTTGAAACTGAATCGACCGCTTTGTGGCTGTAAAGATAAATATAGCACTTTTCAGGTAGTGAATTCATGAATAATCAATGAACCAGCAAAGGACAAAAAGTGACATATGGCAGCCTGGTGTGGATTAAGTGTGATTGTCACATTCCCTTCCCCTTTTTCCCTTCTCTAATTTATTGAAAGGAACAAAGCCAGTCTCATGTAGCCAGAACACAATATCTCTGAAAAAGTCTACTTAGACAAAGTGTTAACAGGGAAGTTTATTCATTAAATGTCTCTATACTGTTTCGTTGTTTTAATAGTCTAGCCCAAGTTGTTTGTGTTATTGAAATTTTATTCAGAATGAAAATTTGACTTGAATTCTTAAAGTAGTTTTTGTTTTTTAAAATCTCTATTACAAACCACAAATATATTATAGCTCTGTTTTCATGCCTCCACCTAGTGTATAAAACAAAATAGAAAGTATTCTTAATTTCCCTTTGTATCAACCAACACTTCTTTGAAGATACTGATTTTATTTTATTTTTTAACAAGAAATAACCAGTTTTAATGGAAACTCTTTGGTTAAACTAGAAGTTTTTAGAAGTGTTCTAAGGAACTGTTAATGGGGAGGTATTTGTGTATAACCCAAGTAATAACTCTACCACTTTGAAACATCAGTCTTTCTTGGTGTCTAATGAAGGGTGAGGTGTTTAGTCCACTGAGTCTCTTTGCACCTTGTGTTTGTCTGGCTTTGTGCCAAGGAGCTGATTCTGAAAGATTTAATATTGGTGGGTCTCTAGATTAGCCTGATTCTCTAGTCCCCTCAATTTCACTCTAGTCTTTCCAAACCCTTTGAAATCAGCAGAGGAATTAGCAGTAAGTTTTGATAAAGTACATGTGATAGAAAGAATTACTATCTGTTTTGAATGGCTCCTCCCAACTCCTACACAAAAAAGGCTCTGGAAACTTGTTCTTAGAATTGTAGGTTCCAATATGAATATGAAATATTAATGGGTAATAATTTTTAGAAATCTGTTAAAGGGCTTTTAATGGTAAAGGAATCAACAGAGCAGTACATTATTTTATTCCAGTTGTATAAGTGAGTCACTGATTAGCATCTGGCTTTATTCAAATTCATTATAAGATTCCTTGATAAGATTTTTCATGTAAATTCTCTTGAACTGTGTACCAGTAGCACTCCCCGCCCCCTCCCGCCCCCCCACGGCAATGTGTAATTAACTTTCCCTATTTGACATCATCCCCTTATAATTCAGAGTAGTGAATGATCATGAGATATTCAGCAGGTAATTTGTTAATTCTAGGAATTGGATTAAGTTTGTCATTAATTTACTTTTATAATACAAATTAAGGTAGACTTACACTTAATTTTATAATAGTTTTTGACTCATTTCCTTGAGTGTGGGAGAAGGAGATGGTGTTACTGTGAATGCACTTACTTACTCTATAGCCTGGCATGTTTTTGTGAATTTAAATATCATGTGGCATGTGTGTTGAGAAGAAAAAAACCATGAAGGGCTACTCTTGTATTAACGGTATCTAAGAAAAACAAAGTGTAGTATCTGTTGAAAAATAAACTTGGCTAATAACCTTTAACCTTTAAAATTGCCTTCAACCAAGCAACTCTATCAGTTTATCAGTAGTTTTGAAAATGCCTAATACTTGTGCCATGGTTCAGCGTGGAAAGCACAGACTGGTTTGGAATGAGAGTGGTCATGGGAAGCCTGCCCTTAAAAATCCTGAAGATAAGCCCTATTACTGAATTGTGTATATTTACTGCCTCTGTGACTAACTCAGTAAAGCCTATTCATCAAGGAAATCTTGTCCTTGACTCAGGTCCATTGGTCACAAATCATGCACTTCAACTTTCGGATTACGTCAGGCTGAAATTATGAACAAAGCATGTTGCTATGTTCATTCTTTTATAACACAAAGAGTGGCTTATCATCAGATTTGCCTACGGTAGTATCACCAGTTTTATGTGTTTAGGGTAATTTCTCCCAACTCCTCCTGAAAGCTATTGAGCTTTTACTTTTGGAACAAGAAAGAAAGATTCCCTTTTGTGTATTAAAATGTTTAATTTGTCAAACATTGTATTATGCTGAACCCAGACAAGTTCATACAGTTTCTACTTGTGGGTAAACACAGGGTATTGTTAGGAAGATATAACACACATAGGACAGAAGAAAAGCTTACCCAGAGATGAATTTTAAGAATAGTTTTGATTTTTATCAAAGACCATCTTAGTCGTTGGAGGTTTATAATCTATAAAGCAGAAGTGTTAGAGCTACTATTGGGTGGTGGAGGAGGAAGACACATTAAGAAATTCTATTTAAGAAGCCATTATTGAACCTCTTTTTTGATTCAGCAACTCTTTGATAGTCACTGGGGTTACAAACCTGATTATACCCCGCAAGATGAAGAAGTATAGGATGGTACGGGCAACTCTCAACTGCCTTGCCCTTTGCAGATTACAGATGGTTTTTATAATATCTCCATTGTTCTTTACAGCAGAACTGCAGGGGTTTTATGGTTTAGAGGTCCAGAGAGATTAAATGAAGAATGGAGTAGGTATTTAGTCCCACTGCTGTGTTTCCACAGTATCTTCGTGATATGCTAACTAACCAAGGAGTTAGCTAAGCTATTAATAAGCCGTGCAGAGGAGCACAAGTTTCCTTTAGAATATATCCTGTCTTGGTCTTCAGGTGACTTTGCGAGGATAAAATGGTGCAGCAAAGCCATTTAGCAGTTTGATAACATTTATTTATTTATTTATTTATTTATTTATTTATTTATTATTTTAGGTTTTATTTTATTTTTTTAGTGTTCCAAGATTCATTGTTTATTGATAATATTTTTAAAAATGAGATAATTATTTTTCTTTATATTATGACAGATACTTAAGTGCATAATGTGCATGAGACATTGTATTCATTGTTCCATTTATTTCTGTTTTTACTCTTAGTGATTTAAGCATGCTTAATGCAGAAGATTTGAAAGTACAGACAAATATGGAGATTCAGAAAAAATTAACTGCGTCTCATCACCTAGAAGTTGTGAACGTTTTTATCTATTTCATCAAGTTCTTTTTTATCCTTAAAAAATAGGTCCTATTTTATAGAGACCATGATTGAATTCTGCTATTAAGTACGAACTTTCCCCTCACATTGAACATAGTTAATATTTCTTGGACGTTTACTGTATGTTTGGCACAGAGCTAATATTATTTTATATTTTAAAGATATTTTTTCATATACATTAAAATACATGCAAAAGAACCTATGTATCACATATGTAAGTTGTGGATTTCTATGAATGGATCACCTAATGTAAGAACAATATGAGAACCTAAAATACTATCGAAGAGTAGCAGAATATGTCACCTAAGAATATGCCACTTTGACATAAGGATTATTTTTAGCTAAAGGCACTTGAAAAACAAGAGGTACAAAGAAGGGTGCTCTGATCTCCCAAGCGAAAGATGCCCTCCCTATGCAGGGAGGAAACATTCTTATCACCAAAGTCAGAAGTTGAGGTTGAGTATTCTGTGCAAAGAGACCTAGTTAAAATAATTCCTATTTTCCTTTATGTTTGCAATATATCTTACTTTTCCCACAATTGTCTGTCCTTGTTCAATCTAATATAGAAACACTTGGGTTTTGCCAGTTCTTTAGGTCTTCATTTCCTTTTGAAGACTTCTGTGTACATGTAACAAGATTTATATGCTTTTCTTCTGTTAGTATGTCCTAAGTCAGTTTAGTTCTCAGGTCCAGCTGGATACTCTAAGATGGCAGAGATAAAATTTTACCTCCCCATTAGAAATACTACTGTCTTCAATTTTATCTTTTTTTTTTTTTTGCCTTCTAAATTTTTATTATTTTACCTTATTTTTTAAATTTAATTTTTTAGGATTTTTTTTTTTTAATTTATTTGACAGAGATCACAAGTAGGCAGAGAGGCAGGCAGAGAGAGAAAGGAGGAAGCAGGCTCCCTGCTGAGCAGAGAGCCCGATGCGGGGCTTGATCCCAGGACCCTGGGATCATGACCCGAGCCAAAGGCAGAGGCTTTAACCCACTGAGCCACCCAGGTGCCCCCATAATTTTTTAGGATTTTTTTAATTGAAGAATAGTTGACGTACAATTTTGTACTAGTTCAGGTGTATAACAGTGATTCAGTATTTATATACATTACAAAATGGTCACTACAATGTCTAGTTACCATCTGTCACTATACAGAATTCTTACAATACTATTAACTGTATTTCCTGTGCTGTACATTACATCCCGTGTTTAACTTATTTTATAACTGGAATATTATACCACTTAATGTTCTTTATCTATTTGGTCTGTCACCACCACCACAATCCCTCCTCCTTTAGTTTAATGTAGTCCCTTTTATTGTTCTTCCCTGAGGAGACATATCTGACAAAATGTTGCTAAGATCAATATCAGAAAGTTAACTGCCTGTATTTTCTTCTAAGAGTTTTATGACATCAGGTCTTTAATCCATTTGGCGTTTATTTATGTATATGGTGTAAGAAACTGGTTCAGTTTCATTCTTCCGCATTTAGCAGTCCAGTTTTCCTAATGCTGTTTATTGAGGAGACTTCCCCGTTGTATATTCTTGCCTCCTTTTGCATAAATTGATGGTATATATGTAGGTTTATTCTTGAGTTACTTGTTCACTTTAGTTGATCCATTTGTCTGTTTTATGCCTGTAACATACCATTTTGATTACTGTAGCTTTGTAGTAGAATTTGATTCCTCTAGGGACTGTGATACCTCAAGCTGTTTTCTTTCCCAAGATTGCTTTGGCTATTTGGGATCTTTTGTGGCTCCATAGAAATTTTAGGATGGTTTTTGTTTTCTTAATTTCTCTTTCTGATTGTTATTAGTGTATAAAAATGTAACAGATTAATTTTAGTATCCTGCAACTTTGCTGAATTTGTTAGTTTTAACAGTTTTTTGGTGGGGACTTTAGGGTCTTAGTATCATGTCATCTGGATATAGTGAAATTTTACTTCTTTCAAATAAGGATGCTCTTTCTTCTTTTTAAATTTTTTTTGCTTAATTTCTATTAAATAAAAGTTGTGAAAATGGGTCCTTGTCATATACCTCATCTTATAGGAAGAGCATTTAGATTTTCACTGAGGAGTATGATGTTAGCTGTGTGATTGTCATATATTGTCTTTATTATGTTGAGGCATGTTTCCTCTATACCCACGTTGTGGAGAGTTTTTTATCACAAATTTATGTTGAGTTTTGTCAAATTCTATTTTGTCTCCATCTTTTGAGATGTTTGTATGGTTTTTGTCTTTCATTTTGTTAATGTGGTGAATCACATTGATTTGTGGATATTGAACCATCCTTGCATCCCTGTAATAAATCCCACTGGATCATGGTGTATAATCTGTTTGATGTATTTTTTAAAATTCATTTTGCTTATGTTTTGTGAGGATTTTTGCATCTGTGTTCATCAGGGATATTGGTCTGTAATTTTTTTTTTTTTGTAGTGTCTTTGTCTGGGTTAGTAGCAGGGTAATGCTGGCCTCATTAAATGTATTTAGAAGCATTCCTTCTTAAATTTTTTGGAATAGTTTGAAAAGGATAGTCATAACTTTTCTTCAAAAGTTGGGTAGAATTTACCTGTGGAGCTGTCTGGTTCTAGACTTTTGTTTGCTAGGAGGTTTTTGGTTTTTTCTGTTTTTTTTTTTTTTTTTTTTTTTTTTTAATTACTGATTCAGTTTAGTTACTAGTGTATTCATATTTTCTAATTCTTAATGATTCAGTCATTTTTGTCTAGGTTTTCCAAGTGTTGGCATATAACTCTTCATAGTAGTCTCTTTTGATCCTTTGTATTTCTGTGGTATCAATTATAATTTTCTTTTCTAATGTTATTTATTTGGAACCACTCATTTTCTTGATGACTTGGCTAAAGGGTTATCAGTTTTGTGTCTTTTCAAAAAGTCAGCTCTTAGTTTCAGCAATCTTCTCTGTTGTTTTTTAGTCTCTATTTAATTTATTTACACTCTAATCTTTATTATTTCTTTCCCTCTGCTAACTTTGTGCTTTTTTCCCCTTTTTTTTCATTCTCTAGGTATAAATTTGATTGTTTATTAAGAGATTATCTTGTTTCTTTAGGTGAGTAAGGCCTGTATCATTATAAATTTAATCATTAGAACTGCTTTTTTCTGTTCCATAGATTTTGAAATGTGTTTTCATTTTCATTTGTCTCAAGATATTTTTTTTATTTCCTGTTTGATTTCATTGACCTATTGGTTGTTTAGTAGCATGTTGTTTAGTCTCATGTTTTTGTTTTTTCTTTGTAATTGATTTCTAGTTTCATATCATTGTTGTTGGAAAAGATATATGATTTCATTCAATCTTCTTAAATTTATTGAGACTCATTTTGTGGCCTCACATACAGTCCTTGAGAATGTTCCATGTGCACTTGAGAATAATGTGTATTCTGCTCTTGGCAAAAATATCCTAGCGTTCTGTAGGTTGCCTTTTCATTTTATTGATTGTTTCTTTTGCTGTCCAGAAGCTTTCAAGTTTGCTATAGTTAAACTTGTTGATTTTGGTTTTGTTGCTTTGCTTTTGGTATCATATGCAGAAAACCATTTCCAAGACTCACATCAGGGAGCTATTTCCCTATGTTTTCTTCTGGGTGTTTTGTGGTGTCGAGTCGTATGTTTCAGTCTTTGATATATTTTGAGTTAATTTTTTTGAGTTTTATAAATTAGGAGTCCAGTTTCATTGTTCTGTTTGTGTTTATCCAGTTTTCTCAGCAGCATTTGTTGAAGAGACTATACTTTCCCCATAGACTGTTCTTGGCTCCCTTACAGTATATTAGTTGATTCTATATGTTGGGTATTAATTCTGGTTATTAATTCTAGTCTGTTGTCTTGGTCTATGTGTCTATTTTTATGCCAAACCATATTGTTGTAGTTACTGTAGATCTGTAGTACAGTTTGAAATCAGGAAATACATTTCTCCATTTTTTTGTACTTTCTCAGGATTGCTTTGGCTATTCAGGGTCTTCTGCATTTCCACACAAATTTTAAGATTGTTTTTTCTGCTTCTGTGCAAAATGCCATTGGGATTTTGATAGTGATTAAGTAGTATGGACAGCTAATGATATTAATTATTTTAGTTGATGAACATGGAATGTCTTTCCATTTATTTCTTCTTTGATTTCTTTTAAAAAAGTCTTACACTTTTCATTTTTAGCTTTTTCTTTCTTTGCTAATTTTTTTTTTTTTTTGGTATTTGGGTTTTTTTTTTTTTTTTTTTTTTTAATCTTTTTTTTATTGGATTGGGGTTTTTTTTTTTTCTTTTTTTTTTCTTTTGGTTGTTTCATTATTAGTGCGAAACGTAACTGGTTTTCTATGTTGATTTTATACCCTGAAACTACTGAATTTTTAACTAGTTCCAGCAGTTTTGTGTTGAGTCTTTGCAGTTTTCTATATAAAAAAATCATGTTACTTGAAAATAACAATAATTTTAGTTCTTTTTTGATTTGGTTGTTATTTCCTTTTCTTGACTGATTGTCCATCTGGGTCTCCTAGTAATATGTGGAATAGGACTAGTTATACTGGGCATCCTTGTGTTATTCCTGATGTTAGAAGAAAAGCTTTCCATTTTTCACTATTGAATATGATGGTAGCTGTGGGTTTGTTGTATATGGCCTTTATTATGTTGAGGTGTGTGCTTTGTATAACCAATCTGTTGAACATTTTTAATCATGAAAGGATGTTGTATTTTATGAAATGCTGCTTCTGCATCTGTTGATATGATCATGTGACATTTATCTGTCATCCATTAGTGCGATGTATTACATTTACTGATTTTCATATGCCGAACCATCCTTGCACCCAGGAAAGATCCTTCTTCATAGAAAAGAACACTTAACGTGTTCTTAAATTCAGTTTGCTAATATTTTGTTGATAATTTTTCCATCTATATTCATTGGATCATTGGTCTGTAATTTTCTTGTAGTACGCTTATATAGCTTTGGAATCACAGTACTACTGTGGCTTTATAGAATGAGATTTGAAGTGTTCCCTCCTTTTCAGTTTTTTGGAAGAGTTTGAGAGGGATTGGGAGTAAATTTTCTTTCATTCTGGTAGAATTAGCCAGTTAAGCCATCTGGTCCTGGGGCTTTCTGTGTTGGGAGGTTTTTGATTGCTAATTCAATCTCTTTACTCATAATGGGTCTGTTTAGTTTTTTTTTTTTTTTTTTTTAAGATTTTATTTATTTATTTGACAGACACAGAGAGGGAACACAAGCAGAGGGAGCGGGAGAGGGAGAAGCAGGCTTTGCACTGAGCAGGGAGCCAATGTGGGGCTTGATTCTAGGACCTTGGTATCATTACCTGAGCCAAAGGCAGACGCTTAACGACTGAGCCACCCAGGTGCCCGGGTCTGTTCAGTTTTGTTTTTTGGGTTTTTTTCTTTCCTGATTCATTCTTGGTAGAATATGTGTTTCTAGGAAATCTTATTTCTTTTATAGTATCTATTCTTTTGTATATGTAATTGTTAATGGAAGTCTTTATGATTATATATATTTCTGTAGTATCACTTGTAATGTTTCCTCTTGCATTTCTAATTTTATTTATTTGAGTTTTCTCTTTTTGTTGGTTATTCTAGCTAAAGTTTTATCAATTTTCTTTATCTCTTAGAGAAACCAGCTTATAGTTTTCTTGTGCTTTTCTATTGTTATATTTGTTTCAGTTTCATTTATTTCTGTCCTGATCTTTGTTATTTCTTTCCACCTGCTAACATGGGCTTTGTTCTTATCATTCCTTGAGGTATGCAGTTAGGTTGTTTATTTGGGAACTTTTTCTTAATATGTTTATTGCTATAAACCTCCCAGTTACAACTGTTTTTGCTACATTACATAAATTTAGTATGTTATGTTTACTTTTTCATTTGTTTCAAGTTAATCTTTTTTTAAAGATTTTATTTATTTGACAGAGATCACAAGTAGGCAGAGAGGCAGGTAGAGAGAGAGGGGAAGGGAAGCAGGCTCCCCGCTGAGCAGAGAGCCCGATGAGGGGCTCGATCGCAGGACCCTAAGATCATGACCTGAGCTGAAGGCAGAGGCTTTAATCACTGAGCCACCCAGGCGCCCCTCAAGTTAATCTTTTATTTCTTCTTTGACACATTTGTTCTGTAGGTGTGCGTTGTTTAATTTTCACACATTTGTGAATTTTCTAGGTTTCCTCCTTTTATTGACTTCCAGTTTCATAGCATTATGGTCAGATTGGTATGATTTAAATCTTCTTAAAATATAAGATTTGTGATCTAACATATGATCCATTTTTGAGGATGTCCTATGTGCCTATGAAAAGAAGGTATATGCTGCTGCTGTTGAATGTATGTTCTGTATGTCTGGTAGGTCCATTTGGTCTAAAGTACGCTTTGAGTCCCGTTTCCCAATTAATTTACTGTCTGGATCATCTATGTATTGTAAAGTGGGATTTTAAAGTCCTCTACTATTATTGCACTGTTGTCTACTTCATCCTTCACATCTGTTATATATGTATTCTATATTAGGAACTCCATTGTTGAGTGCGGATATATTTACAATTGTTACATCCTCTTGATTAAATGACCCCTTTATCATTATATAATGACCTTTGTTTCTTGTTAAGTTTTGACTTAAAGTTAATTTTGTGTGATAATAAGGTTAGCTATCTGTTCTTTTTTGGTTTCCATTTGTGTCTTTAAGTATTAAAGAGTATATTATAGGCAGCATATAACTGTCTTATTTTTATGCATATAGCCACTCTTTTCCTTTGATTGGAGAATTTAACTCATTTATATTTAAAGTAATATTTGTAGATGGCTACTTAATAATACCATCTTATAATTTTTTTCTGGTTGTTTGTAGTACTTTTGTTCCTTTCTTTCTCTCTTGCTGGTTGGTTTTGTTTTGTTTTTGGTTTTTTTTTGTAATAACTTTCTGTAGTGGTACACCTTGGCTTCCTTTATTAAATCTTTTATGTACCTATGTAGATTTTTGGTTGTTATTTCCATGAGCCTTCTGTAATTTTTTTAAAATTGAACTTAGTTAACATATAGTGTATTATTAGTTTCAGAGGGAGAGTTGAGTGATTCATTAGCTGTGTATAACACCCAGTGCTCATTGCATCAGGTGCCTTCCTTAATGCCCATCACCCAATCACCCTATCCCCCACTCCCCTCCCCTCCAGCAACCCTGTTTCTTTCCTGTAGTTAAGAGTTTTATGGTTTGCCTCCCTGTTTTTATCTTATTTTTCTTTCCCTTCCCCTATGTTCATCTGTTTTGTTTCTTAAATTCCACATATGAGTGAAATCATATGGTATTTGTCTTTCTCTGACTGACTTATTTCGCTTAGTGTAATACCCTCTAGTTCCATCCACATCATTGCAAATGTCAAGGTTTCATTCTTTTGGAAGGCTGAGTCATATTCCATTTTATATATATATATATATATATACCACCTCTTCTTTATTCATCTGTTGATGGACATCCGGACTTCCATAAAATATTTTACAGATATTTAAAAGCCTATTTTAAACATTGCAACATAATTTTAATTGCATACAAAAAGCTCTACCCTTTTACTCACCCTACATTTTATTTTTTCATAGTGTATATCTATTAATTATTATACCTATAGTTATTTTTAATACTTCTGTCTTTTATACTGGAGTTAAGTGATTTACAGACCACTATATTACACTATGGGAGTTTTCTGTATTTGACTGTGAACTTAACTTTACCTTGTGTTTCATGTTACTACTATTCAGCATCCTGATTTTTTAGCTTGAAAATCTTATTCAACATTATTGGTAATGTAGATCTCTGTTGCATAACTCCCCCAGCTTTTCTTTTGTCTGAGAATATCTTTACCTCTTCTTTATTTCTGAAGGTGGACTTTGCTGGATAAAGTATTCTTGGTTGGCAGTTTTTTTTTTTTTCTTTCAACAATTTGAATATATCATCCTATTCTCTCTCTCACAGTTCCTAAGCTGAAACTATAAAATTTCAGCTTAGAAAGCCACTGATATCCCATGGGGTTGATGATAAGCATCTTTTCTCTGCTGGTCTCAAGATTCTCTCTGTCTCCAAATTTTGAACAATGTATTATAATGTGTCTTCCAGAAGATAATCTTGGCGTTGAATTGTTTAGAGATCTATGAGCTTTAAGAACTTAGATGTTCAAATCTCTCTCCATTTTGGAAAGTTTTCAGCTATTACATCTTTTTTTATTTTTTAGTTTTATTCATTTGACAGAGATCACAAGTAGGCAGAGAGGCAGGCAGAGAGAGAGAGAGAGGGGAGGAAGCAGGCTCCCTGCGGAGCAGAGAGCCCGATGTGGGGCTCGATCCCAGTACCCCGGGATCATGACCTGAGCCGAAGGCAGAGGCCCCAACCCACTGAGCCACCCAGGTGCCCCTCAGCTATTATATCTTTAAAAAAACTTTCTGCCCTTTTTTCCTCTCTTCTTTTTTGGACTTTCATATGCATATTTCATTATTTATTTCTTTATTTGAGAGTGGCAGCAAGTGAGCATGAGTGGGGGTCGGGGGAGAGGGAGAGGGAGAAGCAGACTCCCCGCTGAGCAGGGAACCTGATGTGGGGACCCTGGGGTCATGACCTGAGCCAAAGGGATGTGCTTAACACACTGAGTCACCCAGGAGCCCCCTTTTGCATCATTTATTTATCATAATGGTGTCCCATACATTTTGCATGCTTTCCTCATTCTTTCTCACTTCCTTTTCTTTTTAGTCCTCTGGGTAATTTCACATGATTTGTCATTGAGTTTACTGATTCTTCTGAGTCTGTTGCTGAAGGTATTAAATTTGTCAGTTCAGCACTTCTTAAGCTCCAAAATTTCTGTTGGGTTCTCTTTTATATTTTTCATCTCTCTGTTCTCATTTTGTTCTTGTATTGTTTTCCTGATTTTATTAAATTGTTTATCTATGTCTCCTTACAGCTCTCTGACTATAACAGTTTTTAAAAAGGTTTTGTAAGACAATTTCTTTATCTTCATTTTGAGGAGGTCAGTTACTGGAAGTTTATTGTGATCTTTTTGTGGTGTCATGTCTCCTTACTTCTTTTTTTTTTTTTTTTTTTTAAATTTTAGTAGTTTTAATTTAAATTCCAGTGAGTTAACATACAGTGTAATATTAGTTTTAGGTGTCTAATTTAGTGATTCAACACTTCCATACAACACCTGGTGTTCATAACAAATACACTCCGTAATTCCCATCAGCTTTTTAAACCATCCCCTCCCCACCTCCTCTCTGGTTACCATCAGTTTGTTCTCTGTAGTTATGAATCTGTTTCTTGGGGCACCTGGGTGGTTCAGTTGGTTAAGTGTCTGCCTTCAGCTCAGGTCATCATCTTAGGGTCATGGGATCAAACCCCGTATTGGGCTCTCTGCTCAGCAGCAAGTCTGCTTCTCTCTCTCTCCTTGTGATTTCTCTTTCTTTTGCTCTCTCTCTCTCTCTCTCAAAAAAAAAAAAAAAAAGAATCTGTTTCTTGGTGTACCTCTCTTTTTCCTAAATGATTGTTTTGTTTCTTAAATTCCACATGTGAGTGAAATCATATGGTATTTGTCATTCTCTGATTTAGCATAATACTCTCTATCCATCCATGTCATTGCAAATGGCAAGATTTCATTCTTCTTTTGTGGCTGAATAACATTCCATGGTGTGTGTGTGTGTGTGTGTGTGTGTGTGTGTACGTACATATACTACATTTCTTTATCCATTCATGAGTCACTAGGCATTTGGGCTTTTCCCATAATTTGGCTATTGTTGGTAATGCTGTAAATATTGGGGTTTATGTATCCCTTCGAATGAGTATTTTTATATCCTTTGGGTAAATACCTAGTAGTGTAATTTCTGGGTCATAGGGTAGTTCTGTTTTTAACTTTTTGAGGAACTTCCGTACTGTTTTCCAGAGTGGCCACAGCAGTTTGCGTTCCCAGCAGTGTAAGAGGGTTCCCCTTTCTCCACATCCCTGCCAACACCTGTTGTTTCTTGTGTTGTTAGTTTAAGCCATTCTGATAGGTATGAAGTGATACCTCATTGTAGTTTTGACTTGTAGTTCCCTGATGATGGCTGATACTGAGCATCTGTTCATGTATCTGTTGGTCATCTGTATGTTTTCTTTGAAAAATGTCTGTTCATGTCCTTTGCCCATTTTTAACTGATTTCCTTGTTTCTTTGTGATCACTGTAGCTATCTGTGTATTTGAAGCAGCAGTCACTTCCACATTTATGGACTAATTGCAGAAGGGAAGACCTTCACCTGCAGTTGGTGGCACATTGGAGTGTGCTGTGAACCTGGGTCTAGTGGTACAGGGGTGCTGAGTGCAGGGATGTGTGGCAGCTCTGGGTCTGGGGTCTGTGGTGACTGCCGAACAGTCCATGGTGCTTTTACTAACTTACATTCCACCAGAAGTATATAAAAGTTCTAGTTGTTTTAAGATGTATGTAAAGCTCTTACATGTTTAATAAATACATGGTAGCCTTTTTTTTTTTTTTTTTTTTTTTTTTTGGTAAAGATGATTCCCAGGTAGCTTACTTGGGCACCAAGTAAGTGGGTTGGTTCCACCCACCACTGTAGGGAATGCAGGAAGGAGAGAGCTGGCATAAAGCAGAGAAAGATGGGGGAAGGAGATTACTTGGGCACATGTGTAAGTATTTAATAGAGATTTAGTTTGAAGCACAGAAGGGATGCCTGACCAAGATATAGAGATTTGAGAATCATTTTGATGATCCAAATTCAAGCCTTTGAGTATGATCTTAGGTGAAGATCAGAGTGGGGGCAGAAGAGAGTATATGGAGTGCATTAGGACTAGTCATAGTCTAGGACTATCATAACAAAATGCAAGAGACTGGATGGCTTGAACACCACCACCACCACCACCACCACCACCAACAACAACAAAATATATATATATCCCCTCACCAATCCTGGAGGGTAGATATCCAAGATCAGGGTGTTATCAGGTTTGGTTTCCTTTGAGTCCTCTTCTCTGCTTGTAAATGGAACAACTTCTCTGTTTGTCTTTGCATGGTCTTTCCTGTTTGCATGTCTGCCCAAATTTCCTCTTACAAGGGAGTTCTTATCTGATTAGAGCCTACCATAAAGACCTTATTGTAACATAATTACCTCTTTACTTTTTGGTAAGATTTATTTATTTGACAGAGATCACAAGTAGGCAGAGAGGCAGGCAGAGGGTGGAAGGGAAGCAGGCTCCCTGCCGAGCAAAGAGCCCAACGCGGGGCTCGATCCCAGGACCCTGAGACCATGACCCGAGCTGAAGGCAGGGGCTTAACCCACCGAATGACCCAGGCGCTCCCATAATTACCTCTTTAAAGACCTTATCTTCAAATATGGTTATATTCTGAGGTACTGGACATTAGGGCTTCACCATATGACTGGGGGGCAGAGCACACAATTCATCCCATAACACAGACTGAGAGACAATATAGAACAGATAGAGGGTATAGATTTCAATAAAAAACTTAAGAGGGCAGGCCAGGGAGGTAAAAGGAAAGCAGGTAGAGTGTTCAGTCTGTGAAAATGATGGGAGAGTTTCAGGGAAGGACATTCAACCACAGTTATCCCAGATTCCATTTCTAATCACTGGTACCAAATTGTTTTATTTTTCTATATACTTTCTTTTTCTAAAATGGAGGCTTTTGATAGAAATGTTGAAGTAAACGTTTAATAGGGTTTGCTTTACATATTCACTTGCACAATGGTTATGAATCAGAGTCCATTGCCAGAAAATACTCTTTTGTGTTTTGTTTTCAAATCTGTAAGAGAATGGCCTTGAAACCTTTTTTTTTTTTTTTTTAGACAGATGAGAGCTCATGAGTAATCAAATTTAGAAATCATGGTTTACTATTTAAAGCTTTCTACCACGACTCTTTATCCTTTCTAAAGTCTAACTGCATGGAAATTTTGAATGCTCACAGTATTTGTAAGGAGGTTTAAGGATCGTAGTGATAAATTCTGTGAAATCACTCTGCCTTGTCTTTCCCTGACCTCCAATATCCAGTTTATCAGCAGATCCTGTTAGTTCTGCTTCATACTTCGTGTCTTTTCGCTTCTTTGCATCGTCACTGCTACAGCTAGTCCAAGGGGCTGTCATCCTCAGCGTGGGCTACCACAGGAGCTTTGGGTTTCATGCTTCTGTTCCGCCCCTTTTGGAGAAATCTTTAAAAAGAAAAGAAAAGGCCAGCCAGACTACAGCTTCCCCTAATTGAAGTCTTTAGCAGCATCTTATTACACTTGGAACAAAATCCGCTCTCTAGGATACCCTAAAAAGATCTCTATGGTGAAGACGCTGCCGACCGGCCGCCTGCCCTCTTTTAGCACACCAGCCCGCTTTCTGCTTCTTGAACATACCTAATCGGTGGCTGCCTCAGGGCCTTAGCCGCCTTTACTCGCCCCTTCTCTGGTGTTCACATCACACCTTCCATCTTAGCTCAGATGTTGCCGTGGCAGAGAGGCCTTCCGTCAGTCCACAGCTAATATTACTCTTTCTTTCGTTTATATTATAGCATGTGTTCATCTTAAAAAGAAACTGCCAGTTATTTTTACCAACAATAGATAGTTTTTTGAGGGAATAGCAAAGTATTTAAGTCTGCGTCCGGGTAAGCTCACACACCCTGAACCTTGCAAGGTAAGAAGTTATTAAAATTCTTGGTTCTTGATTGCTTTTTAAAAAAATTTTTTTAAACATTTTATTATTTGACAGAGCGAGAGATCACAAGTAGGCAGAGAGGCAGGCAGAGAGAGAGAGAGGGAAACAGGCTCCCCACTGAGCAGAGAGCCCGATGTGGGGCTTGATCCCAGGACCCTGAGATCATGACCTGAGCAGAAGGCAGTGGCTTAACGCACTGAGCCACCCAGGTGTCCCAGTTCTTGATTGCCTTTTTTTTTTTTTTCCATTGGATTTGTTAAAGATGGAAAATGACGTTTTGGTTTCATACTGTACTTTTAAATTTTTTTATTTTATTTTTAGTCGTTATTGGCTTTATATATTTTAGCGTTAGTTATTTGCTACTACTAATCATAGCTGTTATATTTTTTCTATCTTTGAGTCAGTTAAAGTCTTTTTGCCTTAAATTCTACGCTTTAAATATTTCCACTCTGCTTTGTCTTTGTTTGAATATGCCAAGTCTTCTATTTTTAAGCCTTTTATTGCTTTTTAAATTGTTGTCCTTAAAAATAAGGTATATTTTGCAGAGTTTTAAAAATCCTTTTAGAAAAGTTTTTAAAGCTTGTTTTGGTTTTCTGTTGGTGCATAACAAAGCATCTCAAACTAGTGGCTTCAAACTGGAACTGTTCATTGTCCATCCTGATTCAGGGGTGGTCCCTCCGCTCCACAGTGTTCTGCTGGTACTGCGGCCGTCTGGTGGCTCGCCTAGACGAGAAGGTCTGTGGTTGCTCGTTCACGTGCCTAGTGTGTTGGTAGGGACAGCTGGGCTCAAATGGGATGTCAGGACAATGGGGCATCTATGTCTTTCTATCTGTCTCCCTGTCTGTCTCCATCTAGTCTCAGACCTCTCCTTCACCGAGTGGTCACTTCACCTGGTGTTTTTATGAGGTCTCCCCAGCAGGTAACCATACTTCTGATTCGGCAGCTTCGGGCTCCCAAGAGTGCTGAACGGAAAGCTGGGGCGTGTAACTGCCCCCGCATGAGTTCTGCCTCATTGGGCGGGTTGAAGAGAGTCACAGGGCCAGCCTGGATTCAAGGGACACATCTGTGAAAATGAGGAGGGGTGGTTTACTGAGGGCCATCTTTGGAGCCCGCCTACCACAATGAGAGTCTAAACCCTTCTCATTTATTGTGTTAGTTGATATGTTGTTGTTCCTTTGGCAAAGGCTTCTTTGCCTGTACTTTCCTTAGTGAATTTGATTCATGCGTTTAATTCTACAGATTTCTCTCTCAATATCAAGACAAAAAACAGTATTTTTACCTCAGTTATGATGAGTGAGTCCCTCTGCTTGGTTTTATACACATTTTAGGATTAATTTTCTGGAATTTTAGGCCATATTATAAATTTAAATATTTTATATATATTTTTTTTTAAGATTTTATTTGTTTATTTGACAGAAATCACAAGTAGGCAGAGAGGCAGATGGAGAGAGAGGGGGAAACAGGCTCCCTGCTGAGCAGAGAGCCCGATGTGGGCCTCGATCCCAGGACCCTGCGATCATGACCTGAGCCGAAGGCAGAGGCTTTAAACCACTGAGCCACCCAGGTGCCCTTATATATTCTTTTTAAAAAATACTAGATGTTTCCATTCATTTGGTAACTGTATAAGTAGTAATTACTTAGGTGTAACTAATTTAATTGACCTCCATGCATGCTGTCAGTCCAAATATACCATTATTTCTAGGGAATTTGGGTTTATTTTTTGATAAGGTGTAATGTATCTTCAAATAATGTTTTAGGAATGCTATGTAGGTTATATAATATAATAATACTTAATCTCCAAACTTACAGTGCCTCCTCCTGCGTTTACACAGTTTGGCTGTTCATGGATTTCTTGGAGCACAGTCTTTGTTTCTCAGGAAGTCATTGTTGTTATTCCATTGTCTTTGGGAATTCGTTGTTCTTTATAGGTATAATTTTGGGGAACTGATTTCTATTTGCTTTTCTTTCTTGTAATATAAAATTTTTGCCAGTAAGTCTGGTGAATGGAACTGGAGCATGACCTGCATTTTTGTCTTTTTCACCTCTTGTCAAGTCTTGACTGTAACTTCCTCATTATGAATTCAGCTTTTCCACCGTGTTAATTCTCTTTTTCTCCTGGGCTAAATGTCACTTCTGCTATTGCATTTTCAGGTTTCCTTGAAATCTCTCCTTATCTAAATTTCTTCCATTTCTTTCTCAGGACAATGTCTCCTTATTCCCGTTGCTCTTGGTTTTTAGAGGTAGTAAGTTACTCCTATAAACGGAAATGTCCAAATAGCTTTTCTCCACCTTATTTTACTTCTTACAGTCAGTTGTTGCCGCTGCCAGTCTTGCCTCTAATTATTGCAGGGCGGTACTTACTAGGACAGGAGTCTCCAAATGGATTCAGAAAAAGAGCTTCTGGATGGGGAAGGGAGAGTGGCTGTTCAGGACTTACCAGTGTGGGACGGGCCGGCCTATTTGCCGATTGCTGCCAACCTAGCAGCTCTGGAGTGGTGGAGAGGGGTGAGGACCTGAAACCTCTTCCCTCGTATTTCCTGGTTCTTCCCCTTCAGAGGCTATGGGTGTGTTTCTCGGTCTGCGTTTACGCCGTACTTATTAGAAATTTCTCCCAGACTCTAGCAAATTGTTAACGCTCAAAGCAGGCTCTACCTTCTGTCATTTCCTTTGTATTTCTTTACAGATGTTTTGTTTTTTTTTATTTTTATTTTTTTATAATAGTATCTCTTGTAAAGTTCTTTATTCTTTCATTTATTTATTTATTTGACACACACACACACACACACACACACGGGGAGAGGGAACACAAGTAGGGGTAGTGGGAGAGGGAGAAGCAGGCTTCCCGCTGAGCAGGGAGCCCAATGAGGGACTTGATCCCAGGACCCTGGGATCTGAGCTGAAGTCAGACGCTGAGCGACTGAGCCACCCAGGTGCCCCTTTACAGATGTTTGAAATGGGATTTGTAAATTCAGGTCAGGAAGTGGTAGCCTGGTGCTCTCTTAATCTAGTTGTTGTCTTTTTTATCTTACATTTTACTAATATTTTTAAAATGTTAATTATTTTTATTGGTACTGGGCCCTCTCTCCAGGTAATCATGGTCTCCCCCTGATCACTAACAGATACTTATGATAGAAAGAATATGGACAGCCTCTTATTAACATTCTTAACTCAGGTTAAGAAGGGGTGGGGGAGTCACTCATGCCAGGGTCCTTGCCTGTTGATCGGCCTGTTAGAAATAAGAGGTTGTGGGAACAGTATGGAGGTTTCTCAAGAAGTTAAAAATAGAGCTACCCGGGGCGCCTGGGTGGCTCAGTGGGTTAGTTAAGCCACTGCCTTCGGCTCAGGTCATGATCTCAGGGTCCTGGGATCGAGTCCCGCATCGGGCTTTCTGCTCAGCAGGGAGCCTGCTTCCTCCTCTCTCTCTGCCTGCCTGTCTGCCTACTTGTGATCTCTCTCTCTGTCAAAATAAATAAATAAAATCTTAAAAAAAAAAAAAAAATAGAGCTACCCTATGACCCAGCAATTGCACTAGTAGGTATTTACCCCAAAGATACAAAGGTAGTGATTTGAAGGAGCACATGCACCCCGTTGTTTATAGCAGCACTGTCCACAATAGCCAAACTGTGGAAAGAGCCCAGATATCCATTGACAGAGGAATGGATAAAGAAGATGTGGTTCGTATATACACAGTGGAATATTACTCAGCCATCAGAAATGATGAAATCTTACCATTTATATCGACATGGATGGAACTGGAGCTGAGCGCAGTCAGTCAGAGAAAGACAATTACTATATGGTTTCACTCAAGGTAGAATATAAGAAACAGCACAGAGGATCATAGGGGAAGGGAGGGATGACTGAATGGGAAGAAATCAGAGAGGGAGGCAAACCATGAAAGACTCTTAACTCTGGGAAACAAACTGAGGGTTGCTAGAGGGGAGGTGGGTGGGGGGATGGGGTAACTGGGCGATGGACATTAAGGAGGGCATGTGATGGAATGGGCACTGGGTGTTCTATGCTAGTGGCCACATGTCAACATCATGACCTCTTTTTGTTGAGGTATGATTGACAAAATTACAAGGTACTTACAGGGTACATTATGATGATTTCATATGCATATATACCGTGAAAGGATTCCTCCATCAAGTTAATTAATAAATGTATCACCTCACTTTTTTTTTTTTTTGTGAGTGAAAACATTTAAGTTCTTTTCATTTTTTCTTAATCTTATGTATTTACTCGCATGCTTTTATCTTTTTGTTCTTTGGTGTTAGCCATTTTGTCTCTTTTATCTCAAATATAATACGTTTGTTTTTTAAAAGTTTACCTTCTTTTATTTCTTAATTTTGCTATTCATACTTTTTTCTTAAAATCTTATTTTTTTCTGTATTTTTGTCTTTTTGTTTGTTACCCTTTCATTCTAATTTAAGTTCCTATTGACTTAGTTTTTTTCATCTCTCTTTTCTTAGGCATTGATTCCTGTATGCCTCATGGTTTTGATTTTATAAAGGCTGGAAGGATATGTAATCCTCGGGGTAGTAGCAGTGGCCAGTCTCATTCAATAAACAGGGAAGATCTGTCTCTCCTCCTCTGCCTGTTGTCTCTAAATAGATTTTTTACGTCTTTGTTTTGTCTTGAGCCCTAAAGTTATCACTTGGGGATATATTGATTAAACTATTTCCCAGGATAGGGATGATTTGCTTGCTTCCTGCAGGGATCACCTGGGAACTTGTGGAGTGGCGTTTGGACAGCACATATCATCCACATGGGAAGCTGACTGTTCTGAAACCTCTGGTCTGTAACACGGGTTTTGTTACTTAGTGGAAAAAAAACCGTGGCCTCTGGGATCAGACAGAGGCCGGTAATAGCTCTGCTGTGGAACAGATGAGCTGATTCAGAACCTGTCCTGAGGCTTTTTGTCTGGCTCCAAAAAGGCAAAAATATCTGTCCTTCATAGATATTATATTAATAGAGTGTATAAAATGTTCATTGTGCCTGGCCCATAGTAGTCGCTCAGATGTGGGACAAGCCAGGCCGCCATATGTGATCTGGAGGAAAGTAAGTGAGCAGGCAGATGATTCCTGAAATGGGGCTCCCCTAGCAAAGCCCGGAGTTAGAGAGAACCATGGAACGTTAATAGTCTGGCTGGGAAGGTCACGTGGCTCTGGGTTCATGTGTCAGCTTCTGGCCTTTCTCCACTTCTGCTGCCTTATGTCATGCCCAGAGATTAAGGTAGTCACGGTTTTAATGATTTGGGGATGGTGGTATAGAGGAAAGAATCACTTTACTACGGAGATTTCAGTTCGTAAGACATAACCGGACTTTCAGAAATATACAATGTGAGAAAAATGCCTGTTAAAAATCAAGGATTTTTATCTGTAGATTGGTCCGTCTTCCTCAGCTGGGTTTTGGGATGATTGTTTCAATGTGAGGGCCTCCTGAGCTCAACTTTTATTAAGCTCGGGATTTTATCTCCTGGACTGGCAAATCTCTGCTTGAGGTTCTCATCATCTGACCTGGCCCCCTAGTGTAGTTTGCCTCTTGTCCGGTCTTGCCAGAATCCTTGGGAAGAGGAGTCCATTCCATTTACTGCTGTAGGCTCTAAGTCTCTCAAGATGTGACGGGGGTAGGCAGGGTGTGTGGCCTGGAGAGATCTGTTTCCAGTCTCTAACTTCCCAGGAGCACGTGACCAGCCGTTGAACTTCAGGCCATTGCTGACTTTCTGTGCTTTGGTCCTGCAGACCCCTGGTTCCTAAGCGTGGCTGCATATTACCTGAGGAGGTAAAAAACGCCTGTGCCTAGATCTCTCTCCCATGGATTCTGTTTTAATTGATCTGGGGAGTGGCCTGGACATCTGTTTTTGATTTTGGGGGATTTTTGGGGAAGCTTTTCAGATGATTCTTACGTGCAGCCCAGGTTGAGGTCGTACCAGCAGACTGCCTTCATGCTTCCCTGGTCAGATCCTGCCTGTGGCTTGAACCCTCTGGCTGCTTCTGTTTACCCCCCTAATGGTACTTCCTGCAGACCTTCATCTGGCCGGGGGCTCGGGGGAGGCAGACCGGAGGGCCCTCCAGCCCTGTGCTGGCTTGAGCAGCTCTGCTGGCATCTGTTTCACAGATTGCCCTTTGCCTCTAGAAAGTTTGCAAGCCATTGCCTTTGGGGACCCAAGTCACCCTTTGTGTGTCAGAGCAGAGCTACTAGGACTGCTTTCTGAAGAGAGCTTGCTTGTACTTTGTTCTACCTTCTTGTGGCTAACCAACTTAATTTTCAAAATGTGTCACAAGCCTTGCCTCTTACTTAGCTGTAAAGCAAAAAATCTTCGCTCAACTGACTGTGTATTAGTAACGGAATTTGAGTTTCTTGCAGATTTTCACATCAAAGCTTAAAAATTTCAGTTCTCAAAAGCTTAGTTCTAAAATGAACAATCCCGGAGTTAGCCTAACATCTATCTCTAGTTCTCTACTATGGCTTTTTGTATTTTGTGTGTGTGAGGTTGGGGGCTGCTGAGTTCTTTCTTCAAAACAGCTGATGAGGCAGGTGAACCGAAATGGACAGAAAAGGAGCAGGAACTGAGTCCCTGTTCTCCGCCCCTAACCCCGCTCCCAGACCCTCCCCTCACTTTCACGCACAGGGAGCAGGTCAGTCATGACCGCCTCATGTCTCCTTTGAGTCAAGGTGCCCCATCGGAGCTTCCCGCTCAGGCCTCACTGTTTGGCCACTTGGTTATGCTTTTCCGTGGACTGTGATTGTGGCTTTTATTATGGGATATTGCAAAAAAAAAAGGATCTTTGGAAGTTGTGAAATTTTTAAAAAAGATTTTATTTATTTATTTGAGAGGGAGAGAGAGAGCATGAGAGGGGAGAAGGTCAGAGGGAGAAGCAGACTCCCCATGGAGCTGGGAGCCCGACCTGGGACTCCATCCCGGGACTCCGGGATCATGACCTGAGCCAAAGGCAATGGCTTAACCGACTGAGTCACCCAGGCGCCCAGAAGCTGTGAACTTCTAGGAAGGAATTCTGGGGATGTCGTTTGCAGGGCTGGCCACTTCAGAGACTCCAGTGCTGGGCGCGTATGGGAGAGCTTTCTCGGGCTTTGTGTGTTGGGGCGTGTGTTCCTCCCCCGCTGCTGGTCCGCATTACCCCACGGACACTCTGGCGCTTGGAACTGCCCAGACTTCCCTTTCTGCCGAGCAGATGGGAAACTCGGTGTCAGATCTTTGGCTTCCTTAGAGAAATATCTAGTGCACGAGAGCATGTACTTCCGTGCACTGACTTTACCTCAGCTCTATTTCTTTTCTTAAAATTATTTTCTGTTTGGCTTCATATCCTCTTTCATTTTTTTTCTTTTCTTCTAAAATACGCAGCCTTATTAGCCCTGTCATCCTTTTGAGAATAAGCTCATGTACCAATTAGTAAATAAATATTTTAAGAAACTGCCTTTTTGATATACTCTTCCTACCTCGGTGTTAGCTCTTGGTCTCGCTCTCTGTCATAGGTCATCTGACTGGTCCTGCCGCGTGGCTGCCCCCCGCCCCCTCTCTGCAGCCCCTCATCTGCGGAGTAGAGCCCAGCAGCTCTGGGTGGATGGCCTCCCTTAGCAGGAACTGCCTCAGTTTCCCTACCACTGTCCTGTGGCTTGAGCTCCTCCCACTCCCCTGTACTTCTGTAGCTGAGGGTGGTGGGCGGGGGTTGCTGCTAGGCCTTTGCTCTCCGTTTCCACTGATTGAAGCCTGTCTCGCTGCTTTCTCTTCTGAGTCCATTTCCTCGGTGAAACCTCTGCTGACGCACTCCGGGCAGAGTCCGGGGCTCCTGGGTGTCACTTCCTCTCCTGGTGCGCATGTCTGGTTGACTCACCAGGCTGCGGCTTGCCTGTAGGCACCTTTGTGGAAATTAGGAAAAGGCACCCACCCCTTCCTCCATCACTTTCAGCTCTTCCAACTATTGGAAGACCGTCTTAAAGAACAGGAGTCTAGGGCGTGTGACCTGGAAACAGCAGCCTGCGAGGATCGTGCTGCGCCCAACTGCGCAGTTTACTTGATGGCCCTTTTGTGGATCCGCAGCGCTGCTTGTCCGACCGGAACAGGCCCTCAGCAACCGTTCGCCAAACAAAAGAGTGGAAGTCCCAGTACCTGCCATTTTCTTACCACGAAAGATAGCAGGAAAGGCGTATATGATAAGACCTTCTTGCACTGAACATTATGGCTATATTCAGATACAGTTATTTTTTTAATGTTTCAGCATTTCTGAAATCAGCAGGTATCTTACAGTCAGCGTGTCAGGGTGGTTAAGAGCACAGATCCCGGGCCTGCCGGGGTCTGAATCCCAGTGCTACCACATGGACACATGTCTGTGACTTTGGGCCCTCTGCTTCACCTCTCTGTGCCTCAGTTACTGATCTGTAAAATGGGGATGATAACTACTTCCTTCTTCATGGGGTGATTGGGAGAGTTAAATGCATTATTCTGTGCGCAGTGCTCAGAATATAGGTGCCAAGCACCTAACAGTGAGAGAGATGTGTTACTTATTATATTAATGTCTATGCATACACTTACTACACTGCTGTTTCTTTTTAACCCTGAGAAACTATCTTTAGTTACAGTGTACAGCTTCTATTGCTAGCGTCTCATTTTGATGGGCGGCTGCCTGGCCCCAGGCTTACGGGAACTGTGGTCAGACACCTGCTGCGGGTTCTGCCCCCCCCACGCCGGTTGTCTGATCGCCGCGAGAGATATAGAGCCCAAGCGCAGGAAACCAGCAGGCTTGGCTGTCTCTCCTTAGTAGGGCAGAAGAGAAAGGGGGGAACTGGGGCCCTTTATAGACCAGGCTTGTTTTGAAATTTAAACCTAACTTCTTATTCATGTTGCAAGGCTTGGACTGGTAATAAATTTTGGCTGTCTAAAACTGGAAATCAGAGAGAATTGGGTTTGAAAAGTGATTTTAATGTAAAATCTTTATCTAATTGCAGCGCACCTTTCCTTTGATGATCTTCAAGAAAGCTGTGCTGTGAACTGGCCAAGGTAATGAATGCTCCAGGGCCGCGTTCCCCATCAGAACCGCCGGAGTAGTCAAGTTAGTCCGTGTAAATTACTCCCTTAACAGTTGCGGGTTTTCCTGGTCTCTAGTGTCCACTTGGGACTGTACCTTCCCGTGAGAGATGGGTGGCTCTTCTCCGCATCGTTTCAGGACCGTTTCCGCCGCAGGCCTCCTGCCAGCTTTAGAAAGTACAGCCTTGCGGGGAGTTCCCGTGACTCATGCTCACCGCCCCACCCTTCTGACTGCCCTTGGCATCAGGCAAGGTCTGATTCATGCATTTTTCGGAGATGCTCTGACCATTTGCATTATGAGACTAAATGGCTTTTCCCAGATCGTATTGCTGTAACTGACCTACGCTCAGCTCTGGGGAATGTTCTTACATGCTACCCGGCACCGGCCGGCACAGCAATCCTGCTACCTGTGTCTGGGGTTTTAGTGGCTTTCTCTTAGTTGAATAAAACTGGATGTAAGTAAATTAATACAAGGATGATCTACAGCTTTATCCTCCCTAATTTGATACGTTGATGAAAATCCTTTCCGTATATAAACCTCAATTTAATGTTATTTAGTGTTGAACAGGTCAACTTTAGCTCTGCCTGGGAGTCTGTTTAGTTCTGGGTTCCCAGAAAGAATATCCACATGGGGAACTTTCTCCAACAGGCCTTTTCGTGGATTCATGTACCTGCAGGTTTCAGAAAGGATAAGGAGACTGTTGTTACTACGCTCTGTATTCTAGAAGGTCAAGGAGGGGTGGTGAGGATATAGATACCCTGACTCACAGGTCCAGCTGGCGGAGGAACTGGCGTTCTGGTCAGTTCTCTTGCACGACAATGCCTTGGACCCCTTTATGTCGCATCAAAGGCTTTGTCCCAAAGAAGCGCATAAATTCTAAGGTTAAGTCTTCAAATGGGGTCATAAGCACTTTTCCTCTTTCCCTTTATATACACTGGGATTTCCATCTCTGTCCAAAATCTCATTTCTTTTTGGAGAAATATCAAGACAGAGGAATTAACCTAAATCTCACAGAGGGTGAGGATGCGGCTCCTGCAGCGTGCGTGGTCGCAGCCCACCGGAAGCCAACACGGAGAATCTGACTCACAGGGGTCTTGTTGGTTTTTTGTTTTGTTTGTTTCGTGTTTTTAGTTGGTTGTCAACATTTAAAATTGGAACCGTTTCCCATTTCTCTCAATCCTGGGAGAGCCATTCGGGTTTGGCCCACATAACCCTGTCGGCTGGAGCCAGGGGGAAGCTGTCCCTTGGCCGCGCGCTGCTCACTCGTCAGTGTCTGCCCTCGTTTGTGTGACTTGTGTGGTCCTGTGGGCATTTGAGTGGTGGCCGGGATCGAAGCCAGTGGCCTCCTCTGTTTTACGGCCGGGTATCTCGGAGCCTCGCAGAAAGGCCCAGGCCAGGTGTGGGCAGTGGCTAAACGGCCGCAGGGACGCAGGCCAGCGGCGCCAGGAGGTCCCGCCCGGGGTTGGGACGGGAGCTCGGGCCAGGGTGGGGGTGCGCGCTGAAGTGGCCGAGCGGCCCCTCTCCATCTGCTCATTCCTCATCCAGGGGGTGGGACATTTTTCAAAATATGAAAGAAAGCAGCCAGTGACCACGCCAGCCCGTTCGTAGGCTCATCAGACCGGCTCTCGGGACAAAAGGACCCGCTTCCTGTTTACCAGCCGGCCGGGCACAAAGCGGCTGTGCTTCCCGGCCGCGCGGGCTTGGCAGGCAGGCGGGGCCCTGTCCGGAGAGCCGGGGGCGCTGAATGCTTGCTCTGTGCTCCGCGGCGCCCCCGCGGCCTGGGGCCTGGATGCGGGCCACTCTCGGGAGGGCGCCCCCGGTTTGCTCCCGGACCGGCCCGGCTTTCTGAAAGGACGCAAGCGGGCACGGTGGCCTCGCCGCCTCGCTTTCTTTTCAGCTTTCCTTTCTCCACGGGCCCCCACCCAGGCGAAGGCCCTTGGCATAAACCTGAATGTAACAATAAACCCGTGTCTTTTGTTTTCGCGTCTCCAGGAAGCAGCATGCCGTGGGCGTTCGGCCGCCTGGTGCTGTCCTCGGGCGCGCTGGCCGGCGGCAGCTGTGCGCTCGTCTATTACCTGACGCAGAGTGAGTACCGGCCGCGCGGGCTTCCTCCCGGCTCGCTGCCCCTCTCCCGCCCCAGGGAAAAGCTTCGGAGCTTCCAGCAGATCAGAGAGAGGAGGAGGGAGCTATTTTTAGCAGCCAGGACGCCATTCCCATGGGCTGTAGCTTCCTGCTCATCCGGCGATCGGTTTCCCTGGACCTGCAAGTGCAGATAAAAGGCCCAGCTCCGTGGGCAGCCGAGGCCGTGCAGAAAGCCAGCCAGGCCGGCTCGCCAGGGCGCGCGCCAGAGAGCCCTTCCGGTTCCGAGACTCAGTAAAGAGGGGAGGGAGAGGGGGTACCAGATGGTTCACAGGTGGGGAAACCGGCTGTTTCTCAAGTGCCCTCCGCCTCTCTGCCCTGCCCCTCTCTGCTGCAGACTTAGTGGAGGAGGGGACTAGAGCAGGGGCTCTGGGGAGAGCAGAAAATAAAAGCAGAGTCCAGGATGTAAAATCTGGACAGAAGCCGCTTCCGGCCCCGCTGCCCCCAAATTTGAATTTGTAAAGACAGGCCACGGTGACTCTGGCGGCCAAAAGCAGCCATGGTTTTTCTCTAGACTTTCTTTGAAGATCCTTTATGCCCACCCAGCTTGGCTTCTCACCCTGACTCTGTGCCATTTTCACGTCCTGCCGGGATGCGAGTGTCACCAGCAGACGGCAAAGGGAGCTCAGTGTCTTCTGCGTCCACTCTGCCCTGCCTCCCTTCAGAGCTGGCCCTCAGGCCTCTGAGTCTCCAGTGGCCTGCGAGGAGCACCGCCTGGGATAGATAAGTCAGACGGGAATTCCTCAGTCTCCACTGCCCCTGCCTAAGGGATGGGGCCAGGACGCAACAGGAATGGATGCGTTTTATGGGTCGGGAGCCAGCCGGCCTTTCCCCCTTCTGAGGCCGGGGTTGGCCAGTAGACAGCTGAGACTCCGCACTGTCTGTGTGGCCCCGGGGGGCGGGGGTCTCTCCCCACAGTTACCTGTGTGATGAGGGATGATATCAGTGCCGGTGCCTGAGGTCGTTGTACAAGAAATCTCACAACCTGAGATACCGAGGATTGGAAGCTCTCTGAAATATTGAGGACAGTGTCTGAGCACGGAAATCGGAGCCAGCTTCTGCTCCCCCTTTTCCTGCCTTGGCTGGCCTGTTCCTGCCCACAGCCCCCTGCAGGCCCGGTCCTGGGAAGCAGCCCAGGAGAGGAGCACTGTCCCTGGCTTCTCCCGGCTCAGACTGGCTTTCCCGTCTGTTATGGGGATCGGGCCTACAGCAGCGAAGCTCTTTCTCGGTGCCAGACTGAACGCCGTGCTTGGGAGGCCGACCTTCACCCCTTCCCAAGGACAGCTTGTCTGCCGTGCGCCGCCAGGGCGACGCTTCCTGGAGTTACCAGCAGCCTTGGGGCCGGGAACGCACCTAACACTGAGAGAAGTTTAAAAGCTTTACCTGTGGGAACTGTTGCCTTAAACCTATAAACTTTGACAAATGAACACTTTCAGTGTCTGTTGCTTGGCCTAAGGGTTTTGCTGTTGAAGTTGTGGTCTTGTTTTTTGGTTGATCAGGACCTTCATCTCAGCGGAAGGGACAGTGTGTAGGAGTCCCGAGTCACAGATCTGGGCCCCAGCTCCGCCGCAGACTAGCCGTGTCACTTGGAGCAGGTCATGAGTCGTAGGACTTTAGAACCGAGAGGGAAGCTAGAGATGATCCGAGCCAAAGCTTGAGATGAGGAAACGAGGCGATGCCTGAGGCAGGAAATGAGAGATGGAGAAACTGAGGCACAGAAGGATCCAGTGCCTCGCCCAAGTCCATCTGCCGCGTTCCCCCAGGTGCCTTCTCTGAAATGGACCGCTTGGGAGTCCGTGGTCCCTCATTACTTTTCCATCCAGAAATTTCACATTTTTTCTGTTTCCGCGCTGTACATGAATTGTATCCTCTTTCTATAGAGAGTCTATGTGACCAAATCTAAAAAAGAAAAGTAAATGTGACAACTGTCTTTCCCCTCTAGAGGCCTTCTCCAAGGCTTCCTATTACCAGCTGGCCCTGGAGCAGCTGCACAGCCACCCTGAGGCCCTGGAAGCCCTGGGCGCCCCTCTCAGCGCGCACCACCTCCAGCTCTCCGACAGGGACAACTTCGTGGACATCGCCAGCGCCCGGGTAACGGCTTCCCCCGCGGGCTGCGGCCTGGGCGCCTGGGAGGCCGGGAAAGGACAGGAGAGGCTGCCGGCCGGGGGGCGTCTTGGAGGAGGCTGGAGTAAGGGATGGGGTGAGAAAATCACTAAGCCAAGCCACGACTGGGCATTGTGGAGAACCTTCTGTAAGAGCGATACGGATCAATTCATTGTCCTGTGTGGCGGGGAGGGCGTTGTTCTGGCTCGGGTCGCCACCTTGGACTGAGTGTTGTAGGGAAGGGACCGTGGTGGCGGACCACCGCTTCGGCTGGGGACGCGAAGTGCGTCCGCAGCCAGTGGGCGCTCCTGCGAGCGTGAGCAGCTCCTTAAACTGTAGTTTTCTCCCTTCCTCGCATTGCCTCCGAGGAATGCCGGCCGCTTTCTTCATGGCTCGTCCTTTCTGGTTCCCCTGGTAAACCCACTTGAGTGCGAAGTGCGCTCGTCTGTCCAACAAACGCGTCAGAGTCCGCGGCAAGTGAAGGACCGATTCTAGCTGAGTGGGGAATGCAGAGACGCAGAAGGCGCTCAAGGTCTCCGGTGTAAAACTTCCCAGGAAGACGGGGTGGGGGGGGGACCCCACACGGGCTGGGGTCTGCGCGCAGAGGAGGGGCTGCCAGGCCAGGGCCCGGCGCACGCAGTTCTTTTTTGGTGGCAGTTTGGGGCAGGTGAGATGTGCCATGTCTTAGCTCGTGAGAGGTCAGAGTGTGTTCCAAAAGATTTGCTGGTAATAGCTCCTCCTTTAAAACCAGGGATTTCTTTTTTCTTTTATTATGAAAAGTTTCAAACCTACAGAAAAGATAAAAGAATTTACACTGTGGCACCCACGTAACTGCCATCTGGATTCCGTGCGTGGCGCTGATCCTTGCCTGACACTGACCCGCGTGGGCCCACTTAACGCTGCGTTTCAGTGCAGCGCGGCCCCGTGGATGCATTTGCTCTTCCGTATGATTTTCTTGGCCTTTTTTCCCTCTTACTGTATTGTAAGACTAGAGTTAGAATACAGATAATACAAAGTATGTGTTAATCAACTGTCATGTTCTCAGTAAGGCTTCTAGGCAACAGTAGGCTTTTATTCGTTACGTTTTGGGGAAGTCAGAAGTTAGATGCGGATTTTGAAATCTTGTTCAAGGGTCAGCTGTTATTTTACTTGATTTGCTTTATCCCATAGCTGTTCATCTAGTCCGATCTGTCCATGAACACGTTATTTTCAGACATCCATACACTTCATCTAAACTCATAAGCAACATATCATTAAGCAGAGGTTTTATTTTTTTTGGGGGGGGGAAATTTCCCTTCAGGGAAGGATACAAATGTGTCTTATTTGATGAATTTTAATAAGTGCATACAATTTTAATAAGTGCAACTCAGGCCCCCACCTAGATGTAGCCTATTCCCATCGCCTCAGCGTGTGCACGCTCTTCCCAGCAGGTCCTCTCACATCCCTCAGCCCCGCTGGTGACAGTCACTTTTATGATACTTTCTCCAACATAGTTTAGCCTATTCCGGAACCGGAAATTGTGTGTTCCATACTTCCGGGCCTTTGACGTCCGTGTTGCCGCATGGAGCTGCGGTTTGTTCTCTTGTAGCAGTGGCTCTCCGAGTATCACTGTAAGTGCCCAGACCCTTGAGTTTGCCAGCGAGAGGGCTGCCACGACCTCACCAAACCGTCCGGAGAGGGGCAGGACGTTTGGATGGAGCCAGATGGAAAATCGGGGGGAAATTCTGCAGCTAGGCTCAGTCAGAAAACAGCCGATTCTGTGAACGATCATTGGACTTCTTAGGGTTCACTCTAAAAACATTTTTTCATTTCCTTAGAGGACAACAATCCAATTGTATCTCACATTTTTCACCCCCAGCTGAAGATTCCGGTCTCTGGCTCCAAGTCCCAGGGTCTTCTCCACGTCCACTCATCCCGAGACGGCCCCTTTCAGAGGTGTGTGGGAAGGTGGGTGGGAATGGGGGAGCAGAACTTTCTGACGGAAACAATCCTGATTCCTATTTTCACTTGTAGCAAAGTGATTGCCGTAATAGGAGTTTGTTTTTCAAAGCTTGGGGTCCAGGCTGTGAAACTTTCCAAGCCAGGGTGCTGGCTCTTCGCTCAGTCCAGACATTTTATCCGGTACAATCTCCCGAAGAGCCTCTCCTTGAAGAACTTCACAGTTAGTGTCTAGATCTCCAGTAATTGCTGCTGTGCAATAGCTTCTCACACGCCGGCCTCGGCCACTGCAGATGAATAAAGTCATGGGTTCCTGTTCCAGAACTATTCATCCCATCCCTTATATTAGATCTCCACCCCATTAATTGGCTTTTCTTGTCTGGTTGCCAGTAGCTACATTCGCTCATTTCCCCCTCGGGAAGCCTCCCTCTGCGATGCTTGCCGTTGAGCCAAGATGGGTTTGAATTCTCGAGGACGAGAGAGCAGACAGCCCTTGGGCAGCCCCCGCCTGGTGCCCCCTGGGCTCATAGACCCCTGAGCCTGGGATTAATGAAGGAGCTGGCGGAGCTCCAGCACAGCGCTGAAGGTGGATGTGAACTAGGAAGCGGGGAATAAGCCGCCCCAGCTCTTCCCCGGTGCCCCTTCCATTCACCCGTCATTCATTCTTTGCTGAACTTGCTTGACAGCGATGCTGGTTAAACACTGAGTCCATCAGACAATGTTCAAGCGTTATGGTAACGTAGCTGCAATATACAATAGTGTTTAAAGCTCTTAAGATATTGGGGCGCCTGGGTGGCTCAGTGGGTTAAAGCCTCTGCCTTCGGCTCAGGTCATGATCCCAGGGTCCTGGGATCGAGCCCCGCATCGGGCTCTCCGCTCAGCAAGGAGCCTGCTTCTCCCTCTCCCTCTGCCTGCCTCTCTGTCTACTTGTGATCTGTCAAATAAATAAATACAATCTTTAAAAAAAAAAAAAAAAAACCTTTTAAGATATTATTCAAAAATCAACTTTTTTTTTTTTCTTTCCTGGCCATGTCTGTTGCCTTGGTGTGCGTGAGTAGAGACTTTTCTTCTGTTTTTTTCTCAGATGGCGCCTTCAGGAGGTCGTCTTAAAGCTTCAGGATGGTCAGCAGATTCCCGTGTTCAAGCTCAGTGAGAACCCGGGTCATGAAGTAGAAAACAAGTAGAAATGATTGAAAAGACTGGGCTCCCTCCAGACACGGTCTTACCTCATCACCGCGTGCCCTCGTGGCTGCGAGCCAGGCGTCCCGCCGCCGGGGTGCTTGTGTGCGCCGGCATGTGGGGATTCTAATTCGACCACAAGTATTGTGGATTTTTTAATTTAGTTAGAAACGGAAATTGTACTCTAAATATGTAAGAGTCTGTTTGAAAGTTTGCGGTCTAAAAACAAAGTACAGAATGCCAGCAATCGGTACTAATAAGATGTTAATTTCGGCTAGTTCTCATCTCTCCTTTCTCCTCGCCCACCCCCTCCCCGTGGTTTTCAGTTCCGTCAGGGAGACCAGGACTCACTGGCACCGAGGAGGTCTTTAATTGTTAACACTAGAATGCCCTACCCTGAATTCATGTTGCTAAGTAGCTTGTGAACATTCCCAGTCCCTTAGGCATTTTTTTTTTTTTTTGGCTTCACTGCTGTTGTTTTTATCTTACTTCTCTTTTAGTTACCAACTGTCTGCCTGACTGAAGATTTGCAAAATAACTGCTTTAATCCAGACATCTTGGAAGCTTAAACTATTTATGTGTACATAGCACATGCAAAACTAAGTTAGGACTGGGTAGTTCGAAGCTAGCAGGTCCTTATCCTTCTCTTTCATGCACAACCCCCTATTCGAGAAGCGCACCTTTAGGTTTTACCTGTTTTATAAGGGAACAGTATTAGGAAGTCAAAGATCTTCCTTTCCTCTGAGCACCGGAGCTGATGGAAACCAGACATCTGATACCTTTGCTTTGAAAAGGCCAGTTTTACCCCCTTGGTGTTATTAGGCTTAATGCGGTTATAATTGCCTACAATGAAGGACATTCATGAGCGCTTTTCCTACATTCTTCATATTCCTTGAGGGAAGCCTTTCAGAAAATATTGAGCTTAAACACGCTGGTAGACCATGAGGCCTTTAGTCGTTGGAAGTTAGGTCTATTCTGCAGCTTGTTTCTTTAAAAATACATTCTTTGACTAGATTTTAGAGTGAAAAGTGAGTCTTTCCCTGAGAGCACTTTTGCCCTGTGTTTATTGATAAACATCACAATCTGTACAAGCTTTCAAAGTAAATGGTAACATTGGATACACAGTTTTATGCTGCTTTATTCTTTAAAAGTTGATACTGTTGATTGGAGATGTGTCGCTGTGTGTTGCTTCGCATCTGACTGTTCTGACTTTGGTTCCTTTCAGTGTTTGCTTGTTTTTCGTGCTGTTGCCAAATCACAGGAAACCCGGGCCTGGGTGGACCATCTGTTCTGAAGTCAAAGCAAGTGCCAGTTGTTGTTTGTGTAGAGCTTGAATTGAGAGACTTTCTAAGCTAACTGACAGGAAATACTATCATAGCAGGAGAAGATCCTGGACTTCTATTCGAAGGCACCATCTTGGGTGCTTTTCCCGGTTAAGTCTGCTTCCACGTATGCACTTCTTACCTTCTTGTATGATGGTGAACAGGCCAGAACTTGGGTCTTCGCAGTAGACAGACCTTGTCTTTCCTTGCTTTGAGCAGAGCAGTGACGTGTATCCGCAGCCCACGACGCCCTGTGTATCCAGTCATCACCGTGCCTCAGCCGTTGCCTCCCGTGAGCTACCGTGAGGACATCTTGTAATCCATAGTCATCAGAGGAAAAAGCAACTCGTCCCCATAAGCAGTTTGAGGAAGTGCCCCTTGCATACCCTGTAACGGACTGGACAGCCTGGGGACTGGAGAAGGGGCTTCACTAGAATCACAAGAATCGTAAAGACCGTGCAAGAGCGCACGCGGCCAACAACGTCACGGCCAGCAAATGGCAGTACGACTCCCCTGTGCCTCCTCTACAATATGCGGCTTGTTCTCGCCCCTGTAAGTTGCCGACAGCTGGCGTGCTGCGTGCGTGGGGAGGGACCGGAGAGCTGCAGAGTACTGGGATACTGTGCCAAGAGCGTTTCCAGCAGTGCTGTCAAACTGATGTAAAAGAGTGAGTTACTGTTCAGGAGCAAATCTAGGCGTGGTGCTCTGATGGGCCTGGAGATCTGAGATTTCACACAAGTGGAGAGAGCAACCCAGGGCAAGGCCTCAGCAGGACGAGTATGAACTGCGCCCCAGAAATAAGATGCCCAGTTGGCCAGGGTGTAGCTTAGCTGAAGACCTAGTAAAAGAAAGCCCTGGAAAGGTCAGCTGGCTCGAGCATGTGCCAGCGTTAGCATTTTGCAGGTGGCCGTTAGAGATTTTGGCGTAAGCACTGGATTCTACAGTTAATGAAGGTTTAAGCGACCATGATGAATGTGTCCTGACAGGGCTGGTGTAAGTGTGCTTTATTGACAGTCCTGTCCCTTATGCCAGTGTGTGAGAATTGGCTCCCTTCCTTCTGTCTTCCCTTCAACCACCCCCGAGTCTGGAGATTCACCACCACCCGAACAGACTAGGTGTGAGACTCCTGGTCTTGGTAAAGTTGCTTACAGCAAAGGTGAAGCTGAAATAAATTTCCTGTACAGGAAACAGCCAGAATTTGGCAAATAGTGATCTGTGGCTTCCGGTGTAGCGGAAAGGGCGAGGTAATGCTCGGTAGGCAGCAGCTCCAGCCTTCTCTGAAGGCAGCCGGCCTTAGGCCGCTTGACTCGGCTGTTTTCAGTTTGTCTGTATGGAAAGTAAGACTCGATCCTTCCCAAGCACCTGCCTTACAAGCGAGACCATGTTTACACCTGCCTGTCAGGCTGCTTGGGCAAAAGCGGCTGGTCCACCCACGACGCCTGATGACTGCCGGGGTCAAGGAGACGGCGGAAGGATGTGGGGAGACCTCCAGCGCCCGCCCACAGGATTCTCGCCTCCTTACTGACCTGTTCACGGTCCTGACTTGGGCCGACTGCAGCAGAGTCATTCAGTTGAAAGTACGGTGAGGAACGTGTACCGATGATACTTCATGTGGAAAACCCAAAAGATTCCACCCCAAAGTACTAGAACCATACAGCAGTTCAGTAACGTGGCGGGCTGCACAATCCACGCACAGTTGCTTTCTTTTACACTAACCGTGAAACTGTAGAAAGGGAAATTAGAGAATTGATTCCTGGGAATAAACCGAACCAGAGAGGTAAAGGATCTGTACTTGAGAACTACAGAACACTCATGAAGGAAACTGAAGATGACACAAAAAGAGGGAAGAGCATTCCGTGCTCCTGCTCATGGATCCGAAGAATAAACATTGGTAAAATGTCTGTGCTGCCCAGAGCACTCTATACTTCCAGTGCCGTCCTCATCAAAATACTGTCGGCATTTTTCAAGGTGCTGGAACAGTCCTGAAATTTGTATGGAACCGGGTAAGACCCTGAATCACCAAGGAAATGTTGAAAAAAAAAAAGTTGGGAGTGTCCTGTTGCCTGATTTCAAGCTTTATTACAAAGCTCTGATCACCAAGACAGCACAGTAGTGACAAAAGCGGACACATAGGCCAGTGGAGCAGAGTAGAGAGCCCAGATACGGACCCGCAACTGTATGGTCAACTCATCTTCAACAAAACAGGAAAAAATAATCCAATGGAAAAAGACAGTCTTTTCAGTAAATAGTGCTGGGAGAATTGGACAGCTGTATACAGAAGAATGCAATTAAGCCATAAACTCAAAATGCATGAAAGACCTCAATGTGAGACAGGAATCCATCAACATCCCGGAGGAGAACACAGGCAGCGACCTCTTCAACACGGGCCACCGCAACTTCTTTCAAGACAGGTCTCCAAAGGCAAAGGAAACAAACACAAAAACGAACTTTTGGGACTTCATCAAGATCAAAAGCTTCTGCACAGCAAAGGAAACAGTCAACACAAAGAGGCAACCCACGGAATAGGAGAAGATATTCGCAAATGACAGTACAAAGGGCTGATATCCAAGATCTATAAAGAACTCCTCAGAGAATCATGTCAAAAAATGGGCAGAAGACATGAACAGACACTTCTCCAATGAAGACATACAAATGGCTAAGAAACACATGAAAAAATGTTCATCATCACTAGCCATCAGGGAGATACAAATCAAAACCACACCGATATATCACCTTACACCAGTGAGAATGGCCAAAATCAACAGGACAGGAAACAAGTGTTGGAGAGGATGTGGAGAAAGGGGAACCCTCCTACATGGTTGGTGGGAATGCCAAGTTGGTGCAGCCACTTTGGAAAACAGTGTGGAGATTCCTTAAGAAATTACAAATAGAGCTTCCCTATGACCCTGCAATGGCACTACTGGGTATTTACCCCAAAGATGCAGATGGAGTGAAAAGAAGGGCCATCTGTACCCTAATGTTCATAGCAGCAATGGCCACAGTCGCCAAACTATGGGAAGAACCAAGATGCCCTTCAACGGATGAATGGATAAAGATGTGGTTCACCTATACAATGGAATATTACTCAGCCATCAGAAAGGATGGATGCTCAACTTTTGCATCAACCTGGATGGGATTATGCTGAGTGAAATCAGAGAAAGTCAGTTATATGGTTTCACTTACTTGTGGAACATAAGGAAATCGGAGGGGGAAACGAACCATGAGAGACGGTGGACTCTTGAGAAACAAACAGGGTTTTAGAGGGGAGGGAGTAGGGATTTGGGTGAGCCTGGTGGTAGGTACTGAGGAGGGCACGTACTGCATGGAGCACTGGGGGTTATATGTAAATAATGGATCTTGGGATACTACATCAAAAACTAATGAGGGACGCTTGGGTGGCTCAGTTGGTTGGGCAGCTGCCTTTGGCTCAGGTCATGGTCCCAGCGTCCTGGGATCGAGTCCCACATCGGGCTCCTTGCTTGGCAGGGAGCCTGCTTCTCCCTCTGCCTGCCATTCTGTCTGCCTGTGCTCGCTCGCTCTCCTTCTCTCTCTCTGATAAATAAATAAAATCTTAAAAAAAAAAACAAAACAAAACTAATGATGTACTATATGTTGGCTAACATAACATTTTGAAAAATCAGGAAAAGAAAAGAAAAACTAGAATTTTACAATCCAGGGTAGGAAAGTGGGAGATGAAAAAAACAGGCCTCTCAGATACAGGTCTATATCACAGATCACATACAGTGTAGTGTCTTTTATCACTAAATAATAAGCCTTAGAGGCAGAAATTACTTTTTCTCCACCACATAATACTTTTAAAAAATAGCTTTTAAATTTAGCTACCATGTGTCAGTTACGTTGCAGTCTTAAGAATTTACTTCCAAGTTTTATAAAGTGAGAAACTATAAACCAATCTCTCCCATGAATGTTGCTGCAAAATTCTAAATTTTAGCAACTGAATCTAGCAACATATAGTAAGTGACGTATTGTATTTTGCAAAATATTGTGCTGCCTATCCCTTTGCAGTGCCCCCCTCCATGGGATGACTATATAGCCCTGCTTTGAACTTAGGTGTCACCCCGTGGCTTGTTTTGGCCGGTGAATTTGTGAGTGGAAGTGATAGGGAAGACTTCTGAGTAGATGTTTTAAGGGCCAGGGAACCAAGGTCTGGTTCCCCATGTCCTCTTTTCGCTCTTCCCTAAAATCAGTAATATTCTAGATAGTAGCTACCCTGGGGACTCAGGTTCTGGAACGAAGCTATGTGACAGAGCTTACCGCTGAAGCATGATGGGCCGTGTAGCACATATGAGAAATAACCGCGATAAGCCCCGAAGATCAGCGGCCAGTTTTACATCAGCCTAGTCTAGCCTCTTGTAATTGTTCACATCAACTGAGAGAGGTTTATTTCAGGAGTGCTCGGTGGCTCAATCATTAATAGAGCTAAGGAGGCGAAATTAGGATACTTTCATACAGGATCCCCAGTTCCCCTTGCAGGAGAGGAGTGTGTGCACATGCCTGCATTCCCCAAAGCCAATAGCTCACTCAATGAGAAAACTACCAGAGGTTTTTTCCACTCAAGTCAGAAACAAGATGAGGATGCACTATATCCACTATTAACACTGTGTTATATCGGGTGTAGTTAGGCAAAAAAAAAAAAAAAAAAAAAAAAATGAAAAAAGCAAGAGGCCTAAAACCTAGGAAGAGGAAAGCAGTTACTGTTTAGGTAGATTATATGACTACATATCAGCAAAACCCAAAAGAATCTGTGGAAAACTACAGAGTACGTAGTGGAGAGTATAAGATTAATATAGAAAAATCTTCATGTATACAAGTAGTAACCAGTTTGAAGAAATAATGGAGATCAGACCCTATCTACAGCAGCAGAAAACAAATTATTTAGGAAAAAAACTTAGCAAAAAATCTGCCAAACTTAGAAGTGCTAAAACACTACCAACAGATGCAAAGTACGACTGGACAAATACAAAGGCTTACCACATTCATGGATAGCAAGGTTCTTCGTCGGAAAGATGCCAGTCCTCCTGGAGTTAAGTTTAATGTGTACCAGTAAAGATAACATGAGGGATTTTTAAAAGATCAGCTAATTAGTTATAAACTCATTTGGAAGAATAAGCAAAGGCAGCCAGGAAATCCCAGCAAAGCAAGAGCAAGGAGGGAGGGCTTGTCCTGTCAGACATTAAAATATAAATAATGCAGCGCCGACCCGCACAGAGAACACAGACGCATGTCCAAGTGCACACGGAAACCTGGTTATGGTAACCACTAGCATCCGAGTCGGGAGGGAGTGGGGGACATCTGAACAATGATGACAGCTGATAGCTATATGCAAAAGATAAAAACCGGACAGCTAGATGCAGAAAGACAGCATCGGATCCACTGTCAACCATACAAGTAACAATTAGATCAAAGATCTAAATGTAAAAGGAAACCGTCTCGATACTAGCAAAATTATAGGTAACTCTTAGAACCTGGAAGTAGAGAGATCTTCCCAATGAGTCACCATCTACAAATGATAAGGGAAATTAATAAGCTTGACTGTATAAAAACAAATTTCTGCATGTCTAGAAATAACAAAAAGCAAATGCTAAAGTGGGGGAAATATTTACCTTTTTTTACAAGACGTATTTATTTGAAAGAGAGTCAGGAGGGGCAAAAGGAGAAGGGGAGATCATCTCAAACAGACTCCCCAGCAGGTCCACAACCCACACGACCTGAGGGGAAACCAAGAGCCAGACCCTCACCAACTGAGCCACTCACGTGCCCCAACATTTATAATTTAAATCATGAAAGTTAACATCCATAATTTGTAAGGAGCAAAAGTAGAGAAAAACCATAACCTGGTAGAAAACTGAGCAAAAGATACTAATGAATGAATTCACAGAAAAAAAATGCAAGTGAATTATATTAAAGTTCAACCTCATTCTTAAAAAGAATGCAAATTAAAACTAGTGATACCATTTTTCTTCGAGCAAATTGGCAATAATTCCTAAGTGTGAGAACCTACTTTCTTGAAAAGCTGTGAGGAAACAGGCTCTCTTAAATTGCAGATGGGATGGGAACACAGTGATACAACTTCTGTAGAGGGGAACTTGACAATATCTAGAAGAATGTTATGTACCTTTACCATTTGACCCACCAATCCCATTTCTGAGACTGTGTGCTAAAAAGCAGCTGACAAAAATACAAAATGCCATTTACATAGTATATACTTAATGAACTCTATTTGTAATAGCAAAAACTGGAGACCTACAACCAAAATATCCATCAACAAACTTTGAAACCTTGGATACTTTAAAATCAATGAATCTCTATTATAAAATTGTGATTATTGAATGTTGGTTGATGAGTACATAGGGATTTATTTTACCATTTTCTTCTATTTTGTGAATTTCTGAAATTGGCAATTTTTATGTTAAGTAGCATTTCACTGTTTTCCAGGGGTAGTTTCCTTTCCTGAATATTAAGGCCACTGAAACATCTTTTTATGCTCTTTCATGAATTCTTATAATAAACCAGGAGTTTTCAGAGTAAGTGATAAATTAGGTATCATAACATTTCAGGCAAAACACTTCCCTTCTCCCTAGTATTTTTTTAAATTCTGCAACTAAATGAAGGTACTAGATGGTAAATAACCTTGAACAATTTTGACTATTTTAGTTTCATCAATGCAATTTAATTCTTACAAGTGTGTGTGAGTTTAAAATGTATTTAGGATTAGTTTGTTAATACTTGGCTAATAACCTTTCCCCCTACATAGGACCATCTATGTTGGTGCCAAGATCAATCCTGCTTTGGTTTCTGTGGCCTGAGCTAAAGACCACGCGTTACATTACTAGGACTGTAACTCAACTCTTGTCCAACATTCTCTGAGCAGCCTTTATGACTTTTTCTCTATTAAATTTTCTTCCAAACTGAGGTCAGTTGTAAAAGTTCTAGGAGTTTGTGGTTTTCTCTTAGCACCTGACCTTCCTCTAAAAGAGTGTGGCATTTTCTCCTACTTTTCATGTGAAAACAACAAAACATTAAAAATTTCCCAACTGACTAAAACCACTTATACATTTTGCCTATTTCATAAACTTCTCAAGCTAAAATATGACAATATGGAATTCATTATTAAAAATGGACTTACAAATTCTATGAACAAATTCAATAATACTGGTTTGGTTCTTCGTAAGCTTGTTAAAAGAAAAAATTAACATCATTAGGTGAGTATAAAGCTAACTGTTAAGTCACTAACGGAAAGATTTTATTTGGCCCAATTTCGTGAAGGCTCTTCAGGCCCTGTATAAGTCAGAAAATGTCAGTATATCTTTACATGTGTTTACAAAAGCCACTAAAGATGCAGCGCACTGCCAACAGCCAAGTGGCCAGCTGGAAGAAAACAGGTTTTTTTTTTTAAACAAATACAGCAACTACATTAAATGTATTTATTTTGAATGTAATGTAAAGTGGCTTGCAAAAAAAATCTAAATGTTACCTAAATGTTCTGGTTTTAAAACTGGACAAATCTATCAAGTATAAAACTGTGTCCCTCAATAGTGGACATTTTTTTCTCACCTCCCTTCTATTTTTGTCGGAGAGAGGTTTACAAAAATGTGCCTAAACTTGTGTTTTTCCTCTTCCAAGAGGAAGGGAACTTACCTGCGGCTTCACACAGTGGTCACGGGTTTTCACAGAAAACCCTGCCATCGTGGCAGCATTTCCTCTTCCTCCTCCTATAGCTCGTTTAGAAACGCTGGTTTCCGAGAAACTGTAAATACGGCCGATTTAGTGAGAAACTCAAACTGCCGGTTGGAACTGCCTCATCAGCTTCGGCTGATGCTGTATGAAGGTCGCGGGGCTCTGACACCTGCAGGGCAGGGTCCCGTACGGCACACCGCACACGCTTACAGCACGTGGTTAGGTGCTGCCACCAGCTCAGGACCCGGACATTTAAGAACTCGTGCAGAAGAGAGCATCGAGTGAGCCCCGAAGAGCAACTGTGAAGGGACTGGTCGGGCGACAGACCGGTTATATTCACAAGTCTCCTGACACCCTGAGCCTAATAAAAGATAAATAAGGACATGACTCAGACTTTTTTGTGTGAGAAAGATGTTTAGTTGCTTTAAGTTATACGGCGTACACTTTTACATTTCCATTTTTTAATAGGAATTTATTGCTCACTATGGGGCCTACTTCCAACTGAAGTGTTGATCCTAATCAAATTAAATTCTACGGAGTATCTTCATGTGAGTTCTGGGAATGGCTTCTTCCCTGATGACACAGTATCCAATGTCATGTTTTTCATGAACAAAATAAAGTTTATAAATATTTTGTTTTTTTATAACGTCTTAGTACAGTCAGAGGGCACAGAAGTAGAGGCTCAATGGCTAGGATGAATATGCTTCATCTCTTACCCTCTCGGGGGTTTTATTAACAAAAACAATGTAATAGCATCTTTTCACTGACCAAAGCAACCCCATGTTGATCAGATCACACGGACACTTGCAAGTGACAAGCACGTGAGAAGGCGGCACAGGTGCCACCTCCTTAAAGACAGTAGACAAGTAACCTGTGGTAGGGGAACTGGCTGAGAAGTCAGCACTGGTTTACGTTACAGGATTACTTAACCTTGACCTTAAAACCAGAATAGTCTGAGGTGAAAATTCATCACCACTCTTATGACACTGAAGAAAAAAAAAAAAAAATGAGCCAGGGCTTTTCACTGATAGGTTACAAGCATTAGGCAAAAGCAAAGACAAGAGAAGTCAAATCAAGTCAATATAAAGCAGTAATAAAATATAAAAATATTATCAAACTCTAGTGGATGTTATTCTAAATTTGGAAGATACATAATTAAAAAGCTTACTCCCCCCTCCAAAAAATCCAAAGTGAAAAAGTATCAATTTTAGCAAAGATATCTATATCTATATATATTCATATATATATGCAGATATAGATGCACATGAATAATGCTAAATAGATTTACAAAGATGTTAATTTGGCACTTTTACTTGGATTTTTAAAGAAAGGAAATACAGATATCTTTGCATAACAAATTCTCATTCTGGAGAAACAAGATTTAGAAAATAAAGGTTCAAACATCTCCCTTCTTAAAAAAATAACATGGACAGAGATAACTTTACCCGTTAAAACTCCTGTTTGGCAGCTTTATAAATCTGTCTTGATATAACTAACTCCACAAGTTTGACAAAGTTATTTTAGTTTCTATCAGTGATACCTGGTTTATCCACTTTCAGTACATGTACCATGTGGCCAGAAGTCCATAAATAATGTTTTCAATGCAGAAATCTTAAAGTTTTAAAGGGAAGTACTGCTCAGTAGATAAATTCTCCTGGAATTTCTTGTAGCAAAGGTTCCTCAAACTTAAATCGTTTGGAAATGGCCTTTTGCTCCATTTTCTCTTTTTCAGACTGTCTGCATTGTCCTAAAGTATATGAAGTAAATACAATTAACTCCTCTGTTGCACCTGATTCCTCGGTTTCCGGTTTCTGAGTATCTGAATTAATTTCAGGCACAGCATCACCTTCTTGGAGTGCATTTGCTGCTTCTAATGCCCCTTTCACTTTGAAAGAAGGATCGTGAACACTGCTCTCCGTCAACCACGGATGCTTTAGACATTCTTCGGCTGTGGCTCGATCTCTGTAAAATGAAACACATTTCACACTTAAGACAGTTTAAAATCTCAACTAGAGGGGCACCTGGAGGTTCAGTTAAGCCTCTGCCTTTGGCTCAGGTCCGTGATCTTGGGGACCTGGAATCGAGCCCCGCATCGGGCTCCCCGCTCAGCAGGGAGTCTGCTTTTCCCTCTCCCTCTGCCCTCAACTCATTCTTTCTCAAATAAATAATCTTAAAAAAAAAAAAAAATAAAACTTCAATTATAAATTAGAGCATACCGGGAGGTCCCCTGGCTAGCTCAGTCGGTAGAGCACGTGACTCCTGATCTCAGGGCTGAGTATGCGCTCCATACTGGGTAGAGAGATTACTCAAAAAATAAAATCTTAAAAATACGTAAATCAGAGCATAAGGTGTATTTATTGTATTATATATGGGGAGGTATGAAGAGTTGACAAGAATCTTATTGTGATCCCTGAGTAAGACTGGGAGTTTTGGCATCTGTGTGCAAATGCCATTCCCACAGTGTTGGAAAACACTCGAAGGAAGAGATCTCTGAAAAGCCCTTTTGGAAGACCAAACAGACAGACAATAGCTGTTTCACTGAGATGCGGCTCACGTTTTCTAAGAAACTTCATTTTTGACATTTCCTTTCAACAAATACAAATGGACTCAAGGTTTCATCTAGTTTAATGTCTACATTGTCCTGCCTTCCGTTTGGTGTTTCAGGTTAGCTGGCTTTTGCTGAGAGCAGATCACTCAAAAATGGACAAAGATCAGTATTCGCTAATACTTACTCAGGTTTCTTAACTAAAAGTGCCTTGATGAAGTCAATAGCAGACTCAGACACGACATCAAATTCTTCCTCAGAATAACTTAAACTCATTTGAGAGATGTTTAGGAATGTTTCTTGTTTATTATCACCTAAGAAAGGTGAGACTCCTGTGAGCATGACATATGTTAACACTCCAATGCTCCTAAAGCAGAATGAAAATATAAGAAAAATTAGTATCCTACTCATTTCTTGAAACCAATTTGATCAAGTTTTCAGAAATAACTCTTACCACATATCCGTCGCCATGCTGATAGGATCGTAACTAAGAATTTCGGGAGCTAGTATCAGAAACAAGAAAACATTTAGCTGTGTGAAAAAAAAATTCCTAATTTGCACTTTGAAATAAAAGTTTTTTTAAAATACGCATCAGAAACTCTACGACACCACCAAGATTTGGGCTAACATGAAATAGCATTATATAAATTAACATGAATTACTGTAAAGTCTAACTAGGTGTAATTAACTTATTTTCCCACCAGCACCCTCCATTGTTGGGTCTTAATATTTTTTAAATACCCGAATGCATGAGCACTGTAACAGGAAGTGACAGCTCTGACTCCTTCCTCTTCCCATACCCACGATAATCGAGCGTCCTCTCTGACAGATGACGGCTTTTAAATCTTTCTCGATGCCATCCAGGGCGCTGCTTCCCCCTGACTTGCACCCTAGTCCATGGCACTTTCCCCTGACCTCCCTGATCTCTTCTCCGTGCTGCGGCCGGAGGAGGTTTTAAGATGTCCACCCACTGACAAAAAGTCAATCAACAAGGTTAAAGAAAAAACTGGGCATTCTCAGATGACACGCATCACACACACAGACAACAAGTTGCCTCTGTAGAGTCCTGGAAAACAGCATGCTTTGATAACGTGTAACTAAACTGTCCCAGCAAGCGATACAAAAGGCATTCTCAAATGTGCAAGGACTTAGGAGAAATTTATGAAAATCCTCCTTGAAAGGCAAACTCACTGATATAATCCAGTCAACCACAAGATGAGTATTTTTTTCAAAAGTGGGAAGAACTCAAGACAGGCAATCAAGTATTGAATCCATTTATAAACAGATCAAAAACTAAACAACTGTGGTAATTACAATTTAAAAAAGGGGGGGGGTGAAGATATCTAATCCTAGGAAAAAACAAAACACTCAAGTCACATACTCATCACTGGTAGGGGACGGGGGGACACACACACACAAACACCCCAATATTGAGGGAGGAAGAAAAGGTTGGGAGAAAATGTTAGGTAGGTTAATTTCAACTTCACCTTCTGATACTGAGTCGTGAAACAGAGGTTATGAATATTATTTTAAAGTTTTAAAAGAAACTATTAGGAAATTTAAAATGAAATGCACAGCATCCAAACTACTGGAGGGGAAAAGGAGACCAAAGAACTGCTGGGAAGAGGGAGCAGGAAGTAAGAGTAGCTTCCTTTCTCATGTTTATTATAAACTGAACACGGACGTAAGAGTTGATAGAGCCAATCTGATGGGTAGTATTATGGTAGCCCCATTTTAGGGACAGAGGCATGGGGGGTCTAAAGAGATTTCAGGACCGAGGTCACGTGTACAGCCCGCTGCCCAGACAGGATTCTGTAAAGAGAACAAGTTGGGAGGCTTACACTCACCTTGAAAGTGCGGTAAGGAAAGAGAGGAGAGGCCCCCTGGTTTGTCTCTATTATATAGTTCTGAATTATTTTTAGTTTTCTTGGATTGGGAATTACTTTTATAATAAAGATAGTTCTGGTTTTTTGGAGGGGGGAAAAAAAAAGTTCTTGGTAGAAAACTGAGAATGGACCCAAAGAACAGAAAGCATAAAATAAAACATAAGAGAACTCCCTTCAGGGCAGTAACCACCACAAGGTTCTCATCTCACAGCCCTGCGTTCCGCGTTTGCTCCGGTCTGCAAGGCTCTCGACCGGCTGAGGGATCTGGGCTGCTGCTTCCCAAGAGGAGGCCTGCGAAGCCCCATCCTTAAACCTTCCTGAGTGGTCACGACACACACTGGAATTTAAGTGTTCTAGCCCACAAAGAACACATGAACATTCTGAAGGTTTGTCTGCCAGTGGTATCTTTCATTACCTAATTAAGGATGTTTCTAATCGTAGGACTTTAATTTTAAAGCGTTGAGTTATATATTTTGCACTATCATTGCCCAACAGCTTTGTTTTCCTCAACCCTATCCGTCCTCTGGAATTGACACTTCTTGTAAACAAAGTCCAACTACCCTCGGCTCCTCTCCGAAAGGAGGCCTCGGCTGCCCAGGCCCTCTAGAAATGCAGCCAGCCTGTCCCCTTCACACCTCCAACCTCCGCCTTCTCCCCTGCCCCTGGCTGCTGTCATCGGACACAAAACCACCCCCTGACCCGCCGGCCACCACCCTGGACAGTGTCTGCACTCGTGTCTGCCCTGGGCAGCCTGGCGTCCAGCTTCTGCTCCTATAGGTCTAGAGCGCCGCGGGCCACAGCCCTAGTAATGATGGAGAACTGTTCCAGCTCTGAAATTGTAATTGTAAATATTGTAAACTCTTGGTCACCACCTTTACACTCTTTCACTGCCTTGCTCTGCTTCCGGGTATCTTTTTTAACCTCATTCAGGCCACAGCTCCTTTTGCGTCCTGTAGTTCTGCCAGTCTGTCCAAAAAGTCAGAGTTCACTTATTTTTGAACCAAACTGAAAAGCCACGGTTCATCCCTTCGGCTGCTCTTGTACCTTCAAGGCTTAACACTTCTTTCTGCCAGAAGCTCTCGACCCTGCATTAATCCAACGACAACGAAATGCCACATGCCGACTGTTTCACAGGGCTTGCGATTACCCAGCAATGTTTGTTATGAACTTAAAGTTCTTTAAAGGTCCTTACTTGTTAAACATCCTCCCACCTTCAGGTAACCTGATATCCTATACTTTGTTAAGAAAATCCTTTTTGATTCCTTTTAGAAGCGAGCCCTTCAAATTCTCTTGATTCCCTTCAGGAAAGCTATCATCAGTTTGGTAACTTACCGTTTAATGTTTACCATTTTTAAATTTTTACACAAAAGAAGGACTCTGATGGTAGAATTTTAACACAGCAGATGGCCTGCCCCACTGTTAACCACGCCGCATGTGAGCTCCCTAACGAAGACGATGCCTGACCCCAAATGCAGAACATAACCCCCTCTCAGGAGTACTTACCCACATATTCAGGAGTACCCATAATTTCTCGGAGCTCTTCGCTGTTCTTCATTATTCTTGAAAGACCAAAATCAACTATCTTAATGTCACCCAGCGGAGATGCACTTGTCAGCAGAATATTCTGAGGCTAAAAAATACAGAAAGAGCAAGTAGCCCATAAAGCCTACACAGCTCGCCGGTGAAACCGGGATCGACAAATGGAACAGCAGCAGTCATTCACTAAATACTTCTACAATATATTTACAATACATAAGGCAACAGGCCTCATACAATCTCTTCCCCTTGTACTGGCTCCCGCTCAGCACATAAATGTGCATCTACCCCATCTTAAAAACAAAACCAAGCCACTCATAAATATCCTATAAAACTCCCCATTTCTTTCTAGCCAACGCACTCACTCCGGGCTACTCCCTCAAAGCTCAGCTTCTAGAAAGCACGGCTGTGTACACTTGCTGTCACTTCTCAGTGCAGCTTAGTCTGGATTTTGCCCCCTCTCTTAGCTCTAGCTGTTCTTACTAAGATCACAAAATCTTTAATAATCAAAGACCCCCCAAATCGAATGAATGTCTTTCAAGGCACCATTGTGGCTCTATGATTTGGCCTGCCAACCACCCTTTTACACACTCTTGGATGTTTTCCTCCTTAATAGATCTCTCACCATTTTCTAAAGATTTCTTCCTTGTTCCCTCCTTTTAAATACTGGTGTTGCCCCAGATCCCTCGTTGTCTGGCCCTCCACTATGTCATCTACTACCGAAGCTTCAACCGCCACTTACAGGCTAGTGACCTCTATCCTAAGCCCCTCGCTGATGCATAGATCCAATTAAAATCAGATCTTTTCATTTGGCTGAAATGGGCCACAGCTTCAACTCCCACTACTGAGCAAGGCCATCAATCCAGTAAACAGCTCGGGCAAGAGCTCTTCCTTCAGCCCCATCCACCCCATGTCTCTCCTCCTCCTCCTCCTCCTCCTCTTTTTTTTTTTTTTTAAGATTTTATTTATTTGACACAGAGAGAGAGAGATCACAAATAGGCAGAGAGGCAGGCAGAGAGAGGAGGAAGAAGGCTCCCCGCCGAGCAGGGAGCCCGATGTGGGACTCGATCCCAGGACCCTGAGATCATAACCTGAGCTGAAGGCAGAGGCTTAACCCACTGAGCCACCCAGGCACCCCATGCCTCTCCTTCTATACGCCCAATGTCATTGCCCGGGTCAAGCACTGGGCGGAATCAACCTAAAGTGCTGTCTCCTTCATTTTCAACCATGTCTCACACCTAGTGAAGTCACCAGCATGCCAGTACCATGTCCCAAATCTCAAAACCCCCAACTGCTTCAAGTTTGGGCTTTCATTATTTCTCACCTGGACCACTACCCTCCTGCCTCTAATTTTCCCCATCTTCAACCCATCCTTCACTGAACAATGATCTTGCCATAAAGTAAGTCTGATCATGATACTGGTTGCTAGTCCTCACCCACGAACACATTCTCGGAGGGAATGTATTTGACAATGGGCAACAGAGCTACCCAAGGCCAAGGCCAAATAACCTCAGACACTTTTACATAAAAAGTCAAACATATATGCTAGAAAATAAAATTCACTTTAATTTTTAAAATAAAATGACTTTTTAAAGATTTTATTTATCAAGAGAGATCACAAGTAGGCAGAGAGGCAGGCGGAGAGAGACGGAGGAAGCAGGCTTCCTGCTGAGCAGAGAGCCCAATGCGGGGCTCGATCCCAGGACCCTGGGATCATGACCTGAGCCAAAGGCAGAGGCTTTAACCCACTGAGCCACCCAGGCGCCCCAAAATAAAATCACTTTTGAAAGAAAAGTTTATGTTGCTTCAGAAAAGGGCTGCACTTCCTGTCTTCTGCCATTAAGAATATTTCCAAAGATAAATTGAGAACCATTTGTACCAATAAAGTATAAATACCTCACTACAGCACCCCAAGTGTTTCATGATCTGGCTTCTGCCTCCTCTTCACGATTCACCTCCTGCCACCCTCCCACAGGCAATCTGTGTTCCAAATCCAACAAGCTGTAATCCCTAAACAAGACGTGCACACCCCCATCTCATGCCCTTGCCTTCTGTGCTCCCTTCGCTCAGGAAGCCCTCTCCCCTTCTCTGCTTGCAAATTTAGTTCCATCATTCACTCCATGCGTGGCGGGTCTCAGCAAGGCATCGGTGCCTCAAGAAAGCCAACTCTGACGCCCCCTCTGGCCCTCCAGGGAGGGCTCGATGCCTGTCCCCCTCTACTCCACAACACCTTGTATGTGACAGACGTATGCCCCTGCTTGGTTTGTTGTCTTTTCCTCTCCCCTCTGTCACACTGTGGTTCTCCAGAGGTTTGTAATGAACGGTAACATCTCCCTTCCTTCCATGCATATCCAGCCACTCCATCTGACTTGTCTCCTCCTTCCTCTCCCATAGGTCACTACAATCCAATGACCTAATCCCACGCTTTCTGAACGACCGCCTTAGCAGTGCCTGACGTCGCTGCCGCTCCTTCCTTGTTTACAGACTCTTTTACTCTTGGCTTCCACAGCAAAGCACTATCCTGCTTTTCCTCCTAACTCTCTGGCTGCTGCTTCTGTCTCCTTTGTGGGTTCATCGTCCTTTAACTGGCCCATTCAATGGGTTTCTCACAGCCTGGTCTCGAGGCTCCCCGCTCTCACCTGACACAGTGCATCTGTACCCAGGGCCTAAGTATCGCCTAGACATTATGAGTCACAGATTCTTATCTCTGGCTCAGACCTCTTCAACCAACTGCTTACCTAATCTCCCTCCTTTGATGTCTCACAGCTACCTCAAATTCAGGACGCCCAAACCACACTATTTTCCCTCCCAAATCAGATTCCCCATATGCCAGTGACTGTCACTTCAGGGAATGCCACTCTCACCTAGCAAGGTAGAAGAAAACACTAAGAATCACCTTGGCCATTCCTCTCTCCCCACTTTCTCCTCATTTAGCTGACGTTTCACTACACCCTATGGAGTTTAAGTCATAAATTTAAGCATTTGTAGACTTTATTTCTCTCCAACTACAGAACACTCATTCAAGGTACCATCAAGTGTTTGCTCAATTGCAACAGCCTCTAAATGGTTTGCTAGGCTCTATTTCGCCCAGCCTTCTGTAGACAGAAGGATCTTTTGCTCCATACAAACCTGATCTGTCACCCCCTGCCTCAACCCGTCAGTAGCTTCCCGTTAGCCCTAACCTCCAAACTCCTTAGCGTGCATGCAAACCCCTGCTGGTCCGAGCTCCTCCCTGGCTCTCCAGACTCATCAGTAACCTGTTCCCCTTGGCTCGGCGACGGTGGAGACTGTCTCGGCAGACACTGTCCAGTGTCTCCTACTTGCCATGCTCGCGCTCACAACAGTATCTTTGTGTCCTTTTCTCCCCATTCTTCTATGCATCATGTCAGCTTGCTGAGAAGACCTCTAGGATGGCAGCGAAGAGATTCTAACAATGTTCAACAGGCAAGAACATATGAAACAGGAAGTTGAGGTCTAGGTGGTTCCTCTCTTTTAAAGGGGTTACTGTCTCCCAACCGTCCCTCCTGCCCTTCTCTATTAGGAAAATGCTTGTAGACTGACCCAAGTCTGGATTCAGGGGCAGAGAAGGAAGAATCCCCGGCTCCAGGAGTCACGCAGTGGGCCGGCACCCGGGGGGCACACATTAGCTGCTGCTTGAATGAAAGGAAGAGACAGAACTATACAAAAGAATCTAACAGGTGTCCACTTTGTGTCAGGATTGGAGGCACTGCAAATACGAGTGATCCCAACTCTCCGGTGACAGTTCCCCATCAGAAGAGAAATCACAGGGAAGCACCCAGCAGGCTCGACTAGCTCTGCTGTGCGTTTCAAGTGTGCTCGTGGACAAAGCGCTCAGGCCATCCATCAGCGAGAATAATTCAGCCTTGGAGAATTGTACAGGAGAGAAGTGAGCAGACCTTGGAAGAGGAAAAGGATACTGTCACTTATTCAAAAAAATTTTACTGAATGCCTACTGGGAAAACAGAAAATAAGACCTAAATCCCACGTTCTTTTGGAGGCTTACATTCCAATGGAGACAAAGAAGCACGAGTAAGTAGTAACACCTCGGGTGGTTTTAAGAACTAAGGAGAACTCAGTAGGGAAATGGATGGGAGTGTCTGCTGGGTGTGTCTGTTGTGCATGAGTGTGCTGGTTCCGGGTAGTCAGGCAAGGTTTCTCTGAGAAGGCAGTATTGAGCTACAAAGGAGCCAGTCACAGCACAATACTCGGGGGCCTGGCGTTGGCAGGGGGCATTCCGGGGAGAGGAAAGACCCCGCCAGAAGCAAGGACAAGCTATGAGTGGAGGAACGGCAAACCGGAGAACAGCACAAAGGTGGAAGGAACGAGTGCAGTGGCAGGCAAAGCCTAGTGAGCAGATGGGGGCGGAGGAACAGGAATCAGAGGCTTTGTGAGGCATTCTGCAAGAACTGGTAGAAGACAGACTAGAGGGGAGGTCAAGAGGACATCCCAGGGAAAGAAAAGGCCACACACCGAAGTATATATAGGTGAGCTAATATACAGCGTGATGCGTGCAAGGGATTCTCAAATACGAGAATGTCTTCGAAGAATGTGCCTCTACCCTGTTTTTGCAGTCCTGAAAGGGAGAGAGAGAATGAGGAAGATATGAAGAAGCACGGAATAAAACAAAACAAAACAAAAACAGAAGAAACTTTACACTTCCAGTGACCAAATCCACAGCCCAATGGGACTGATGCTGTGGAGGCACAAGGTGCTTAGATCATTCACTGATTAATAGAGCCAAGGTCAGCAAGAGAGGACAACTGGTTCCATTCGGATTCTCAGACCCAGAAGGAGCGGTGCCTGCAGAACCACCCCGGACAGCTGGCAGTTCAGTCTGGAGAGAGTCCGGGGCTGAGGATACGACTCCAGAGGACAAGGACACAGAAGCAAGACTAACACTATGGAAGTAAATGAGAGGAAGAGAAAACGGCAAGAAAAAAAGGGGCGAAGATGAGTTTGGACCAATAACTACATCAAATGGAAAGCAACAAGAGTGACGAGCACGTTCAGAAATAGTCTGAGGGCGCCTGGGGGCTGGGGGGTTCAGTCGGTTGCGCATCTGCCTTTGGCTCAGGTCATGATCCCGAGGTCCTGGGATCGAGTCCGACATTGGGCTCCCTGCTCAGCCGGGAGTCTGCTTCTCCCTCTGCCCCCTCCCCCGCGTACGCCCCCCCCCCCCCCCGGTCAAATAAATAAAATCTTAAAAAAAGAAAAGAAAGAAAGAGGAAAAAAAAAATAGCAGTCTGAGAAGTGAGGCTAGGAACCCAGGTACCATGTTGTAGTAAGAAAGTCAGGAAGGTGAGAGTCAAAGGTCCTCTTTGACATGGGAAAGAGTGAGGACCAAGAAAAGGCCACTGAATATAGCAAACAACCTCTGAAAGACTTTTGAAGAAGTAATTTTTAGTAAAACCCTGGAAGAAAAACCCAGATTATATTAAGTTGAAAAATAAGCCGAAAGGCTAAGTGATCTTTATATTACAGGTCATTCAGGCTTAATTATCTGCGGCTGTCCTCTAAACCGATGCTGTCCTAAGGGAAGGTAATGCAAGTCACAGAATGTAACTTAAAATCTTCTATGGACATATTATAAAAGGTAAAATGAAACAGGTGAAAATAATTTTAATACTTCTTTAATATATCTAAAATGTTATCCCTTCAACAGGTAGTAATATAAAATTTTTGAGCTATTTTACTTTTTTTTGCCCCCCATACTAAGTCCTTGAAATCTGGCACAAAGTTCACACTTGGAGCACATCTCTGCTCTCAAGTGCTCGACAGCCACAAATGGCCAGTGTTGCTGGATTGAACAGTGCAGCTATAAACGCCTTTAATTAAAAATAAAAAATCCAAATGATACCCCAATAAATGTTCAGAGAATTCTTAACATCTCTTGCATAATGTCCTAATTTATTACCACTACACAATTACATTATAGCAGTTCATCTTGAAAACTTAATCATAAAAACTAAGACTTTCTGTCTATAGTGAAAACAACTGGCTCAGTGTAATCTGTAATTTTGTACAAAAAATTGTTTTCTGAATCAAAGAAAGTTTTGGCTACAGTAAAAACTTAAAACAGAAAGACAAAAACCACGAATTGCTGTCACTACAGAAGTCTGGACTGCAGAGGCAAGCTAACTGTTATAAATTAATCCAAACCAGATAAAGCATCCCTCCTGTCACATACACAAAAGGACAGAAAATATGCAACTGATCACTGTTAGAATCAGTTTCTCTCTCTTTTTTTTTTAAGATTTTATTTATTTATTTGACAGACAGATCACAAGTAGTCAGAGAGGCAGGCAGGGACAGAGGAGGAAGCAGGCTCCCCGCTGAGCAGAGAGCCCCGATCCCAGAACCCCGAGACAACGACCTGAGCCAAAGGCAGAGGCTTTAACCCACTGAGCCACCCAGGTGCCCCAAGTTTCTCTTTTTAATCATAAAATAACAAGAGGTTTTGGTAATGTGTATAAACAAGCTTCATTATAAAGCTATTTTCTCTTTGTTAATTAGCTTCTAGCTATTTCTTAAGGGAAAAAACTAGGATTATGAGTCCCAAGACTTCTCAAGGCAATTTTTGTATTATTACACTAACTAATGAGATACTCCAGTAAAATAAAATGTCAATATTCAAGCAAATTAGATAAGAGAAGTTGCCTCTGTTACATATATTCATCATTGAACATGTTGTGCCCTCCCCAGTACATAAAAAATTCCAAGAGAAATATTGCAAAGTGGAAATCTTTACCATATCATAAGGGCCATCTGTGATTACTAAAACATGCACAGTCTGTAAATGTTCTTAAATACCATTTGTTCCTTTAAAATAGCTTAAATGTTTGTCCCTTATATTTTATTTATACTTTACATTCCCTGGGAAATGCTTTCTTTGGTAATCATGTAAAAATTAGTTGGAGTGGTGGTAATGAAGTAAATTCTAAATTAATGTGATCAGATTATTAAAACGTTACTGTATTTGAAATCTAGGCCCAGTCACATGCATCCATCATCTATCAAAGTGAGAGACATTAAACGGTTGACAGAGGGATTGCTAGGAAAAACCACGTTTTACAATCAGAGCTCTTTCAGGGAATTTCACAGTTAATGCTTACTATGTAATTTCTGCCAACTGCCCTGGTTTGACCACAGATACAGTTTAGAAACAGACCTTACTCTTCTAAATAAAACATAAGTACAGTTACAGGACTATAATCTGCCCATCTGTGATGGCAAAATATACCCACTTCCAGGAAGTGAGACAGCTGTGCTGCAAACAAAGAGAAGGACATTAGCATTTACAGCTGGACTAGACCTGCTTTCTAGAGAATCCAGTTCGCATTAACGAGCTGTGGCTCATGGCACCTAACTCTATTTAAAATGCATGAATCCCAGGTGGTAAAAGAAAACAAGAAGGTCGCTGGAGAAGCAATGACAATGGAAGAAACAGGAAACACACAAACTGTCCTCAAACAGACAAAGGCAGTCAGGAGGTCTTTGGATTACTTTATTTCTCTGCTTCACGGCGGTGGAGGAGGGGCGGCGGGAATAATTTCATTTATCTTGGTATTGTCATCTTCTCACATAGCTCATTTAATAGTTACTGAATCATCACCCCGGAATAAGAGCACTAGAAAGTTGAGGTTGACTTGCTTAATTAGCCTTAAGGTACCATGAACAAAATTTTGAGGAACATTTTTATCAGACAATGAAAATTCAAGCTTTTTATTTATTAACACCCAGTCATAGTACAGAAAGAGGTTAATACTACTGTCTAAATCAGTTTGGGAGACTGTTTAAAAATGTTACCCCTGGGTGCCCGGGTGGCTAAGTTGGTTAAGCAACTGCCTTCGGCTCAGGTCATGATCCCGGAGTTCCAGGATCGAGTCCCACCTGCATCAGGGTTCCCTGCTCAGCGGGGAGGTCTGCTTCTCCCTCTGACCCTCTCTCCCTTCTCTCTCAAATAACTAACTAACTAACTAACTAACTAAATAAATAAATAAAAATTAAAAAAAGAAATGTTACCCCTCTTTCAAGTAATACACTGATGTTCACACTGTCAGTGACGAACTTAAATCTCAAAACGGAAAGTTCCAGCTTCTAGTTCCTGGCCGGCTCCTCTGCTTGTCACATACATGAAACAGTGTGGACGAGCTCATGACCGAAGACCGGGTATAGAACTGTTGAGAGATCTAACCAACAAAGACCACTCAAATACAAAGAGCACCAGGTTTTAAGACTGGATTTCTCTGTGTTCTTTCTGGTCAAGTCCATCCTGTGACCGAAGCAGGCCACTATCCCAATGACTAATTCGCCAAATCGAGGTCATTTTGAGGTTTTTAGCTTTGTCCTGACTTTGGCAGAGCTGTTGTTTCTCAGAGTTTGTCAATCCTGCCACGATTTACGTGAAATGAGTGGGCTTTCCCTTCATCACAGTTTAGTGTCTTTTCTATTTTTGCGGTCGTAAAAACAGTCCAAGATCTGCATCTGCTACCCCTCAAAGCATTTGCCATGTTCAGTTTAAGATATCTGGCTGAGAGTCATCAGTGAATCAGTCTTTTGGCAAACTGCCCATCTGGGATCTGACCTGAAGCCAAATAGCATATTTCCCATTGTGACAATTATCTCTTTTATAGGACAACTACAATAGTTAGTCTAGTTTCTAACTACTTGTCTCTGGGACAAGAATGTCCCATTTTAACTATAATGGAGAATAAACAGTCTACTAACTCACAGTTGCCCTAGACATGGGGATTGTCAATTTGAACAGAATTAAAAGTTCAGAAAACATATTTAGCTTTGTAGCTTTCCAGCCCTTAGACTCAGAGTCAACATTATAAGCATAAATTGTCATGGCACAGATGGCTCTTAAAAGGTATGGGACAGCAGACTCTCTGTCCAGACTCAGAGAGGTCACAGAAAGTCAACTGGAGAGGACCTTTTGGTAGAAATCACTCCCATCAGCACGGCTGCAGTACCAACTCTGTCTCCGACCCTCCCCCTTCAGCGGTTCACGTAGGGACACATCTGACTGCACCTACGACACTGTGAGACAGAGGGACGGCTGAGAACCCCCCAGGCCACCCAGTCTTCTAGTTCCTCTGGGCCTACGAAACATGAAGAGTCCAGTTCCCAACATCAAAGGCCCATCATCAAAGCCTCTATTAAATCCAGAAAGAATTCTACACCAAGTGTACTGGGAGAAAGGAATAGGATTTATACTGAGTGTATTAGGGAGAAAGGGATATAATTTCCTTGAGTAAATACACAGTTAAACCTGGTATTCAAGAACTTAATTTTCACCTTCGGCTGCTTTGCTTTCAAGTAACATCAAAGACCCATGACACACAGTGTTGGCAACCTGTCTGACCTGCTACTTAATTAGTTCCTGAATAATAGTTAAAGGTTGAGCTGTCATAAATCGAAAGCGTATTTCCTATAGGTGCAATGTTATTTAAATTAGGGTCCATTCCTGGAAGTTCTTTTCACATCATAAAACCAGCAAAACATCATAAAAAATAAATATAGGACTTTCCAAAGTTAAGTGTGTAAAACCAAACATAAAAAAAGAAAAAAAAAAAAGCTTAGTGCAAACATGACGTGTGGGAATTCTGCTGCATGGCTGACACTAACTGAGGCTTCCTCAAGTCCGAGTCTACTGAAGTCTGGGCTGCAGAGACCATCTCTTCTGGCTAAGTGTTCCCGAGGGAGGCAGTGTTGTGTATTTCTTCCAGAAAATTTCCAAGCATATGACAGACTAAAGGGAAAAAATAAAGCCCTCATTCCCTCAGCCGTGCTAGGAGGGTTTTACACAGCCCATTTCAGCTTCACCATCCTGGGACTCCATGTGGGTACACCTGCTTTCTAAAAATGCCACTTTACCTACCATAATCTACAGTGTCATAACCATGCATTTTAGCCACTGGAGTAAAAAATTAACATCCCTGAGAAAAACAGGTTTACAGAATGAATGTAAATTGGCGTTTTTCAGAAAAGAACAAAAAAGTTTCCAAATTGTTTTCTTTCCCCTGTATTTTCTGTAGGAAACTAGCATTTGAAAATATCTATTGCCCTTCCACCTTATTTCAGACAGAGTTTTATCAAGTTTACTTAAGAAGTCAACCTCCAGAGCACACACCGTACACTCTTGTACTCCTCCCTGAGTGTTCCTTCACGCACTGAAGATAAAACACTGCTATTTAAACCGGAGGACATCTACCACGCCCCACAGCAGCAGTTCCCAAAATGGTGCCTGTACTGGTATCAGTACCCCATGGGAACTCTACAACTGGGGCCTAGCAATTTGCTTTGACAAGCCTTTCCTGGCGGTCCTGATCCCTGTCGTGGTTGGAGAACCACTGCCATAAGCAGCTCCTTTCTGCTAGAAGGTGAACTACAGCAGAAGTCAAGCAAGATCGGCAGATGAGGAGTAAAACGAGGCTGCAGAAGTCCAGAAGAGGAAAGCCTTTTTTGGGTCCAGGGGTTCCGTCTCCTTGGGTTACCTTCCTTCTTAACCCTGTCTCCTCTGGCTGATAAAGAACTGGAGTCACTGGTGTGTTCCTTGAGGAATGTTTCCTTTCCCACAGTCACACCGGGACTGGATATGGAAGCAACCATCAATGGGGATCGTAGACTCTCCTACCCCGGATGCCTGAAGCGATGAGCTAAGGATACTTGTAGTGGACACTCACAGTCTCCTGAGCACCCACCCACCCTCTGTTCTTTTAGAAAAAGAACTGATCTGAGAATCCAACTCTTCCCCACTCTTGGTCCAAATAAAACTTTGGATGGGAGGAGGAATTTACCCCTCTAGGGTTGGAGCAAATGACACTGGTAATGCTGGCCTGGCCAGTCAAAACCCTGCACCATCCCCCCACCCCCCACCCACACATGCTTATTATTAGTTCCAGACTGATCTAAGTTGGTTTGGTGAGAGTGCATCTCAGGACTTCAGAAAGAACTAATTAGTAGAACCTGGCTCTTTCCTGCTATACCTCTGGACAATTCTAAGGCTTAAATGGCAGCAGCTAACTTACCATCTTTTTGCCATTTTGAGAAGGCAGAGCTGGGGATTGAAGAAAAACCAACTACTCGTAATATTTGAATTAATGAATAGTGTCATACCTTAAGTTAAAATTATGCCTGGTCTTTCTAGCCAATAAAATTTCCCTTTTTGCGTCCCCTACTTTCAGCTGGAATTCTGATTACTTGATATGCTGCCCTTTGTATATTCTTTCTTCCCTCCTCTTCCTTCTTTGATAATTTTCAATTCTAAATCTACCTGCCTTAAATCTCTTTAGTTCTCTATTTTATTGACTGCTGCCTGCCTAATTTTCTACAACACGATCTTTCAGATATTCCTGCTAAAATGTCATCTCCCTCTCCATGATGAAACCCCTGGAATCTGGCCTTTTCTCAATTGTCAATATCTCCTATTTCATCTCTCAATTCCAGTGACACTATTCCATTTATGTTTGCCCCACAAGTTTTCCTAACTCGTGACAGAATTTTATCTTCTATTTTCTGAATTTTCCCATATTTTTTCCTATATTTTCTCTATCTATTTAAATCTTTTTTTTTTTTTAATTATTATTTTTTTTTAGGTCTAGCTCAAACCCTATCTTTTATCAGGAAGAGTTTACCTATCCTACCAATATCCTCTAAAATTGCTCCCTTTTTTGGATCAATTTATTTACCTTTCTATGTACACACCTGTACATTACTCCCTTGATAAAACTGGCTAGAGGATAAGAATAGACTTGACCTTTATTTCCTTATTACCTAATAAAGCATACAAACTTGATAAATGTTTGAATAAATCATGTTAAACACTTTACACCTGGAGTGTCACCATTCTTTAACCATCTCAAACTTGTAAAGTAATTTAGATCTTACCTTCAAATCGAGATGAACTACATCATGAGCGTGTAAAAAGCGGACACCTTCTAATATCTGCCTCATGAGTCTTTGAACATCTTTTTCTTTAAAGGCTTCTTCTCTGTCTGCAACACACTGGTCAAAGATTTCACCCCCTGCAGCACTAGGGACAGACAGAAATACACTTCAGTTATAAAGCAAAGGGGCTCATTAAAAACGAGCCTTTTTTTGTTCTTAACATTTTGCATTAAGTATCTTTATTTAAAGTATAAGCTGAGGGGCGCCTGGGTGGCTCAGTGGGTTAAAGCCTCTGCCTTCGGCTCAGGTCATTGATCCCAGGGTCCTGGGATCAAGCCCTGCATCGGGTTCTCTGCTCCACAGGGAACCTGCTTCCCCCTCTCTCTGCCTGTCTCTCTGCCTACTTGTGATCTCTGTCTGTCAAATAAGTAAATAAAATCTTAAAAAATAAATAAAAAATAAATTAAAAAAAACAATTAAAGTATAAGTTGAGTGTCTGTGAACTTCTGTCTACTTGCCTAAATCCATTTTTCGTTTTCAAGTAAAAATATGAAGCTTCTAATATGATCTAAGATTAACATTTCCAAAGCTAAAGAAAAACATCAGTTTAAGAACTTCAAGAATTAAATATTAATAGTGAAATATACTAACACCCTTTCAAGTGCAAATTTCTCTCTTTTTAAGATTTTACTTATTTGAGACAGAGAGAGCGCATGAGCAGGAAGGAGAGAGAGAAGCAGAATCTCCACTGAGCAGAGAGCCCGATGCGGGGCTCCATCCCAAGACCCTGGGACCATGACCTGAGCTGAAGGCAGACTCTTAACCCACTCAGTCACCCAGGCACCCCTCAAGTGAAAATTTCTCAAAATTTTTGATTACAGAATACACAGAAATATTTTTATAAAAAATACAAATAATGAAAATAAAGCAAACACCCTCCAATTAATTAAAGGTCCCTTCTCCAATCCTAGCTAGGGCCACATCTCCTTTTGGTGTACTATTTCTTTCCAGATTAAAAAAGAAATTTTATATATATATATATATTATATATTATATATATTATATATATATATTATATATATATATTATAATATATATATGATATATATATATGATATATATATATACATACACACATACATGAAAATATATACTTATTAAATGTACACAAAAATATTAGTTGTGTGGATTTTTTCAAAAAACATAAATGGTAAATAGGACACATTCTACTGATGCTGTTCTAAAATTTTTTCTTACTTAAACATGTCTTAAGAATCTTTCCTTTGATGGTTTTATATTTATCTACCTACCTCATAATTTTGAACTCTTATATCCCTGTGAATAAACCATACCCCTTTGAAGGATATTTACTTTCTTCCTAATTATTCACAATCACAAACAATGTTGTGGTAAGAAGGCACATTAGAGTTTCTCCCATGTTTCCTCATGTGCCAAGACCTCTCAAGTGTAGATACCTAGAACAAAACAGCTGGAGTGAAGGGAACGTGCATTTTAAATTTTAATAGGAAGAGCCTCTCTTCACCAGAAGTTTAATACTGATTTAAACTTTCTTCCAACCTCTGGGCAAAGCATCTCAGTTTGTTTTCCTCCATATAATTTTGCCAATAAGAGGAAAAGAAAAATAATCAACATTTAAAAATTTTATTTCTCTTAGGCTGAAAGTCCATACTTAAACATTTTGTTCATACCAAAAATGGCAGTTCATGTCTTATCTCAAAATGTCCTCTATGTGTGGAAAAAAGAAAAAGACTAGGTTGTTTTCATAAAGTTGCTATAAATTATCATGAAATATAAAACTCCAAACAGCCATGCTGCTGTCAGACCAGAGCTACTTATTAATTGCCTTTCAGTATGATAACTTAGTTCCTTTTTTTCTTTCCTTTTCTGTTACAGCAACCTATTTCCAAATTCTGCCCATATAAGGAAAGACAATTTGTCACCAGAATTAGATAAAAGCATACTTAAGTTTAGCGGAACAGTTGCAGGTGATGAAAGTGAAAGCAAATAATTCATTGGCTGATAAGGTTTTCATTTTGGCTAAACCTATACAACTGATTTTTTATTTTATTGTGATTATAGTATTAAAATTATGAAAGCATCAAAATAATTTTTATGTATTTAATTGTAAAATGCCCATATATAGGCATAGTTAAAGTAATATACGAGTCATAAGAAAAGAAATGAACAGTCACAACATCATTACAGAGTACGTTAACTGCAGCCTTGCTCTACCGTACTCTGTGAAGATGGATTTGATGACCTAAAGCAAGAGTCAGTATGAGCTACTCAGTCCCAAGCAGCTAGAGATACACCATGATGGAACATATGGCCCTCTGCACACGTACAGCACCATTTGCCAGTTACAACTGAGAACTGTCCTCCTCAACTAAAACAGAGAACTGTATTTTGGTTGAAAAAGTTTCCCAATCACAATGGAGTCTCCCGGAGTCTCTCAGCTCATTACTACCATTCACAATAAAATTCAATAAAGGTCAATTTACGTAAGTGAAAAGATTTAAGAGCAATTTCTTATTACTTCATTCCACTATAAGGTGTACCCATCCTTGGTTTAACCCAAGGGTTTCCTTTGTTTTCCCAACAATTTAAGTAGTTTACATAAGCAAAGCATATGAAGTACAAAACTACAGTTTTCTGAAAATTTTCAGAGATGTATTTCAAATGCAGACTATCAAAGCCGTAAAGGCTAGCCTTCACTGACAGCAAGACTCGCACACCCTTCTGACACAATGTGCAGTCATCCCGGTTTACATCTGCTGAAATGTAAGCTCGACCGCATTAGCTGTCATATTAGTGAATGGAACCGAACAAAATTATACTAAAGAACAATCTGCAACACTTAAAAGCATCTTGTTACATAGGGTTACCAGGACACAGAAGACTATTACCAACCACTTCACAGGAAGTATCTGCCTTCACAAAGAAGCCAGAGAAACACTACAAGTTTTGTTGTGCCCTTTCTTTTAACCGCAGCAACACTTCCACGATTATGGTGTGGTATATTTACTTTAGTAGTGCTTATATTCCACTACTTTAAAATTACCCAGAAACTGAGAAATTAACTTTATGATGAATTACATATAATTTTTTATCAAAAAAGTTTTTACAAAAACATTAATTCAGGAACTTTGCCCAAAAAATTTTACACAGAAACTATTTTTATAAAACATATAAAGAACTTTTCATTTCAACGTTCTAGTGGCTCTTAGAAAGTTAAGGTTAAGTATCTTTTGATCAACATTTTGCAGATCCGTGTATGTACATGATGTTTGCAGGCTAAATGCACTGTTTGCCTGGCTGCCTGCGCCTTGGCTAGACTCTTGACACCAAACATTCCTTTTTCTATCGAAACTAGCATATCCATTTGTACCTGCTTCAAGGCTCAGTTCAGATCTTTCCTCCCTCACTCTTCAAAATTAACAAATACCAATCAAATATGTTAGGTCCTGTGCAATGTGCTATGGATAGAAAGATAAATTATAAATAAGTATGGGGATGCCTAGGTGGCTCAGTTGGTTAAGTCTCAGGTCATGATCACAGGGTCCTGTGATCGAGCCCCACATGGGGCTCCCTGCTGAGCAGGGCGCCTGCTTCTCCCCCTGCTTGTGCATGCTTGCGCTGATACATAAATAAATAAAATCTTTAAAATAAAGAAATAAGTATGGTTTATAACTTCAGGTACTAGTGCGAGAGAGAAAAATGAAACATTTTAAAGAATACATATATAAAATAAATGTGCATGTGAAATTATATATCAAGTGATTTGATAATTCAGCAACTGAGCAATTCATTGGAAAGGAGAAAATAAAGCTTAGAAAAAATGACATTTATTCTGAGACTTGTAGAAGGAAGAGGAATCCACTAGCTGAAATGGTTAAGAGCACATCCCAGGCAGAGTGTACAAAGTATAAGGGCATGATGGTGTCAAAAATACAGGACATGACTCACTAAAGGTTAAGAACCTACTTCCCCTTTGAGCCAAATGGCAGAGAACTTACCCTTTAGCCATAAAAACTAGAAAATGAGCAAAGTATACGAGCCAACTGTTTTCAGACATGAGAACGCAAGCAGTTCAGACCATGATCCCAAAGAAAAGGGACACCAATAAGTAGCCCTACTGTCTGTCTTCCTATTTGGAAAAAATTTATGGACTGTGATACAGGGTGGTAGAGAAGCTTAAGCAGAATATGGCAGCCTTGCTAAAATGAAGACACAGACCAGGAGTTTGACAAAGCTAATGAAGTTGGATTTCAAGAGGAGTGACCTACATCTCCACACATCTGCTTAGCTGTATCTTGAAGTCTTAGACAAAATACTAATAAGGGCAAGCATAAGGTGAAACTCTGTAAGGTCAAGCAAAGAACTGCTGGGAAGTTAGAAGCTGAACAATTCCTAGCATTCACAGAGAACAGGAGAAGATATTTGAATCCTGTCCAGTTCAAGTAGACAAATCATGTGAACCACTTGGGCAGTCAGCAGGCCCCCCATCCCAGAAGGGCCATACCTTAGTAGTAAGATTAGTAGCCTCTGAACTGCCCCAACAAAACTGATTTACAAGTGATTTAACTGCCTGTCAAAACAAACGTCATCATTTTTAATGAAAGATCATAAAGTCCACTCAACACTGTGACAATCTTAATGTATGGCATCATTCCAAAAATTACTAGACATCTGAAAGTGCCACAAATTACAATCCATTAGGGGCACCTGGGTGGCTCTGCCTTTGGTTCAGGTCATGATCCTGGGGTCCTGGGATCAAGCCCTGCATCAGGCTCTCTGCTCAGCAGGGAACCTGCTTCCCCCCACCCCCTCTCTGCCTATCTGCCTACTTGTGATCTCTATCTGTCAAATAAATAAATAAAATCTTAAAAATTACAATCCACAACTTACAGGAAAACAATAAAAACAGACCCAGAAATAACAGAGATGTGGAATTGGCAGATAAGGCATTATAAATATACTCAAGGATTTAGAGTAAAATATGACCATAACGAGAGAGATGATGGGTATGAAAAAGGACCAAATGGAACTTCTAAAGTATCTAAAATGAAAACTGCTCTGGATGGGCTTTAAAGAACTGTAAAGAATCGGTGAATTTTAAGATATAGCAACAGAATTTTAAGACCTAGCAATTCAATCTTTAGAGAGGGAAAAAAAAAAAAAAATAGGATCCCAGGGACCTGAGTGACAATATCAAGCAGTTTAACAGATGGTAATTGAAGGAACAAGAGAAGAGAGTTGGGGGGACACAAATATTTTTTTAAATAATGGCTGAAAAATTCCCAAACTGATAAAAACTATAATCCCAAAGATCCAACCAAGTAGCTCAAAGTAAACCCCAAGCAGAATAAACACAAAGAAAACCAAGGCTCATCATGCTCAAATTTCTGAATTACTGTCTTTAAAAGACACATTTATAAAGGAACAGAGAATCAATGCAGACTTCTTGTCATAAACAACAAAAGGCAAATGACAACTCAATGATATCTTTAAGTGCTAAGAAAAGACAGTGTGTCTAAAATGCACACTGTGGCTGGAAAAGGACTAGCATGAGAGGAGGTGTAAGTCAGACAGAAAAATAGGAGAGGAGGTCAGAACAATCTGAAACATTCTAGGTAAGGCAATGGGTTAGTATATAACCCTAAATATCTCCCTCCTAGATGTATAAAGCAGTACAACTCATGGCTAAAAGCTCTGGAATCACACACTCCCAGACTGAATCTTGGCTCTGTTATTTAGTGTGACTTTAGGTTGATTGGTCCTCTGAAATTTTTTCTCGTATAAAATTTTGTTCTAAAATTTACAAATAAATCCAGTAAAGTTGCAGGATACAAAATCAATATACCAAAATCATTGTGTTTTTATACATTAACAATGAACTTTCAGAAAGAGAAATTAAGAAAACAATCCCATTTTCAATGGCATCAGAAAGAATAAAATACTTAGGAATAAATTTAACCAAGAAAGTGAAAGATCTACAAAATGAAAACTATAAAACACTGATGAAAGAAATCAAAGATGACACAAGTAAGTGGAAAGATATACCATGCTCATGGTTTGGAAGAATACTGTTGAATAGTTCATACTATCCAAGGTAATCTACAAATTCAACACAATTCATATCAAAATTCCAATGGCATTTTTCAGAGACACAGAAAAAAAAAATCCTAAAATTTGCATGGAACCACAAAAGGCCCTGAATAACAAAGGCAATCTTGAGAAACAACAAATCTGGATTTCAAAATATATTTCCAATTTCAAAATAAGTTACTACTCAACCATTAAAAAGAATGAAATCTTGCCATTTGTGACAACACAGATAGACCCTGATATGCTAAGTGAAATGATAAACACCATATAATCTCACTCATATGCGAATCTTAAAAAAAATGAACAAAACAAAATTCATAGATATAGAGAACATACTGGTAGTAACCAGAGGGTAAGTGGGGAAAGAGGTAGACAAAAGTGAGTGAAGGGGACCAATTATATGAAGATGGATGGTAACTAGACTTTTAGTATTGATCACTTTGTAGTACACACACGTCAAGTCAAATTTTGTACGCCTGGAGTTTACATAATGTTATATGCCAATTTTACCTCAAATACAAAAAATTTCTTGTGAAAAATCTGTGGGTGTGTGTGTGTATGTGTGTATTAAAGCTACAGCAATAAAAACAGTATGGTATTGGCATAAAAAGATAGATCAACGGAACAGAAATAGAAAGCCCAGAAATAAAACTATGCATAGATGGTCAATTAACTAATGAAAAAGGAGCCAAGAATATAGAGAAAGGACAGTCTCTTCAATAAAAGTTTTTTTTTTTTTTTAAACTGGATAGCTACATGTAAAAGAATGAAACAGGATGCTTACCTCACATCATGCACAAAAGTCAACTCAAAATAGATTAAAGATTTGAATATAAGACATGAATATAAAACTCCTATGAAAAAACATAAGCTGTAAGCTCCTTGACATCAGTCTTGGCAATTTTCCTGGTTTGACAACAAAAGCAAAAATAAATATGTGGGACTACATCAAATTAAAAAGCTTCTGCTCAGCAAAGGAAACCATCAACAAAATGGAAAGCAATGTACGGAATGGAAGAAAATATTTGCAAATCATATATCTGATAAGGGCTTAATATCCAAAGTATATAAAGAACTTACACAACCAATCTAATTTTAAAAATGGGTTGAGAAACTAAACAGACCATTTTTCCAAAGAAGACATATAAATGTTTAACAGGTGCATGAAAATGTTCTCAATATCACTAATCATCCAGGGAAAGGCAAATCAAAACCACAACGGGTATAATCTCATACCTGTTAGGATGGCTATCATCACAGAGACAAGTGTTGGCAAAGATGCAGAGAAAAGGGAATCCTTGGGCACTGCTAGTGGGAATGTAAATTGGTGCAGCCACTATGAAAACAGCATGGAGGCGCCAGGGTGGCTCAGATGCTTAAGAGCCTGCCTTTGGCTCAGGTCATGTGGGATCAAGCCCTGCATCTGGCTCCTTGCTCAGCAGGGACCCTGCTTCTCCCTCTCCTGCTATTGCTCCCCCTGCTTGTGCTTTCTCGCTCTATCAAATAAATAAAATCTTTAAAAAAGAAAAAAGAAAAGGAAAGGAAAGAAAAGACAGTATGGAGTTCATCAACAGAACTTCCATATGACCTAGCAATCCCACTTCTGGGTATATATACAAAGTACATGAAAACAGAATCTCAAAAAGATTAACACTCCCCTGTTCACTGAAGTATCGATGAATGGAAGAATGGACAAAGAAGATGTGTTATATACATAAAATGGAATATTATTCAGCCATTTTAATAGATTCCACATATATGTGGAATCTAAAAAAGCAAAGCTCCTAGAAACAGAGACTAGACTGGCAGTTACCAGTGGGTGGGGAGGTGGAGGAAAAGGAGAGATATTGGTCAAAGGGTACAAACTTCCAGTCACAAGACAAGTAAGTTCTGGAAATTTAATGTATAGCACAGTGGTGACAGTTACTAATATTGTATACTCGAAAGTTGCTGAGAGAGTAAATCTTAAATGTTCTTACCCATCCTCCCTCCCCCCCACACACAAAAGGTAATTATATACCTTGATGCAGGTGTTAACCAATGCTATGGCGGTAATCATCACACAATACATAAGGGTATTGAATCAACACATTCTACACCATAGACTTACAAAATGTTTTATGTAATTATATCTCAATAAACCTGAAAAAATTTTTTTAAAAATAAAACAATGTATATACAGCACGTGAATACTTTCTATAAAGCTGGCTGATTTGACTTAGCATAGTGCCTGGCACACACAGTCACTTCTTACACGACCATGACACTTTGTTTCCACAGCAACTAGCAAGCATTTCTGGTAAAACACAAACATCGCTGTAATCATTTATATTTCCTTCACTAAGCCTGTAGCATGGGGAGGGCAGAGGCTATGCTGTTCTTACTTTCATACTTTTTTACTTTCATACCACTTTTATACTATTAGCACCTAGTGCATATGGCAGGTACTTAAGTGTATGTGAAATGCATTAGTGACGCGGGGATCATAAACCTGCCTGTTTCCCTCACAACAATCTACTGATGTGGCTGAGAATTCTGATACCTCAATATCCAAAAGCATATTTCTAAGACTTTCCCTTCACACAAAAAGTAGAATACAAATATTTTTAGACAAATCATATTGATGTGTGGTCCTGAAACCATGATCACTAAATCAATAGAAGCCACCGAAGATTTCTAAGCAAGGGAATGATATTACCACATCTATGTCTTAGTAACCTACCAGAAGCCTGTGGAACATCCTAGAATTGAAGCCAGAGTGATCAGTCAAGAAGCTACTGAGAGTCCATCAGAGACCCAACAGAGAGAAACAGCAGGTACCAAGAAAAAGGAACACAGGGATGAGGTTTAAGTAGAAAACTTGGTAATTTATTACTTACAAGCTTTTAAAGGAGATAAGGGAAAGGAAGAGAGTCGAGGTTTCAGGCTTGAGCTATGAAATAAATGGGGAATAACAATGGAAATGGGGAACAGAAGAAAAACAGGCATTATCAGGGCAATGCAGGGGAGCCCACATATTCATATCCTGAATTGATAATGATGTGTGGCTGGATACAGAGAGATGCAGTTGGAACTTAGAAGGTCCAGGGCTGGAGACAAAGATTTGGAAATAATCACTATAAATAATAGCCAAAGCCACAAACACAGGTTGTTATCACTCAGAGTAAATGCACAGATATAAATGCATGACAAGAACGCCACTAACGAACTCTGGGGAGCACCTGTATTCACACGGCAGACGCAGGGTGAAAGGCTGTGACACATTTAAAAGGAAAAAAAAAAAAAAAAAAAGACCCTGAAAGCCAAGAAAGAAGATCATTTCAAGAAAGAAGGTATAATACAACAAAGGGTTTACAGAGAGTAAGAAGTGGAGTGAGCGCTGAAAAGAAGAGACGGATTTTGGCAAACAGGGTTTGGGAAGAGCAGGTGCAGCAGCGGAGAGTCACGGAGAGTCACGGCGCACCGGCCCGTGGCACGTGGCGAGGATCGGCCGAGAACTACACGGGCGAGGTGAGGAAAGCTGTGAACGCAGCTGCTCCTTTGGAGAGTACGGCAGGGAAAGACAAAGCAAGCCAGGACCATGGTTTAAAGACAGTCAAAGCTGAGGAAAAGGAATTTTAGGATAAGAGAGACAGCCACACTGGAAGACAAGGGCAGAGCACCCCCTTGGAAGAGGGGCTGAAAAGCTGAGAGAGGTCAGTGAACTCACCTTAAAACAAAACTACGGCCCTAGAAAAGAAGAGAGTTAAAGGGCACAAGTTAAGGTCTTAGCCTCAGAGGTAAGCAGTGGAAACTTCTGATAGAAACGAAGGGGTGAGGGATGCTGTGGGAGAGTGCCTGCCAGCCTTTACTCTCTCCAGGAAGGGGACAAAGGGCCAGGTGTCTCAAAAAAGATGGGAAGCAGGTGATGTAGTGAGTGTGTTAAAGGTTTTGAGTAGATCCTGGCAGGGGCGATCGGGGGGAGCACCTTGAAAGAATGAGAGATTAGGTAAAGAACTACCCAAGGACAGCGAAAGCTCATCTGAGACTGGGAGGAAGAAGGAAATAACGTGAGGTGCTGGCGAGAGACTAGCTGAACTAGCCACCGAAGAAAATCGCAGGAAGGAAGCGAGTCGGGAGCCCGCAGAAAGACTGGGAGACCTGGGAAGAGCCCAGGATTAAAGGCGGAAGAGCAGGTTTGGCGGGAACAGGAGAGGAATGAGATCTGGTCAGAGAGTAGCATTTCACACAGTCTTTTCTAGATCAAATTCCAGTCATGCCTTGATCCTCTCCAAAACAAACTGGAAACCAAAATCTAGGTAGGCAGGGGATTTATATATGAGATTCCTAGACCAACTTTTTTTTAAGTTAGAAAACTTTATTCAGATATGATCCACATATACATTTGTTAACCATCCCGTCATTTTTAATATTTTTATTATTATAATTAAAAATACCCTATGTGAAACACATTTTATAATTTCTCTAGAAGGGATTCCTATAAGTGAAATTACTGAATTAAAATTTGTGAACACAATGCTCTTGAATTACATTATCAAGAGGAAGCCACTATTTTAGCCATCTAGAATTTGCTTTCTACAAACTTTCAAATTTTTTAAGAACAATACTACACATTTGTAACTTTTTCCTTTTTAACAATATTTTTTAAAAATCTGTTGAAACATTTATATCCACCTTAGCTTTTTAAATGATTGCACAGCAATTCACTTTGTGACATTATCACTTATTTAACCAACTGAGCCCTTTCTATTAAACAATTAGGTTATTTCTTTTTTGTTACATTAAAAAAAAAACCTTCACTGAATATTTTCTAACACATCTTTGCTCAACTGCCCCATTATTTCATTGTGGAAAAATATGTAAGTGAAATTGCTGGATTAAAGAGTGTTCGTTGTCGTCGTTGTTTTCAGTTTTTGATACACAACTCCAATCTGTCCTCCAGAAAAGTTGCACCAATTAATATTCCCACCTGTAGCATAAATCAGAAGGTTCAACCCACGAACATCACTTTTTCTTTATGATCTCTGCCACTCTTATAAGGGGAAATATTTTTAAATTTACATTATAAAAATCCTAAGAATCAATATTTTTCATATACATATAGGCCATTTATATATATGTACATCTATGTGGAATTTCCCTTCATATCTGTTAAAAAGAAAAGCATAGGCCCAACCTGGTGTCACAAGATCAACAAATCACCAAACTGGGGCTTCATATCTAACCTAATTGCAGTTTTAACCTCCCCCAGAAGTATAAGTCTTTTTTTTTTTCCCCAAGATTTTTAATTTATTTATTTGACAGAGATCACAAGTAGGCAGAGAGTAAGGCAGAGAGAGAGAGGGAGGGGAAAGCAGGCTCCCCGCTGAGCAGAGAGCCCGATGCAAGGCCTGATCCCAGGACCCTGAGATCATGACCTGACCTGAAGGCAGAGGCTTAACCCACGGAGCCACCCAGGCGCCCCTAGAAGTATAAGTCTTAACCAGTCAGTCAGAAAATTTCTGACCAGCATCAGCAAGGAATCTCACATGGGCCTATCCATACCCCCAAAAGAAGATGAGGTAATGCACCTAATAAGAACCCCTGCCCTCCCCATAAGGGAAGGTGATGTTGCCTGAAACAATCCTTTTTTTTCCTCTTTTGCTAATAACTTCTTGCCACACCCTCCTTCCTAGAAAAGCTGTCCACTTTGTACAACTCCTTGGAGCTGCCCTCCACTTGCTAGAATCGCTTAATAAAGCTGATCAGATTTTCAATTTTACTTGGTTGAAATTTTGTTTAACATATCCTTTGGCCATTGTTTTTAAACTGGGAGGTTCACGTTTTTGGGTAATTTGTAATATCTAGTTACAGAGTAAATAAATTTTAAGCATTTTGGATGAACAGATAAAACTATTCTCCCTGAGCTTGTCTTTTCATTTTGTATTTGTTGATGTAGTTAAGACTTTTATATTACTCAAATCTATCAATCATTTCCTTTAGTAGGAGAAGTAGAGAGGGAAAATGGATTTCTTAAGAAGAAAAAACTGTCCATTTTCCAAAGCTGTTTCCTATACAGTCCCTACTTACTCAAATGAAAACATGGTATGAATCAAACAATTGTGTCTGAAAGAAAGGAGAATATTAACTCAGACTATATGAACATGTAAGAGACTGTGAAATGTCTCTTATTTTAATATTACCTTGGTATCACTTAGTTTCTGAAGAATGCCTCTAATAAGAACACAAGAGAACTTTACTATCAGAAGAATTTCATTAAAGAATGAAAATAAAAAATCTAATATACATGCATTCTTCTTAATTTGGTATTTTCCAAATTAACAAGAGAAACACATGAAAAAATTCTGGAAAATCTTCAGATTTCCAGAGCTAGGCTACAACACATATCACAGGTGACTAGCATCCTATGAAGTATGGACTATCTAACAAACTCTAAGGAAAACAATACTTACTATTCGAGAACTAAGATCATTTCTGATGGTGTTTCATAGACTTCATGTAAATTAATGACCCAAGGATTGTCCTGTGCGAGTTCAAGAACAGCAATCTCATGAATTATTTCCATCCGACAATCTTGACCTTTTCTTCTTTTTCTCATGAACTTTGCTGCAAATTCTTTTCCAGAATCTTTCTTTATGCATTTCCTCACCACTGCAAATTTCCCCCTAGAATTGAACAAAAACATTCCCTGTTAAACTTGACAACTTTCTAGAGATGGTAAACTTTCATAAAATTTCCAAATATTCATCAGTGGATAATCAAATTCAGACCATATTCAATCACAAATGCAGGACTACCACTTAGGAATTCAATAGGTACAGCTCTAATCAAATAAAATGTAACTGGTAAACCTGCAAAATTACTTCTGAATAGAGAATAACCGTATATTAAAGTCAATATTTTTTGCAGTTATACAATTTATTTTTTTACATTTATACATAAGAATGATTTGAATCTTGAAAAAAGGTATTAGGCTTGTTAAGAGAAACTGGTTATCAGAATTCCTAAAAGAACTGAATTGACTAATACTATATTGCCTTTCAAAACTACAAAAGTTAGGGATCTCATTTATATATTTCAACTACAGCATCAGCTGGAACTGTCTTGTTTTCCTATAAAGAGAGATACAACAAGCATCATTCTGATACACTACACTATGATTTGTTATTAAACTAATAAGGAAGTCACAGGGGAGTGAGTGTAACAAACTAAGCAAATTAAGGCTATGAGTTCTGGAATTAGATGTGGGTTTGAATCCCAGAAACAGCTCTGCAGCCCACTTGGGCAATTCATTAAACCTTTTTAAATCTCATCTTCCTTATCTGTAAAAGAGGACACACCAGAATCCACTTGACAGGGTCGTGTAAGAATTCAACCATATAATACATAGCAATTGCTCAACATGGGATTTGTCACAAAATAAGTGCTAAATAAAAAGTTATCAAACAAATCATTAATTTGTGATAGTCATCACCCAAAATACCCAATCTTTAAGTTAGAAGGCAGCTTAGGAATCAGTTTTTGTTTCTGGGTTTGTTTGTTTTTTTCTTTTTTTTAACCTACTGCCAGTATCAATGTCTTCTTTCAAACTGTGAGGTTGTTTCTTCCACTCTTGGATGCATATTATTTTAAGAAGATTTTCATCACAAGCCTAAAGTGAAGGGCTGTTGAGTCTGGGCTTTTTGCTGAGCGGTACAGCAAGATCGTTCTCTTCCAAATGCAAATCTATTGGGTATTGATGGAAGCTGGGATCTGTTAACTGCCACTCCCTTTTCCCATTTTTTTTTTTTAAGATTTTATTTATTTGAGAGAGATGGAGAAAGAGTACAAGTGGGGTGGGGCAGAAGCAGAGGGAGCTGAAGAAGCTGGCCCCCCGCTGAGCAGAGAGCTCCATCCCAGGACCCTGGGATCACAACCTGAGCCCTCACGCGCCCCTTCTTTTTCCAATTTTCAATCATTCCTTATCGCCATAAAGGTTCTGAAGACTTTCTCATTATTCTAGGTTTGGACCCAGCATTCTAGACTATTGATGTAATTTTGAGTACTAATTCTTCCTTCCTAGCGGCTGTTAACCACAAATATATTTTTCATGCACTTTATACTTTTGTAACCCCCACTAATAAAAATGTTAAAGGATATATCTTTAGGTATAACTGTGAACGTAGTTGTTCACATAAGTAACAATCTACCTAACAGCATCCTCGTTCAGATCAAAATTCTTTTTGTTCACAAAAATGTGAAAGACGCTTAGAGATGCTTAGAGGGATTAAATCATAAACCTATTCATCACAGACTAATGCCTTTTATTTTACTCCACAAAATCATTAGACTAACATCTCTATCAAGTTTTAAAAGATTCCTGATGACTTTTGAGAAAAAAAATCATAGATATTAAAAGAATCAGGGGCGCCTGGGTGGCTCAGTCGGTTAAGCATCTGCCTTCAGCTCAGGTCATGGTATCAGGGTCCTGGGATCAAGCCCCACACTGGGCTCCCTGCTCAGTGCAGGGTCTGCTTCTCCCTCTCCCTCTGCCCCTCACTTGTGCTCTATCTCGCTCTCAAATAAAATCTTTAAAAAATAAGAAGAATCAAATTATTACTATGTCAGAAGTTTCAAAAGAGAAAAAGAGAGAAAGTTTCATTTATAAAAAACAGGCCAACATATATAATTGACAGCAAGCATGATCCTGGTAATTTAGAAATGACTCTGCTGAACTGCTTTGAAAATACTCTTCCATCAAATACACAAATGTTCACTGTTCACACACTTAACATTCCAGGCAATACAGTACTCTGCAGTAAGTAAAATACGACTTCATATCTGGCCTGAATGTGTATTTTAAATAGATGGGAAGACAAATGACTCAAAAGAGAAAGGGATTCAGACACATTGCAAACCTACAAACTCTGGGAGCCCTTTTACAGAAAAGTTATTGCTAAATTCCAGAACCAGAGGCAAAAACAGGAAAAAGACCCATACTCAATTCGACATCTGGAGCCATACAACCATTTCTTAGGGTCGCCAGCACAGTTCCCGTGGCTCTCCACCCCCACCAGTGACTAGTCTGGACACCGCCTTTGTTTTTGTGGAAGCACTCTTCACAGTTTTAGGTTTATTCTTTTCTTTCCACCGTGTCATGCACTATATTGGAAGTCAGCACATTTTTCTGTAAAGGGGGAGATAGCAAATATTTTCGGTCTTGCTGGTCTCTGTTGCCACTATGCAAGTCCGCTATTGTAAAATGAAAGCACAGACAAAAGGTAAATGAATGGGTGGCTCTGGGTTAAAACAAAACAGAACAAAACAAAACACTTTATGGACTTTGTGAATTTCATATAATTTCCATGTTATCAAATATTACTGAATTTTTCAACTATTTAAAAATGTAAAAGTCATTCTATATAGCTCAGGAGCCTTACGAAAATAGGCGGCCAGCAACTGTCAGCCAAGCCCCGCGCTATCCCACACGGAAGAAACTCGCCCAGCATTCTGATACTAACACTGACAGCGAGAACAGCAGATCAGGAGGGTTTTGAGGAAACCTGTACTGCCTTCACCTCTAGATGACTGGCGCAATGCGAGGGGACCGCTTGAAACTACTCAAGGAAGAGTACAAAGAAGATAAAAAGATTTCTGAGACTGTTCTTTCTGTAGAGCAACACGGTACCCAGAAATGGGAGATTCAGCATTCAAGGTGCGGAGTCCTAGTGAACACATTAAGAATTATATCATCACAGTGTTTAAATGTCACACCCCTCAAGGATTGAAATATGCACGTTTTACCACAGCTTCATGGTAAAAACAGTGATTGTATCTAAATCCTGAATTTTAGGTTACTTGGGCAAAAAGATAAAATAAAGTGTTCTCCAGACACTAGTGGCCACAGTTAATATACAGACTTGAAGCTGATGAGGTTCAAAAGGCATAAGATGTTTGTTTCACATCTGGTTTCTTTATTGATTTAGCCAAAATTCTTCCTGGACTACACAGTTATCACAATTTACTGAGTTCTCCATGCATTTCACAAAAATCTGTGGTTCACTATTACACACCAAACTGACAACTCAGGTTTGTATGAAATAGTTTTTGGTGGGGGGAATATAAAAAGTCAATATATTTCAGAACCACTGAATGATAATACATTGCAGAGAGATGGGAAAGTAAAGATATATCAACAAATAATTAGAGGAAGGACATTGAGTTAGTCTAAGCCTCCTGGGTTTTGTCATCTTGGCACTGCTGAGGCCTAACTTAGGAAGGTGTGGTACACATCTTTAAGAAGTATGACACGCTAAGGAGTTTGGACTCTCTCAGTAATGGGCACTTGTTAGAATTTTTAAAATAAAATTTTTAAAGATAATTCTGATAGTGTTATTAACAGTTTATTGCAAAATGTTAACTAGAAACTAGGGAAACCAATAAAATAATTTAAGGTAGTAGGTCTCCAGTAAAACAGCAGCATAGAGGCTAGGAAAAGATGATGCATTTAAAAGAGGGTCAAAGTTCATAAGCATTCTTTGGCAAGATGCAACTGCAGGCAGAGCTGAGGGGAAAAGGGAAAAGTGGAAGCACTTTTTTGTTCCACAAAAATCTGGAAGCAGATTTTTACCTGAGCACTGGATAAACGTGGTACCATCAACTGACAGACCGATTATAAGGATGGTAACAGGTTTGGATGGGTTTGCACATGTTATTTAAATTGGTCTGACACAGTACCATTTGTTGCACTATGCCTGTTTCCCTAGCCAGGCTAGGAGGTCCCTAGTTAGACCTCACTTATCATTCATCTTTGTATCTCCATAGTGCCCTGCACATGGCAGGTGCTCAAATAGGGTATCAGATAAGCACGCTGAATATACACAACTGTTCCTGTTTTTTATTAAATAAAAGTTCTATGGCAACTTAATCTTATGAAGTTTAATATTTTAACCACATCAGACTACTTGCTATTCCCTCTTTCACTGAATTTTTCTGCCACTGTGCTTATTTATTTTATTGCCAATGGTCGGAGGAATATCTTTCATCACTACTACTGGAATTCCATCCATTCATTAAGGCTGAGCTCAAATGTTATTTTCCCCATAAAATTTTCCCAGGTGACATGTCTTCTTGTTGATAAAGGAAATAGTGACTGATTTGTTACATTTGAGAATAATTGCCAGATACTAGCAAAGTGCCTTATGTGCTTAATATAGAACATTTACTTAATAGCACTGGAGTGCTATTAAATGTAAGAAGTTCCACTCCAGAAAGATCTATAACAGATTCTACCTGTCTTCCTTACCTCTGAAAGGAAACCAGCGGAACCCAAAATATCTATGGATCCTAAGTGTAAAAGTCAGTGAGTCCTTCAGATCAGCTATCAGCATGAGTGACAAGAACAGGCAGGGCTTTAAAAGACAAACTATTTTCCATTCTGGCTTGTAACTGCATAATCTTAGGCAATTTACTCAACTATTTCTGAGCCTGAATTCCTCATCTGTAAGATTAGGTTGATGGCACCTAACCTTGCAAGATAGTAAAGACTAAACGAAATTATATCTCTACAGTGTATAGCATTCAACAAATGATCAGTAATCAGTAACTATTTTTCTTTTGGGGGGCACAAACTTCAGATCTATAATGATAGTAATTTGTAAAGAAGAATCCTAGAACAGAGAAATTTTGAAGGTGGCTAACTTGAACTCTCTACTTGATGTAAAATTTCCCTCAATAAATGTAGTTCCTTCTTCTTTACCTGAATAGGTGAATCAATTACAATAGCTACTTAGCTTTCTAATGCACTTGGTTCAATAATCTGATTTTATAAAATTTTGTTAATATAGCTTTATGGAGAGGCTGAAATTCTTTAATCCTTAAGTTAATGTATTTTTTTACACTTGATCTTAGCCAAAAGTCTAAGAAGTGACTATATTTTATTTTTTTTAAAGATTTATTTTGAGAGCCTGTGTGGGGGGAGGGGCTGAGGGAGAGGGTAATGCAGACTCCCTGCTGAGTAGAGAGCCTGATGTAGTCTCCATCCCAGAACCCTGGGATCATGACCTGGACTGAAGGCAGACACTTAACCAACTGAGCCACCCAGGCACACCAAGTTTATGTACATTTTAAATTAAGATTTCAACATTTTAAGTCCCAACTTTCCAAAATTAGAACAGCTGACTCAATGAAGTATCTGCCTTAGAACTTGCTAAGTAACCCTGCTGCTGAACCACAAACACAGCCAATTTTTTTTAATCCTTCCAAAAATATCAGATTACACACAACTATTGGTAAATACTCTTCAAACTAATCACTAATGGCCAAGAAATCTTAAATAATATCCATCCTAAAACAAGGCAACTTCTACATGGACAATATTATTTACCAAGGGTCTTCATTTCTTTTTTTCTTTTTAAAGATTTATTTATTTATTTGCGAGACAGAGAGAGAGAGAGATGGGGGTAGGGGGGCAGGGAAGGTGGGCAGAGGAAGAGAGAATCCTCAAGCAGACTCTCCAGTGAGCGTGCGGCCCTATGTAGGGCTGGATCTCAGGACCCTGAGATCATGACCTGGGCAGAAATCAAGAGTCAACAGCTCAACTGACTGAGCCAGTCACATATCCCAGAAAGGTCTTAATTTCTAAAGAAATTATGAATTATAATTTATGACACATGCTCAAGTAGTTGTAAGGTACAAAAAAGCCTGAAGCCATTATCTACAGCCATGAATCCAGGTAAAGAACACACAGTTCCTGAAATATACCCGCCCTCCTTCAGCTTGAACATTCTCTTATTTTCTGATAATAATCCTTTCTTATTCTAGTTACTCTCAACTGCTCTGAAGAGAAAGATACACAACATCCCTATCTACCATAAAGCCCAACTGAAGAGGAAACTATATGACACAGAGGCTTCACAGAGTTCGTCCCAACATGGAACTCATGTCCTCTCATAAAAACTATGAGAAACTGCTTCAGCTACAAGGCAGACTGCAGATTATTCTTTGAGAAACATCTGACTTATATAACAGAAGGGATTTTTTTTTTTTTTTTTTTTTTTCCCAGAGAGAGCGAGCACAGGCAGACAAAGAGGCAGGCAGAGGGAGAAGCAGGCTCCCTGCTGAGCAAGGACCCTGATGTGGGACTCGATCCCAGGACGCTGGGATCATGACCTGAGCCGAAGGCAGCCGCTTAACCAACTGAGCCACTCAGGCGTCCCAACAGAAGGGATTTTAAAGAGTGCCAGCTCAGCAGTCTTTCATAAGACTCCATCAATCTCTGCCTTGGTTTTCTCATTGAAAATGGGACTTCCCGGGGGTGCCTGGGTGGCTCAGTCAGTTAAGCATCTGCCTTAGGCTCAGGTCAGGATTCCAGGTTCCTGGGATTGAGCCTCATATCCGGCTCCCTGATCAGCAGTGAGCCTGCTTCTCTCTCTTCCTCTGCAGTTTCCCCTGCTGGAGCTCTCTCTCTCTCTCTCTCTCAATACATAAGTAAAATCTTAAAAAAAAAAAAAAAAAAGGAAAGAAAATGACTTCCCAAACGTGCATGTGAGAATTAAGTAAGATAATACAACTGAAAGAACCTGTATAACCGTAAAGTATTTATGAAATACTCGTTCAGCAGAGAATTCATATTTTTTCTCATAGGGAAATTCAACTATCAGTATGTAATAATTTATTTTTTTTTAGTATGTAATAATTTAATAAACAAAAGATATTCTTTTATTCTTTTGGATTTAAAAATCTTTTCTTAAGATAAAATTTATCAATGCATAAAAAGTGTTAAAGTTGAGGACTAAATAATGAAAACACATGTAAGGCAAATCATTCAATGTGAAATTTGTACTATTTTAAATTTCTAGAAACATATTTTTGTTCCTATACTTTCAAGATCAAGGGGAATCAATATTATGAAAAAATTCTCAGAATTCAAGGTAATGTCTCCTGTACCTATAATCATTTATGTGGCTTACACTGGCACATATTCTGACTGAAAGAAAGGTAACAAGCTTTATGAATAACAAGTCAAGCTTCAAGAAACAAAATTTTACATCCTATATTTACATCCTATATTTACCCACATTTATGTTGCTATGGACTCTGTTGGAAACATCAAAGAATATGATCTGACATTTCTTAAAAATAATCAAAATCACAACCTCTCATTACTATAGAACCAAAATAGACCACTTCAAAAATTCTCTTCAACCATTTCACTGAAAGCTTTAATTTTGTGTAAGATAAAAAATGGTAACTTCTTAAAGAACTCAGTTTCTTTGAACATTTATCTCTTCTCATCTCTTCAATATTTTTGACTAAATGAAAGGCCATAGAATGTAGCAAATAGATCTTCTCTTTTTCCTACTACATCATTAAAATATAACAGATAATTTTGTGAATTCTGTATCAGAATGAGATCAATTGTTATACCAGAAATGCAACCACAGTTCATAGCTGGAAAAAAAGACACCTTTCTTATTACAGAAAAGGTTATGAATAAACAATTATGTCAGAACCATAATATACAGGCAAAATTTATAAACCTTAAACAGAGACTGCTAATAACAGAAAATAGAACTTTTGCTTCCTGAGAGTTCTAAACAGTTCCTGTCTGTTTTGCAATGAGATTTCACTACTTTCACCACAGACAGAAGCATAAAATTGTGCAGGTTTTCTTATTTTTGCTTTCTGGTTACATGTAAAAGAACATTTATTGTTACACAATGAATTACATTTATTGAGTGTTCCCCTTAAGAAAGGCACAGCCTTAATGCTATAGATGTGTTCTATTTAATTCTCTCTACAACTGTGAGGCAATAAATGGTTAAGTTACTCGAGTGCATGTAAGTGGTAAAGAGCTAAGATTCAACCACAGCCTGTCTGACTCCAAAGACCATGGTCTTTATCACTGCATTAAACCTCTCCGTGACAAAAAGAAAAAAGAAAAAAAAAAAAAAAAGGAACCAAAAAGAAACAAATACATTAATTTGGTTTTTCTGTTTTGGGTTCTTACATCAAGTAGCTATCTAATTGCACTGTTCTTCTTCAGGAGTTATAACTTTTGTAAACAAACTTATGTAAGCATATAAATATATGTAATATATTTGCAAAAGATAAATACCTGTAGCCAAGTGAATTTTACAACACAGACAAAAATAAAAACTGAAAAGAACATTCCTGGAGGAATTAGTATCAACACCTGGTAGGGTACAAATCAATTTTTCAGATTAAGTCATTTATTATAAACTCTACAAGACAGTGCTTGCCACCTAAAGATATTTCGGCTTTGTAATGCCAGTTTTCCTTCTGTGGAAGGAAGCCAGACAACCAAATAATAGAAAGTCTTAGTTTTCCCTTTTCAGGAGACCAGGGCTACTTCACAATGTCTGGAATTTCGATGAGTTAGAATACCTAGCTGAGTCAGTAGCTCTCTAGGCCTTCTCTGGTATAACTAATTGTCACATTTAAAGTGTGTACAGATCCAGTTAATTAGTGTGCACCATGGGGCGCCTGGGTGGCTCAGTGGGTTAAAGCATCTGCCTTCGGCTCAGGTCATGGTCTCAGGGTCCTGGGATCAAGCCCCACATCGGGCTCTCTGCTCAGCAAGGAGCCTGCTTCCCCCTCTCTGTCTGCCTGCCTCTCTGCCTACTTGTGATCTTTGTCTGTCAAATAAATAAATAAAATCTTAAAAAAAAAAATTAGTGCGCACCATAGCAAAGTGTATCTTGCTCTGAAAGGTATTCTTCCTTTTGTTAACATTTGGAATAAGGATGACATGTTTAAGGTAGATTCCCCTCCAAAAAATAAACCAAAAAACCCCCAACCCCTATTTCTAAAAGCCAGCTTAATATATGCAAAATTGAGCTTTTTAAATCCTGCTTGTGAGCGATGTTACAAGACCCTCCTTTCCCAAGACCCCAGGTGAAGGCAGTCACCACCGTCAGGCCCTTGCCCCATCCCACCGTGGTGCTGTCTGGCAAGCCGGACAGCCGTCTGCAGCAACGGCTGACGTTTACTGAGTGCTCTGTGCCAGGACCTGCAGCATGTGCTTTACAGGCCTGTCACCTGCACAGCACCCCCGCGAGGGAGGCGGGCACGGTCACGACCCTGATTTTATGGGTGAGAAAGCAGGAGTCGAAGTGACCCACTCGAAGGCACACGGAGCGAGCCGGCCAGGCTGAACGCGCTCGGGTCTGACTCCAACACCGACGCTTCGGACTTCTCCACTTCAAACTGCTCGTAAGGAAAAGGGGAGTCGGTCCCCAGACCCCTGGCCCTCCATCACCCCTCATCAGCACACAGTGTAAGGTCTCCAAGCAAGCCTTCGCCTTTCACAGTTTTTACGAAGAGCCGAATGAAGAGCGGCGGCGGGAGGAGAGGACGACGGCCGGCGTGGAGCAGAGGGGAAAGCGCGAGGCGAGGGCCAAGAGCCTGGGAGTAAAACCGACGTGAACTGGGCCACAGAGACCTAAATACTTCACAACTAAAGTCGCACGAAACCAAGAAACCGAAAACGAAGTCGGCGCGAGGCTGAGACGTCCGCCCGGCGCGGGGGCAGCGGAAGCCGTCACGCCCCGCTTCGCCTTCCCACGGCCACGGAGGGGACCGAGCACACACACGCGAGCTGAAGGGCGAAGCCAGCGCCGAGTCCGCAGCTGCGGCTCCCCCGGGAAGTGCACGCACCTCCCACGCCCCCCTCGCTGCCCCGCGTGGAAAACGCCTCAGATGCCGGAAGGGCCTGCGCAGAGACGGGGCTGACGGCCCCGGTCCCCGCCGTCGGGAGACTCGGTCACACCCGCTCCCGGGTGAAAGCCGCACGCCGGGGAGCGCCTCGCCGGCTGCGGGGACAAGCCGTGGCGCGCGGAGGGCTGGCTGCTGCGACTCGACCGCCCCGCCCGCCGCCCGCACCCAAGTTTGTGCCAAGTCACGGCGCGCGCTATCGGCCCGGGGCCCGCCACCCCCACGGCGCCCGCCCGCCGGCTTCTGGCACTTATCGGCCGCCGGGCCCCGCCCGCCTCACCTGCCCAGCTCCCGGCCCGGGCTCAGGCTGTAGCCGTCCTGGAAGGGCTCGGTGCGCACGGCGGTGCGGATCTCCGTCAGCAGTCCGCGGGCCTGAGGTGGGGGCGGCGGCCGGCGCGGCGCGCCCAGACTCCTGTCCGCCCGGCCCGACCCGGAGGCGGCGGCCGAGGGGGAGCCGCGGCTGCCGGGCTTCTCCAGGGGGATCATGGTGGACCGGCACGCTTCCTTTCCGGCCGCCCCGCTCGTTCCCGGCTGCCCGCGGGTAACGGTCCCACCTGCAGCCGCCTCGCGCGGACCCAAGAGCCTCCAGGAAGCCGCTCTCCCCCCAGTCAGCGCGCTTTAACTGCGGAGGGCGGACTCCCGGCGTCCAGCCCACGTCCCGCCCCGCCCCCTGGCCCGCCCCTCGCCCCGCCCCCCCCCGCCCCGCCCCCCCCCCACCCCCACCCCCCGCCGGCCCGCGCGGAGTCGGGAGTGCAGGGTATCTCACGCGCTCCATCTGCAGCCGAGAGGGAGAGAGTGCAGCCTGGGGGGCCGCTCCGGCCTGGGGGAGAAGAAAAGCAGCACTACACTTCCAAAGCCAGGGCTCCCGGCCCCAGCCAGTTACACACCTGTTGAACATCTGAGTGCTCCAAAACTTGATCCCTCCGTCAGTGAAAGGCATAAGTGTTGCCAGCTGGCGCTTTACCTTGGGCGCGGGCCGTGGGGGAGGGGGGCGGGTTGTTATGAGACTCCGAGCCGAGACTCCAGCACGGGGAGTTGACCAGGGCACCTCGTTGCTTCACACACTGCGAGGAAATCTGGAAGCGGAAGTTGAGTAAATATTATTAACCCCTTACTCTAGCCCTATGCAATACGCAGTATTATATGTCTATAGTCTTCTCTGTATTTAACATGGTGCTCTCGTCTGGTATTTCTTCTAAATATTAGGGTTGGGTTTTTTTTTTTAAAGATTTCTTTTATTTATTTGTCAGAGAGAGAGAGAGAGAGAGAGAAAGCACAGGCAGACAGAGTGGCAGGCAGAGGCAGAGGGAGAAGCAGGCTCCCTGCCGAGCAAGGAGCCGGATGCGGGACTCGATCCCAGGACGCTGGGATCATGACCTGAGCCGAAGGCAGCTGCTTAACCAACTGAGCCACCCAGGCGTCCCTAGGGTTGTTTTTTTTGAATGGACTTTAGGGGCGTCTGGGTGGCTCAGTGGGATAAAGCCTCTGCCTTCAAGTCAGGTCATGATCTCAGGGTCCTGGGAGCGAGCCCCGCATCGGGCTCTCTGCTCAGCAGGGAGCTTGCTTCCTCCTCTCTCTCTCTGCCTGCCTCTCTGCCTACTTGTGATCTCTGTCTGTCAAATAAGCAAATAAAAGAAATAATTAAAAAAATAAAAAAAAATAAAAATTTAAAAATGGACTTGATTTTTATTTTAGAGAAATTTTAGGTTCACAGCAAAACTACCTGAAAGGTACAGAGATTTCCCACATACCTTCTCCCTCCCTCATCTGGTCTGTTTTTAATTTAATTAAAATAGACACACAATATTGTATTAGTTTCAGGTGTACAAGATAGTAAGTATATTTTTATACATTATGAAATGATCGGCATCATAGGTCTAGTTGCCATCTATCACTATACAAAGTTATTACAATATTCACTATATTCCCTATGTTGTACATTACATCCTCATGACTTATTTATTTTTATCTAGAACTTAGTGCCTCTTAATCCCCTACACCTATTTTGTCCCTCTTCTATCTGCCTCCCCTCTGGCAACCACCTGTTAGTTCTCTGTATCTATATATCTATAAGGCTGTTTATGTTTTGTTTTGTCTTGTTTTTAGATTTCATATATAAGTGAAATGATATGGTATTTGTCTTCCTCTGACCTATTTCACTTAACATAATGCCCTCTAGGTCCATCCATGTTCTTGAAAATGGCTAGATTTCATTCTTTTTAAGGGCCGAGTAATATTCCATATATATTCACTGAACCTTCTGCATGAATTTACATTCCAACCAATAGTGCACGCCCTCACCAACACTTGTTATTTCTTGTCTTTTTGATAATAGCCATCCTAACAGCTGTGGGTGGCTATCTCCTGATGGTTCGGACTCCCATCTCACTGATGACTAGTGATGCTGAACATCTTTCTTGTGTATGTCGACCATCTGTGTGTCTTCTTTGAAAAATTGTCGATTCAGGACCTCTGCCGATTTTTTTAAATGAGGTTGTTTGCTTTTTGTTATTGAGTTGTATGAGTTCTTTATATATTTTGGATATCAACCCTTTATCAGGTATATGATTTGCAAGTATCTTCTCCCATTTGGTAGGTTATATTTTGTTTTATCGGTGGTTTCCTTCACTGTGCCAAAACTTTAGTCAGAGACAGTCCCATTTGTTTATTTTGGGTTTTTTTGCCCTTGCCTGAAGAGACATCAAAAAAATATTCAGTGATAAAGAGCTTACTGCTTGGTTTTTCTTCTAGGATTTTTATGGTTTCAGGTCTACATTTAAGTTTTTAATCCTCTTTGAGTTTATTTTTGAATATGGTATAAGAATGTGGTCCACTTTTATTCTTTTGTATGTAGCTGCCCAGTTTTCCCAGACTGCTTTTTATTTTTTTTAGATTTTATTTATTGGACACAGAGAGAGAGAGAGAGGACAAGCAGGCAGAGCAGCAGGCAGAGGGAGAGGGAAAAGCAGGCTCCTCTGAGCAGAGAGTCTGAAGTGGGGCTCAATTCCAGGACCCTGAGATCATGACCTGAGCCAAAGGCAGTTGCTTAACCAGCAGAGCCCCCCAGGTGCCCCTCCCAAACTGCTTTTAAAAGATACTGTCTTTTCCACATTGTGTTCTTGCCTCCTTTGTTACAGATTGGCCATGTAAGCATGGGTTTATTTCTAGACTCCCTGTTCTGTTCTACTGATCTGTGTGTCTGTTTTTGTGCAAGTAACGTACTGTATTGATTACTATAGCTCTGTAGTATAGTTTTATCTGAAAGCATGATACCTGCAACTTTGTTCTTTCTCAAGATTGCTTTGCTGTTCTGGGTCTCTGGCAGTTTCATACAAATGTTAGCATTATTTGTTCCAGTTCTGTGAAAAATACTATTGGTATTTTGGTAGGGATTGCATTAAATCTGTAGATTGCTTTGAGCAGTGTGGGCATTGAAATAATACTAATTCTTCCATCCTGTGAGTATGGCATGTCTTTTCATTTATTTGTGTCATCTTCAGTTTCTTTTAGCAACGTCTCATAATTTTCAGCATATAGATCTTTCACTTCATTTGTTAAACTTACTCCTAGGTTGGGGCACCTGGGTAGGCTCAGTTGGTTGAGCATCTGACTCTTGTTTTCAGCTCAGGGCATATTCTTAAGGTCATGAGATCAAACCCCCAAGATCAAACCCCATGTCTGATTCCATGGTCAGCACAGAGTCTTCTTGTCCCTCTCCCTTTGCTCCTTCCCCCACTCATGCTCTCTCTCTCTCTGTCAAATAAGTAAGTAAATAAATAAATAAGTAAAATCTTAAAAAAAATTGTTCCTAAGTATTTCATTCTGTTTCATGCGATTGTAAATGAAATTTTTTCTTAATTTCTTTTTCTGATAATTTGTTATTTGTGTACAGAAATGCAACAGATTTCTTTTTTTTTTTTTTTTAAAGATTTTATTTATTTATTTGACAGAGAGAGATCACAAGCAGGCAGAGAGGCAGGTAGAGAGAGAGGAGGAAGCAGGCTCCCCGCTGAGCAGAGAGCCCCATGCAGGGCTCGATCCCAGGACCCTGAGATCATGACCTGAGCCGAAGGCAGCGGCTTAACCCACTGAGCCACCCAGGCGCCCCAAGAAATGCAACAGATTTCTGCATATTAATTTTGTATCCTGCAACATTACTGAATTCATTTGTTCTAATAGCTCTTTGGTGAAAGCTTTAGGGTTTTCTATATATAATATCATGTCGTCTGCAAATAGTGACAGTTTTACTTCTTCCTTTCCAATTTGGATGTTTTTATTTGTTTTTCTTGCCTAATTGCTGTGGTGAGGACTTCCAATACTATGTTGACTAAAAGTGGGGAGAGTGGCCATCCTTGTCTTCTTCCTGATCTAAGAGGAAACCTTTTAGCTTTTGTGTCGATTATGATGTCAGCCGTGGGTTTGTCATATATGGCCTTTGTTACGTTGAAGTACACTTTCTCTATACAGACTTTGTTCAGAATTTTTATTGTCAAATACCTTTGCCTGACTCTATTATGATAATCATGTGATTTTTTTTTCTCCATTTTGTTGATGTGGTATATATCACATTTGTTTGCAGATCTTAAACTATCCTTGCCTCCCTGGATGAATCCCATTTGATGATGGTGTATGATCCTTTTAATGCATTGTTGAACTTGGTGTGCTCTTCTGGGTGTTCTCTGGTTCCATACAAATATTAGGATTATTTGTTCCAGCTCTGTGAAGAATGCCGATAGTACTCTGATAGGGAATGCATTGAATGTGTAAATTGCTTCGGGTAGCATGGACATTTTACCAATATTTGTTCTTCCAGTCCATGAGCATTGAATGTTTTTCCATTTCTTGTGTCTTCTTCAATTTCTTTTATAAGTGTTCTATAGTTTTCAGAGTACAGAACCTTTACTTTGGTTAGGTTTATTTCTAGGTATCTTATGGTTTTTGGCACAATTGTAAATGGGATCAATTCCTTGATTTCTCTTTTTTTCTGCCTATTATTGTATAGAAATGCACCTGACTTCTGTGCCTTGATTTTATATGCTGTGACTTCACTGAATTCCTGTAACAGTTCTAGCGATTTTCTTGCTGGAGTCTTTTGGGTTTTCTACACAGAGTTTCAAGTCATTTATGAAGAGTGAAAGTTGGACTTCTTCCTTGCCATTTGGATGCATTTATTTCTTTTTGTTGTCTGATTGCTGAGGCTAGCATTTCTAGTACTATGTTGAACAACAGTGGTGATAGTGGACATCCCTGTCATGTCTGACCTTAAGGGGAAAAGTTCTGTTTTTCCCCACCGAAGATTATACTCCTTGTGGGTTTTCCATATACAGCTTTTATGATATTGAGGGATGTACCCTCTACCCCTACACTGTGGAGAGTTTTAATCATGGAAGGATACTGTATTTTGTCAAATGCTTTTACTGCATCAATTGAGAGGATCATATGGTTCTTGTCCTTTGTTTTATTAATGTGGTGTATCATATTGATTGATTTGCAGATGTTGAACCACCCTTGCAGCCCAGGAATAAATCCCACTTGGTCACGGTGAATAATCCTTTTAATGTACTGTTGGATCCTAGTAAGGTAGCATCGTGGTGAGACTTTTTGCATCCTGGTTTATCTGGGATATTGGTCTATAGTTCTCCTTTCTAGTGGGGCCTTTGTCTAGTTTTGGGATCGGGGTAATGCTGACCTCATAGAATGAGTTGTAAAGTTTTCCTTCCATGTCTATTTTTTGAAACAGCTTCAGGAGAATAGGTATTAGTTCTTCTTTAAGTGTTTGGTGGAATTCTGCTGGGAAGCCATCAGCCCCTGGGCTCTTGTTTGTTGGGAGATTTTTGATGACTGCGTCAATTCCCTTGCTGGTTATGGGCCTGTTCGGGTTTTCTATTTCTTCCTGTTTCAAATTTGGTAGTTTACAAAGTTTCTAGGAATGCTTCCATTTTCTTCCAGATTGCCTAAATTATTGGCAAATAATTGCTCATAATATTCTCTTATAATTGTATTTTTTTGGTGTTGATTGTGATCTCTCTTCTTTCATTCATGATTTTATTTATGTGTGTCCTTTCTCTTTTCTTTTTGATAAGTCTTTTTTCTCTTTATCTCTGAAATTTGCAAGCTTCACTATTATATGTTGAGGTGTTGACCTATTTTTATTGATTTTGAGGGGGGTTCCTTGTGCCTCTTGGACTTGAATGCCTATTTCTTTCCCCAGATTAGGGAAGTTCTCAGATATAATTTGTTCAAATAACCCTTCTCCCCTCTGTTATCAGGGTATTATTTCGCTTTCTGGCACTGCTGATTTCTCAAGTCTCCCTTGGTGATCCAGTAGCTGTCTTCCTCTCTTTTTCCTGGCTTCCTTCTTTTCCATCCTTTTATTTTTTACATCACTGACTCTCTCTTCTGCCTCATTTATCCTTTCTGCTAGAGCTTCCATTTTTGACTACATCTCAGTAATAGCCCTGCCCTGCCTGTCCCCCCAAAAGTAGGACACAGAGCTCCACACAGAGCCTCATGTGGTTCCTGCCCCTGTGGTGAGGGTGAGGAGACTGGAGGGGCAGGCCTGGTCCACCAGACGTCCTTGGCCTGGTGCCTCCCTGCCAGGCTCATTTCATTTGCTCTGGATTGCACTATGTGGTGCTGTTTTGCTCCCTCAATGCTTTCAGCACCAAGAGGGGGGATAAATATGGCAGCGCCCAGACCTCTAGCCCTGGAGCTGAAAGCTCGCATCCCCCATTCTTCAGTGATCTCTGACAGAAAAGCAGTTAACCCCTCTTGTCCCTCTATTTTCCATTAGAACTCTGTGTTCATTCAGCCTGTGACTGAGTGTTTTCATCTCAGGCATTGGACCCAGTTTTGAGTCTCAAGACTTTACAGACTCCTGGGGTGTGCACCCACACTGCTCCTCCCTGGCGAGGTAGGGAGGTCTCCCCACCTTGCCTTTTGTCGGGCCCCTGTCAGGAAAGTAGTTGCGTGACCATACAGTGGTTATCAGTTTATGGCAACATCGAGCCTGGCTACAGACAGCTTCCCCGCTCTGTTGCCTGGGAACCCTACCACACTCAGGCACCCCCATTCTTTTAGTGGCCCCAGGGATCCTGAGACTACACTGTCCCACCTGGGATTCTGGCCTGCTTCACCACCTGAGCACCTTTAAGCCAGGGACATCCTCTACCGTGGCAGGCTTCTAAAAGTTCTGATTTGGGGCTGCTTATAATACTTTGCAGTGACCTCCTTAAGCCGGTGCCCTCCCTCTGCCATATCCTCTGATAGATCACCCCGACTCATGTCTCTGCACCACCTACCTTCCAAAAAGTGGTGGCTTTTCTATTTGTAGAATTGCAGCATTTCTTTTCTCAGGTCTCTGATTGATTTCACAGATGTTCAGAATGATTTGATCATTATCTTGCTGAATTCTAGGGATCAGAGGAAATCAGGGTCCCTTGTTCCTCTACCATCTTAACTCAAGAAAGCAGACTCTAAATTATGGAAAACAAACTGATGGTTACCAGAGGGGAGGGGTTGGAGGTTGGGTTAAATAGATTATGGCATTGAAGGAGTGCACTTGTGATGAACACCGGGTATCGAAATGGAAGCGTTGAATTGTTACATTGCACACCTGAAGCTGATGTAACACTGTATGTTAACCGACTGCCATTAGAAGCTGAAGAAAATGACAGTTACTCCTCCCACGACTCTACAAGTAGTTTCTACTATTTACAGTTCTGAGATCTGAAGACATAATGTTAAAAAAGATTAATACACTTGCTTACAAAATCATTTCTGATGATATATCCAGGAAATGAGAGGAGAATAAAGGTCAGTCTTTTTTTTTTTTTTTAAGATTTTATTTTTTTTATTTGTCAGAGAGAGAGAGAGCACAAGCAAGGGGAGTAGCAGACCCCCTGCTGAGCAAGGAGCCCAATGCAGGTCTCGATCCTAATGCCATATGGTACTATACATGTATTTTTTCTTAGGATTTTCTTAAAAACATGTTCCTGTCTCTAGCTTACTTTATTGTGAGAATAGAGTTTATAATACATATACAAAATATGTGTTAATTGACTGTTTGTATTATTGGTAAGGTTTTTGGTCTGTAGCAGGCTATTAGTAGTGAAGTTTTGGGGGCGTCAAAAGTTATATATAGATGTTCAACTGCGTGGGGAGTCAGCACCCCAAGCCTGGTATTGTTCAAGGGTCAGCTGTACAAGACAATGTCCGTAGAGATAAGTAGTATGAAAAAAACATGAAGCAAAAATAGGGTGTAGGGAGGGACTGGGGGCCATATTTCAGAAGGATTGGCCAGGAGATATCTTTGTGAGAAGGTGACAATAGAGAGAGAGACCTGAATAAAGCCAGGAAGGGAATCTTTCAGACGTGCAGAAGAAGAGCATTTCAAGCAGAGGAAATCATGACTGCAAATGCTCTCAGGGGAAAAGGAGGCTGGGGTGTGTGGCTAGGAGAGAGAGGTAAGAGATAAATAAGAGAGGTTAACTCATGGTGAATCATGGTAGGGTTTAAAAACTGATGGGAAACCACTGAAGGATTGAAACTGAAGAGTGACATGCTTTAACACGTCTTATAATGATGATTTGGCTGCGGTGTAGAGGACAGACTGTAGTGTTGTGACCTGGATACAGGACAGCTGGCTAGGAGACTGTGACAGTCACATCGGTGCACGATTACTGTGGCTCAGACAAGGGACATGGCGACGGGATTGACGAAAAGTTCCAACAGGAATCGCTGGCGGATTGGATGAAGAGTTTAGGAGAAGGATCTCTTTCTGCAGTTTCTTTGAGTCGGGGGTCGGAAATGGGTGCAGCTCCATGATGGAAGGAACCATTGCTTTCGGAAGGTCACTGTGCTGAGGAGGCTTCTAGTTTGTTCTCATTCATTTCAGTTTATCTCAGCTCCTTATTCTAGTTCCCTCCTGCTTAATATCTGGCTTTTCCTCCGATTCAGGTCAACCACTAGCTGCACGGCTTCCACGGATTTATTCCCCAGCTCCCACAACTGTGTAAGGTCCGTCTCTGTAATAAATTCCTTGTTCTGGATCAGAGTGACTGTACTTTCCTGGCCAAAATCCTGACTGATACACATATGATTTATTAGCCCACTGAATAGAGATGTTCAATGGCCAGTTGAATATGTAAGGATAAGAGATGTTTTTGCTATTTCCATGAGTTAGGGATAACTCGTGTTCTGTTATTATCCCATGGTAAATAATTTTTTTAAGCATTGGCTTTTAATTTTGTTGCATTGTGGTCAGAGAATGTGGGGCTATAATTTCTTTGGCATTTTTTCAGACATTGTAGTCTTTTTTTTCTTTTAATGTTTCATGTGCTTGGGAAGAATGCATATTCTGTGTGTTGGGTAAAGGATCTTATGGCTATCCACATAGTAGGTGAATGTAGATATTCATAGAACCCTTAATAACTCTTAATAACCAAGAGAGTAGAATTTTAGGTGAATATTGATGGGCACTAAGAAGTTCATTACATATTTGTAAAAGAAACAAGCCACCAAGGAGACCTAACAGTCATAAACTTATATACACATCATACATAGTCTCAAAATAAATGAACTATAAATTCAAAGAATTTTGGTTTATAATTTATGCAAATTAGTAACAAGAAGTAATTTAAACCCAAATCATATTTATGTATATGTATGTGTTGCTCTGCCACTGAAACAAATTATATTTACTATGACAAATTTAAAAAACATTTATTAAACAACTATAAATCTATTTTTTTTGAAAGTTGAAGTTCAACATTCTTAAGGTAGAAGTTCAGCATTTGTGCATTCTTATCTCAACCTGAACTTGAATTTATAAAATGAAAACTAACAGAGCATTTATTTATTTTTACTATGCAATTATGATAAAGGTACATTTTGTAAATACATATATATGAGAAATATAGATTCATTTATTTTAGAAGGCACGTCTTTCAAGTGCTGTGAGCTGCTATACATTTTCATACAAGTTAAATACCTAAAGAATTCAAGAGGCTTGTTCTAGGAAAAAAAAAAAAAGGGAAAAAAAATCTCAGTATTGTCCTTTTCAAGCCTGCCTTTCTAGGCCTATAATCTCTGTTTCTGATTTATGTATTTTATCATTTCCTTGTCTGTTTGGACATTTCAAAGTACTTATACTTCTCTTAGATTGTGGTATATTTCGAGTTTCTCCCGTTCATTCTATCTGTGGATTCTGTGGATTTCCTGGCACTGGAGTTCTTCATGCATTTTATAATTTTTTGTTGATGAGCTCATGTAAATATGCCAATTTCTCTTCTGTCTTCAGTCTCATTATTAATTTAAACTGTGACTACCATGCATAGTGGATGCATTCATACCATTAAACTAAACTTTCTGTGCTTGGTTTCAAAAGTTATCCCAGAAAGGAAAAGATGCCTAATGGTCTTTGAACTGGTTATGCACTTGCCACAATAATAGTGTATAACAATCACAAAATATCACTGGCATATAACTATGAACTTCTATTTCACATTTCTGGGATCAGCTGGAATTTGGCTTACGTAGCTTTCATAATCTTGGTTGCGTTTACTCAAATACCTGGGGGGGTCATCTGGCTGTTGGTTGACTGAGCCTGGTCTCATCACTGCTCCCCATGTGCTCATCCTCTTCTTCTACCAGGCCTCTGCTTCCATGACAGTTGAGTATAAAGACAGAGAGGGGTTAAGCTCAACTGTGCAAGTAATTTACATGCCGCCGGGCTTGGCTCCCTGTCAGAGGTGACTGGGTATGGCTAATAGGAAGGGATGAAGAATTGAGGCCATTTAATGCGATCTATCACAATCTTAGAAAAGAGACTCTCTCTATTATCATGTAATTTTCCCTACTAAAGTAATAAACTTAAAAGAAGAGTGGTTCTTTTTAAAAACGACAAATATTAAAGTTTGGATATGATAAAAGTCATGATCCCATTTTTATTACATTAAAAAAGTAACAGGGACTATGTAACTATAAAGGAAAAAAGAAAACTGTAAGATATACCCTTTAGAAAAAGATGGAAAGAAATACAAATTCTTGAGTATTTATGAGATGATTAATTTCAACACATTTTGTCACTAATTCACTCAGCAATTCCAGGCATTAAAATAAATCTCTTTCCAGCACTCATCTCCCAGGTCCTCAAGGTATGAAGTTTCTTTCTTTCTTTTTTTTTTTTTTTTTTAAGATTTTATTTATTTATTTGACAGAGAGACACAACGGGAGAGGAAACACAAGCAGGGCGAGTGGGGAGGGAGAAACAGGCCACCTGCCAAGGAGGGAGCCCGATGTCAGGCTCGATCCCAGGACCCTGGGACCACGACCTGAGCCAAAGACAGATGCTTAACGACTGAGCCACCCTAGGTATGAAGGTTCTTAGGCTGATTTGGTCAGTTCTCATCCCTTCTGTTACTATTTCATTCCTCTCCAATGGACCCAATGGCTCTTGTTTTCTTTTCCCCAGAGCATTTTGCTTATTTATTATTGTTTTTTTAAATGCCATCATACCTTACTCATATGTGTAAGGAGCTGGGGTGGGGTTGCGGCAGGAGGGACGTTTCATATCAAAAACAGGGGTCACATCTCACATGAAGCAGAAGAATGAATTGTGTATTGCTAGACCATGAACTCTGTGAGGCAAATATTACCATTTTCCCCCGTACCCAGCACAGTATTCAATAAATGGTTAATTCAAGGAAGGTGGTGTGTGGTGGTGGTTGACTGTTTGGCCTCTGGAAGGAGCCCAGCCTCCCATTCAGATCTTGGCTATATCATTTGCTTTGGGCAAACTAATTGGCTTCTCTATGTTTCAGGTTTTTTTCAGCTTAAGATAGGGATGTAAGTTATCTCATAGGGTTATACATGAAAAGCACAAATTAGTTCTTAAGTAGTGAAAAAATTCATTGTGATCACAGTCATTTTCATTATCCACTGATTTCATAATCCACTGATTAAGTAGATGCCACAGGGGTGCCTGGGTGGCTCCGTGGGTTAAAGCCTCTGCCTTCAGCTCAGGTCATGATCCCGGGGTCCTGGGATCAAGCCCCGCATCGGGCTCTCTGCTCAGCAGGGAGCCTGCTTCCCTCTCTCTCTCTCTGCTTCCCTCTCTGCCTACTTGTGATCTCTGTCAAATAAATAAAATCTTTTAAAAAAATAGATGCCACAATATTAATTATTGATTTATATACTAAACTATTTTAAAAAGCAGTAAACTTACAGGCAATGTTTTTTATTCCTTCTGTAATTTTTGTAAGAGCAATAAAAGAGCCTGGTGAACAGTGTGGTTCTAAATATAAGTTAGCTTTTATTATTATTACTGTTACTGTCGGGGCTGATGACATGTGGCAGGAAGGAGGATAACATGGGATTGGATTGTGTCCCCCATAAATAATACTTTGGAGTCCTAACTCCCAGTACCTCAAAAACGTGGACTTATTTGAAGTTAGGGTCTTTACAGAGGTAACCAAGTTAAAATGAGGCCATAGAGCGGGCCCTAATCCACTATGACTTGCTGTCCTTATGAAAAGGAGAACTTTGGACACACACACACACACACACACACACACACACAATGTCACATGAAAATGAAGGCTGGGGTCTCTGTGCCTAGGAAGGCTCAGGATAGCCAGCAAATCCCTGCAAGCTAGGAGAGCGGGATGGGACGGATCCTCTCTCAGAGGGAGTCAACTCCACCATCACCTTGATCTTAGACTTTCCGCCCAGGTTAAGCCAGTTTGTGGTCCTTTGTTACAGCGGCCCCAGCAAAGCCATGTGGAGGGTCTGTAGCCGTAGGCAGCCCGCATCCTTCTTTGGCGAATTCACACTGACTGGATTCCTGGCATACCCCATGGCGCGCCAGATGGATAACCGCCTCCCTCTCCCACCCTCCTGGCCAATTTCTTCATGGTTATACCAGGTCCAGGAGCTCAGGACCCCAAGGGATATTTTGCCACAGGGCATACCTTTAGCCCTCAAGATAAAACCTGGTGGCCTTGAGCAAATCATCTCTCCTGGCCCCAGATTCTTTACCTCCAAGAGAAAATTCGTCAGACAGGAGTGTCCAAGTGTCCCTCCCCAGCCAAAATTGTAATGATTTCTGCAGCAGTGATAAAGGTTAGCCTGACCTTCCATTAATTATTCATTTCTCTTCATTAATTATTAGAGAACTGTCCTCTACAAACATACCTAAACTGTGTCTGGGCTTTAAGATATATGTGCCTTTTTTCCCCCCACAGTTGTCAGCTCCGTGTGTTGGAAAAGCATGGCCACAGAACTGGGGAGATTTGAAATCTAATCTTGATTTCAGAATAATGATCAGATTAAAATATCAAATAACATCATCTACTGTCTGTAAATTATGGTTTAGGTTAATTTTTTTATTATGCCTTAAGAGAAAAATTATTTTCAGTTAGAATGAATCTAAAGTAACCCAGAATGTGCATAAAAGTGCAATATTGAAGCTTCTCGGGTTTTTTGGTCTCTCAGTCCTACCCACACTATCTGATTTTTTTTTTCCCCCTCAAAGAATAACTCAGCTTCTGACTGCCCAGCGACAGCCACATGGTGTGTCTTTTACGGACTCCCAAGACCGTGGCGATATTGGGAGCTCCGGTACGTGCCACTGGACACAACATTTCTGCCTACTGCTCTTTTCTGAGGGTCACCCTAGGTGTTGGGCTGTAACCTGGAGTCTTTGTGGAAGCATCTCGACACGCAGGGATGTAATAAACCCGTGTGTGCCTGGTTCAACATGAAGGACACTCACAAGCACGGCCCACGTGGCTTGTGTGCTGTCCTAACAGGCATACAGAAGGAACTCATTACAAAACCTGTTCCATTATTCATGGATTTGTGAACATGCACTCTGCTCTTTTGGTAAATAATTTTTCCAGGGATGGTTTCTCACAGCAGCTGACCGCCTTCCGTGCTGTTTTACTGCTTACATCCAGTGAGAGCATGGGCATGACACAAACTGTTATGCATTACCCTAGACTTCTGCTTGCAATAAGGAGGACACACGATGCCATACCAAAGTGAGTTTATTGACATTCCTTGAAGGTGGTATGATGGAAGAGAAAGCTCGGCCTGAGTATCACATGACATTTTTCTTGATGGAAGCAAAAGCAGCCCAGCTCTGTGGACTTCTCCTGCTACTGACTAGAACAAAGACTTTTAACAAAACTGTTATAGACATTTCCTTAGGTAAGTTGGAAGCTGCAGGAAGTAGGCTAATGGAACAAGATTTACTCTATACACTACCTCTAGGCACCTTTTTTTCAACGAGAACAAAGGGACTACATGTCACTAACAGGAAAATAACATTTTCTCTTTTCAACCGTATGATGGGTAGAATATCCATCCCAGATTTTTATGATATAGTATTGCAGTAGTTTTAATACTGGACACTGAAGTACATAATAATAATAATAATAATAATAATAAAGCACCACATTTTTAATGTAAAGTTCTAACTACTTTCATTTGAAAGTGTTTCATCTTGACTGGGAAAACATTTGTGGCAATTGAGAAATTTTTTGAACCCAAATTTTGGACACATGGTTTGACACATGGACTGACAAATACCATAGATGTAACATTAGAATTGTTCTGGAAATTCTGGCTTATCAACTTGCCACACAAAGATACTTACCATTAATAGACATATGGTCATGTATTAAAAGAGAAAAAAGATTTCAAAATCTGCCAAAGGATCCTTTTTCTCTTTTTCTCAATTTCCTCATCGCCCTTTAAACAATTGTGCTACGATGGTAGTAAAAAAACTCACAACTGCTGTCAACTTACATACGCAGGAAGCTATAAAGAACTCCTGACCTAGCAGAGGCAGTTTCTGTCTTCGTATGATACAAAAAAATGTCCTATCCATGAAATTATAATACTTCGTAGCATTTTACAAGTATTTTTCTACTTGAAATGTATGTTTTCTCTTATTAATTGTTGTTTGTTCCCCAATTAAGCGTAATATATTCTTACCAGAACTAGCTCTAAAAGGTCTTGTTTTAGGGGAATGGTGGTTTATAAGTGATTGATATTATTATATGCCTCCATGGAGAAAACTCATACTTTGAATTAAAAAAGAAAATACAGTGGTAACAAACAGATCTGCCTCGCTGGTTGTGTCATATGATTGGGGGAGGCTCACATCTCCAGCTGGTGGAATTAATAGCATAATTATACACACACGATTTTCATGTACTCTAGCCTCATATATTAGTGAATAATAGCTAAAGAAGCATCACTTGGAACATAGAGAAATCATAGGATCTTTCCATAACAACTGTATGTACTGCTTTTCTCTTTGTTTACCTTCCTTCAGGATCCTACGCGAGGCTGTCACAGAATCCGGGACCCTGTTCAGCAAACTTTGCATCCTTTCAGCTGACTTTGACATCAGTGCTTCTTTTTGGAATTTTATACTTTTACGAAATACTGATCCTGCAAAGCTTTGTGGGATACATTTAGAGTCAGGGCATCCGGGTGGGAGGAGGGGGAACAGGAAGAAGGAAAACTTAGTTGAAAAACCATTCGTGCCCAAGGTATCTACCTCTGTATATTTCCTAGGATACCTTGTTCCTTCTGTGTATGGGTAGAATGGGTATCAAGTAATCTAATTAATATGTTAATTAGATATTTGTGTAAATTGCAAAGCTCCCCAGGAGCCTGTTCCGTCTTTTGAACACCTTCCTCCCTTGCCAATGCCTAACAAATAAGGTAAGTACTAAAAAAAGAATCAAGTGATTGAATTAAGAGTATTTACACATGGATAACACCAGGTTCTAAAAATGAAAGATGCTCCCTATACTAGAGATGCTGTTCAATGAGGTAAAATGGTGAGATGATTTGCATTATTCTATAAATAATAGCTCTATTGGAACCCATAACTTTTCAGATATGGACATGTGTACTGAATTTTACAGATCCCCCAAATTTATGTTATGTGACTTACACATTCCATCTTACCTTGGTAAATATTCTTTTCAGACAACAACAGAAAGCTAAACTTCTGTAACATATTATTTCTTGATTGACTACGGATACACAGCAGCCAGGGGTGCTGGGCATTATAAAGAATTCCTACTAAAAGAAGTTTCCTGGGCTCCAAAAGGCATGGCTTCCTGCTGGATTAACTCTGTCTCACATTTCTCACATTTCTCACTCTTCTCTCTTGTTTAATATATTAGAAGTAACAATGTGACATCTCAACAGTGGGGGAGGGGCCTTTAGCTCTTCTTTTCCCAGTGAAGAAAAACACTTTCACTTATGACATATTTCAGACAACATGGATAACAAGGTTAGAAAAATAGAAATGACCATTAAGTTTGGGCTTATTCCAAATGTAATCAAGAGGTTAGTCTGTCTCTGGAGCCGGCAACTGTTTTTCTGAAAACACTTGAGTTTTCTGAGCTATCTCCTCACTGAGTGCTGAAAGAAACTGGGTATTTATTTTGACAAAACTACGTGCCTTTGGGGTGTTAGATGTCTGCTCCAGGAGGACTGCTGCGGATGAAGGAGGAGTATTATATTGCCCTTGACCCCGAACAAGCACCATCACTCTCTGCAGCTTCTCGTTTAACGTGTCCCCATGGACAATCCGATGTGAAGGAATTCGAACACCACAGCAAAGAAAAGTAAAAAAAAAAAAAAAAAAAAGCATGAAAAAACCAACATCAAAGTTAAAACACAAGTCCACTTGCCATTTCCCTTTAACAAAAGCCATGAGATGATCTTTACATTTTCTTTTCCCTTTGCGAAGGAGAACCATAGCTTGACCAAACAAACCAAAGCAAAGGAAAACAGAATAGAATCCCGGTATTCAAACTAACCTAACGTGGCCTTCTTCCCTCTCTCCTGTTCGCTCCGTCACGTTCTACTGCACACCGTGGGGGTGGAAGCCTTGGGCTTCAGGCTACGTAATGAGATCTCCTTCGTGTGCACAAGCTTCTGCTTCTTGGTGGTGAGTGTTCACGGGGGCTGTTCCCCTCCTGGACTTCTCTAAACTCAGGCTAAGCCACAATCCCCACAACCAACGAGATACACTGTGTTGCATCAGCAGGGGGCGTTTTCCCGTTGTTGTTACTTGTTGGAAAGTGTGGTATTTGCACCATTATGTCTAGGCCAGTTCCAGCTGATGGGACTGATGCCACACAGGACTCATGAGTTGAACGTATAAAAATTTCAGCTTTGCCACTGCTGTTTCTGGATGGATGGTATGCGTGGGGCAAAAGGAGAGTGGGAGGAAAAGAAACTGTTGATTGGCTCCTAGACATGGAGTTGGTTGTTAGAAATTATAAAAAATGGTGGCTCTGCTCAGAAGAAGACATGGGCGTATAAAAGCTCGGAATGCTTAATGCTCAAATTTCCCTAAAATTATATAAATGGAAGTAAACTTTGATTACCATTTGGTCAAGTGTAGCATCGTTTGCATTCCTATTTCAGTGTTAGTAATGGAGGTATGTGGAGATACACACAGACCTTGAGACGGCTGCTGTTTAATATTGCATACAGGCTAGCAGTTGATCGAGAATAGAGGTGATAAGCCTGAAGGTTGGATCTCAGAAGAAGGCAGTTCTTCATGCACAGCTTTTGTCAATCCTGATTTGGTCTGAAAATCAAAATCATGGGATACCAAAAATCAAAGGAGAATTGATTTAGGGAAAGGGCACGGGGATCATCCCAGAAAGGGCAATGTGACTGCCAGGAAAATGTCAGGTGAGTTTCCAGGTCCTCATTCAAGTCCAAAGGTGCTGGTTTCTTCTACTGCTGTGAGCAGCTTTTCATACAACATGGAGTATGAGGGATACGGTGGAAGATCCAGTCGGTTGAAGCACGTGTGTGCCCTGAATGGGGAAAAAAGACCGGTGAAGGCGTTTGCATGTATCTGCGATCAGAAGCTATGAAGCAAAAGGGAGTACAAAGTGAGCGCAACCATGATTTCGGACCACCATGAAGCAACTAGTTTAATCTTGCAACTAAGAACAACAGCCTTCCAGACACACACGAACCAGCTGAGGGAGGAGAGTAATGGAAACAGATGGTTTGCCTTCATAAGCAAACCATACTAATGCAGGGCTGTACTGGAGGATCGGCCGGCTTCTCTGTGGGGTCCGCTCTATTCTGCGTCTGAGCTGTGAACTTGGATGTGACCAGTGAAGGTGGCCGAAGCATGATCATTATTAGAGGATCATAGTCCCACGTCTCCTTGTCCAGCTCTGATTTCTGGGCCACAGTAAACTACATGCATCAATGCACGGCTGCCACGAGATGCCCCGGAGTCCTGACATCCAAAGCTCCATCAAGTCAGGTGAGCCCTGGAGACGATCAGACTCCCCAACTTGCAGTGCGACACAGCCAACCTGACACCCGCACGTGGATTTCCAAGGACAGCTGAGCTCATGGAATAGTCTTCCCTGGTTGCCCGGATCATGCCTGCACCCTGCGTTCTACCTTACTTGTCCTGTCCTATATTCATCCTCGGGGCCCATGCACGACAGCACCTGGTTTGGACAAGGAACGGTTTCCATCACCAGGACCAGATCCTGTGCCATCCATATGGGGCTCAGTGGAGAGCCCAAGAGACCCAGAACAGGTTCCTCCTGTGGAACTTCAAGTCACCTGACTGGTTTCTCCCTGTCAGATGGTCTCTGTTTTCACGGACTCTCTGGTTGAGGCCATGGCCTGCATTAAGTAGGGAGGAAGGCAGGTGGGTGCCCCTCACGTTAACTGAATGCCTTTTGCTCCCTCGAAGGGGCGGTGTGTTGCAGCGGTGTTTTGAGAAGCCAACCAGCACAAAAAAGGGCACATTTAGAGGAAATGAAATAAAATAATAAAAAATAAAAGAGAAGAAGATAACATATCACAAGTATATATACAAACAAACAAAACTCTAACTGAAGAGACCATTCTCCCTTCATCTGAATTTCATTTGGGATATGGAATTCTTCTAATCACAAGATCCCCAGGGAAGTTGTGTATTATTTATTATACCTTTGTTTTCAGAGTTCCTGATGAGGCTGACCCAGTGCTCAGGGGGAGGAGACTGTTATGTTTGCCTCTCAACATCCATTCCTCCTTCACCTGGTCACAGCTCCCTCACTGTCCTTGGGAAACTACCCCCCAAACTCCTCCCCTCACAAGCGCCAATGGTGAGTAGAGGATAGTAGTGCAACTGGCCTTAGGCCTCAAGGACTTAACTGGGAAGAAGCATAAAAACAGACCAAGATTAGTAGAGGTCTCAGATTATGATTTAATATTCCAGTAGGCCTAGGTTGACTTCACAAGAGAATAATTAAAATATTTTACCTAAACTCATTTGAGTAAAAGTGAAAAAGCACTCAGGAAAATGAGCAGGATGACAATGTCAGTGGCTTCTCTGTTTAGAAAGATTAAAACTAGGACTACTTTGGGCTCTGGCTAGCTATGTTAAGTGGGGCAGGAACATCCCAGTTATGCTTTTGAACCTGGCTGAACTAGCTGGGTGCGAGATGTGAGCAGACATCATCGTCTTGTTTTTTTTTTTTTTTTTTTTTAAGTGGCACTCATCGCTGGAAATGTTACAGCAAAAAGTCCCCTATTTGCAAACTAAATGAATTCTATAAAAGGTAATTTCTGGGAATAATCTGAAAGCATTAGCAAATGGCACTCTTTAAGACCTTGTGTGAACACCCGGAGTTTCTCTGTGGCTTTTACTGTTTTTATGACCAGCTTTGGTTAACGCTCTTAAACAGATTCTAGTTTGTGAACTAGGATGAACACACACAATCCAGTCACGGTTCAGTTTCGCATTCTTAGATGCTCACCGTCCTCCAGGAGCGGTTCTGCCCGCTCAGAGCTCCTGCTCACTTTCCCCCCTGGGCACTGGGCCCCGTGCTCTGGGGTGCATTGGGGTGCTGGGGAACACCCGAAACCAGGGGCTGGAAGACGTCTCTTTCGACTGCGGTCTAGCTGCTTATTAGCTTTATCCCCTTGGGAAAGTCAATTAGTCTTTCTGAGCCTCAGTCTTCTCCCTTGTGAAATGGGGGTAATAACATGTTTTGTGTACCTCGGGGGTCTATTGTGAGGAGCAATGTTAGAATACACATAAATGCCTCTTCTAATCCGTGATTCATCATTTAGACACAAGGTTCTCTCGATGTGGCCATGACTGCGGATGATTGCAGGAAGCGTGTCGCACCTGTGGGGACTCAAGCCCCTAGGCCTTCCGCACATGAACTCCTGGCAGATGAGTCACCCGGATTTCCCATTTGTGCGGTTGCTATTTTGGAACTCCACACGGATCTTTCCAATCCTGCCAGGTCAATTTTCACTCTGTTGGTGTTAATCTAGGATTCCAGTATTTTGAGGTTAATTCAGGATTTAAATTGCGTCAATCACTGTATTATTTGCCCTTTAATTTGTATCATCTGCACGACTGATCTCCCTGTCTCCTCTGTTTTTTTTTCAAGTTACTGATGAAGATGGTAACCAAGGCCAAGGACAGTATGCTTCTCCCCAGAAGACACCACTTTGAGGCTGGTCAAAAGCAAACAACACTACTAAAATCAGGAAAATACCTGCCCCCTGCGGCTGCTTGTTCGGCGAGCTGTGAGGACAGTGTTCCACGTCCAGTCTTCCCTTCGTGCCGTCTTCTTCCCCACCCAACCACAGCCTCACTCTGTGATGCTTCTCACTCTTGTCACTACTGAACCTATTCTTTCTCAACCTCTTCGAGAACCTCTTGGTCCCCAATCCAGGGACCCATTCTCTACCCTCATTTACTCAGGCTCTTTAAGAGCCTTCTTGAACATCTCTCTCCCCTTGGCTTCTCTGGTTTCTCAGTGGTTGGCAATTTCTTTTCTGAACTCCCAATGGCTCCCTGAAGCCTTACAGTCCGCTGAGCAGGGTTTCTCAGCTTGGTACTACTAACATTTTAAACGAATTTTCTGTTGGGAGGGGCTGTCCAGTGTACCATAAAATGCTTAGAAAGATCTTTGGCCTCTACTTGCCAGATGCCAATAGCACCTCCCCCCACAACCAGAAATGTCTCCAGACCTTGCTGAATGTCCTGTAGGGGGGCAAAATCACCTCTCCCAGCCCGCTTGAGAGCCATCCCTATAGAGTAAGCCAATAGCCCACCTTAACCAGGCCTCCCCCTCCCCCGCGCTTGTGCTCAGTTTACTTCTGCAGTGAAGCTTGTTGTTAGAATTCCATCTGCAACTTTTATGCTAATCTGCCCATGACCCACAGTTCTGTAATCCCTGGTCCCTACTCCAAATGTAGACCCTGAAGTTTCTCTCCTCTCCTTTATTCCATCTCCATGCTGTTGTGTGCTGTGTCTACTCTAACTTCCCTGCTTTTCTTTTCTTTGGAGCCTCCCCAGTCTTTGTTCCATAGTAAGGAAACTCTCCCACTCTTCCTTTCTGGACATGACTTACAAGTCCTAGCATCCCTTCCCAGCGCTCCTGAGTGGAGACGGCCCACGATCACTCTGCCACATTCTGGGATGTGGGTGAGCCCTGCTCACTCCCCACAGCCAATTCTAGATTGTTACTTTCAAATCCTCAATCAAAAATTTCTGTTCTTTTTACTCAGCCATAGAAAAAGGATGAGATCTTGCCATTTGTGACACCAGGGATGGACTTGGAGGGTATTCTGTTAAGTGAAATAAGCCAGACAAAGAAAGACAAATACTAAATGATCTCACATATACATATAATCTAAAAAATAAAATAAAGCAAACAAAGAAAAAGCAGAAACAAACTCATAAATACAGAAAATAAGCTGGTGGTGGCCAGAGGCGTGGGGGTGGGAGGATGGGGAAAATGCGGAAAGGGGAGCAGGAGGTACAGACTTCCAGTTATGGAATGAAAACGTCACAATAATAAAAGGCACGATCCAGGAAATATAGTCAATGACATCGTCATAGTGTTTTAAGGTGACAGATGGTAGCCACACTCATGGTGAGCACGGCATAACTTACAGACGTGGGGAATCACAATGCTGCACACCTGAAACTAATGTAACACGCTGTGTCAAGTACACTTCAATAAATATGAATAAATTTAAAAAAGAGGGAATCAAATGTTTAAAAAATTCTATTCCTTCAACTCTCTTAAATTCTGCCCCCCCATAACTACAGGGTTGTTTTTTTTTTTTTTAAGATTTTATTTATGTATTTGACACAGAGAGAGA